>NW_027518046.1:0-321109 GCF_048772815.1 Callospermophilus lateralis | reverse complement strand
TTTTCAGTTGTGATTGACCTTCATTTTGTTTATTTGTATGTGGTGCTTAGAATAGAACCCAGTGTCCCACACATGCTAGAAAAGCATGTTACCACTGAACCACAAACCCAGCCCCTCCACTTTTATCTTTACATCGAACATGCCTCTCCCTCATCTTTACTCACTTTCTTCCTCATTTTCCCCCTTCTCTCTCTTGCTTTTTCGTTTTATTTCATATCTGTTTTTCTCTCATGTCATTACAAACAGTAGTATGCTATAAAATTTAAATTTAAGACTGTTTTTTATAGTCATTGTTTTTTTCTTGAGAAAATTTAATAATTATAATCACCTGATAGATATATTAAAATAAATTTTTATACATATGTATCTATATTCATGCATATGCATTACATATTATATATATATATACATACATATACATTTAAAAGTACTTTGATTAGCCTGTTAAAAATAATATAGACCAAAACTTTCTTAATTCTCAAGCCTTCCAGAATTAACATCTTACAGTGAAAATCAAATAAACATATTTAAATAAACAGGTATCATTCTTTTTATCAATACTGATAATTTAAGGTTTTATATCACATTAAGCTATAATACGGCATATTAAATCTTATGAATTAGAAAAAGTTTTTTGAATAACCTATTATTTAAGGACCATATGCACTGACATTTTAAAGGCTTTCTTGTGATTTCAATTTCTATCAATTGTGTATTAATTGCCAAATGCTTATTTTAGTACTTTTCATATTCATAATTGATATAAAGTCAATTGTTTAATTCTTCTTGTAAATAATTACTTATTACAGTAGGGACATTATTAATAATTCTAAATCTGTATAAGAAAATAGTACAAAGATATTTTCATGCAAAATTAAGAATAATTGTGTGCTCTAAATGTCTGATTGTTGATACATATAACAAAGAGCTTTTGATGAGTCTCTTCCCCAGTAAAACATAAAATGCAAAGATATTGTTGGGTATATATGTGCAAATAAAGATAAAGAAAATACACATTATCAACTAGAAACTATTAAATAAAAGGTGAAAACAACAATCCAACACATTGTACGAATTTGTCAGATGAGGTAGTATTCTGGAAGAATAGCCTAAGACTAGACCTGGTCCATGACAAAATATTCACGAAAAAAAATGAAATATGAAAAATATAGAAAATGCTATGAATTTTTCATGAAGGTAGGTGAATTATCCTTTAATCTCAATTTATGTGCATTTTCAAAAGCCAATTTCCTGGTAAAATAAATTTGTGATAGTTACAACTAAACGAAACAAAGTTTCTGCTTAGCAAAATGAATGCATCTCAACCCATTTTTAGCTGATTTCTTCCCTCTCAATTTTAAACCGTTATTTATTTATTTATTTCTATTGGTTGTTCCAAACATTACAAAGCTCATGATATATCATCTTTGATACATTTGACTCAAATGGGTTATGAACTCCCATTTTTTCCACAAATATTAATTTCAGAATCACATTGGTTACACATTCACATTTTTGAACAATAGCATATTAGTGACTGTTGTATTCTGCGACCTTTCCTATCCCCCACTATCCCCCATCCCCTCCCCTCCCATCTTCCCTCTCTACCTCATCTGCTGTTGTTCAATTCTCTCCATTGTTTCCCCCCCATTTCCCCTCAAATCCTCTTATATGTAATTTTGTGTAACATTGAGGGTCTCCTACTATTTCCATATGCTTTCCCTTCTCTCTCCCTTTCTCTCCCCCAACTCGTCTTTGTTTAATGATAAACTTTTCCTCATGCTCTTCCTCGATGTTCTGTTCTTAGTTGCTCTTTTAATATCAAAGAAGACATTTGGCATTTGTTTTTTTAAGGATTGGCTAGCTTCGCCTAGCATAATCTGCTCTAATGCCATCCATTTCCATGCAAATTCAATGATTTTGTCATTTTTTAATGAAGAGTAATACTCCATTTTGTATAAAAGCCACATTTTTTTATCCATTCATTTATTGAAGGGCATCTAGGTTGGTTCCACAGTCTAGCTATTGTGAATTGTGCAGCTATGATCATTGATGTGGCAGTATCTCTACAGTACGCTCTTTTAAGATCCTCAGGAAATAGTTCGAGAAGGGTGATAGCTGGGTCAAATGGTGGATCCATTCCCAGCTTTCCCAGGTATCACCATAGTACTTTCCAAATTGGCCTCACCAATTTGCAGTCCCACCAGCAGTGTACAAGTGTACCCTTTTCCCCACATTCTCACCAACACTTATTTTGTTTGACTTCATAATGGCTGCCGATCTTACTGGAGTGAGATGGTATCATAGGGTGGTTTTGATTTGCATTTCTCTGACTGCTAGAGATAGTGAGCATTTTTTCATGTACTTGTTCATTGATTGAATGTCCTCCTCTGTGAAGTGTCTGTTCAGGTCCTTGGCCCATTTGTTGATTGGGTTATTTGTTATCTTATTGTTTAATTTTTTTGAGTTCTTTGTATATTCTGGATATTAGGGCTCTATCTGAAGTGTGAGGGGTAAAAATTTGTTCCCAGGATGTAGGCTCTCTATTTACCTCTCTTATTGTTTCTCTTGCTGAGAAAAAAAAATTAGTTTAAGTGAGTCCCATTTGTTTATTCTTGTTATTAACTCTTTGGCTATGGGCATCCTATTAAAGAATGTGGAGCCCGACCCCACAGTATGTAGATCGTAGCCAACTTTTTCTTCTATTAGACGCAGTGTCTCTGATTTGATATCTAGCTCCTGGATCCATTTTGAGTTAACTTTTTGCATGGTGAGAGAAAGGGATTCAGTTTCATTTTGTTGCATATGGATTTCCAATTCTCCCAGCACCATTTGTTGAAGATGCTATCTTTCCTCCATTGCATGTTTTTAGCCCCTTTATCAAATATAAGAAAGTTGTAATTTTGTGGATTGGTTTCTGTGTCCTCTATTCTATACCATTGGTCCAGCTGCCTGTTTTGGTACCAGTACCACGATGTTTTTATTACTATTGCTTTGTAGTACAGTTTGAACTCTTGTATCGCTATACCTCCAGATTCACACTTCCTGCTTAGAATTGCTTTTGGTATTCAGGGTCTTTTGTTTTTCCATATGAATTTCATGATTGCTTTATCATTTCTACAATAAATGCCGTTGGGATTTTTATTGGCACCGATTTAAACCTGTAGAGAACTTTGGGTAATATCAACATTTTGATGATGTTAATTCTGCCTATCCATGAACAAAGTACATTTTTCCATCTTCTAAGATCTTTTTCTATCTCTCTCTTTAGGGTTCTGTAGTTTTCATTATATAAATCTTTCACCTCTTTCGTTAGGATGATTCCCAAGTATCTTATATTCTTTGTGGATATAGTGAATGGAGTGGTTTTCCTCATTTCAATTTCAGAAGTTTTTCTGCTGATATACAGGAATGCCTTTGATTAATGCGTGTTGACTTTATATCTTGCCACTTTGCTGAATTCATTTATTAACTCTAGCAGTTGTTTGTAGACCCTTTTGAGTCTGTTAAATATATTATCATGTCATCTGAAAATAGCGATAATTTAAGTTCTTCTTTTCCTATTTTCATGTCTTTAATTTCTTTTGTCTGTCTAATTGCTCTGGCTAGTATTTCAAGAACTAAATCGAATAGAAGTGGTGATAGAGGGCATCCCTGTCTTGTTCCAGATTTTAGAGGGAATGCCTTCAGTTTTTCTCCATTTACGATGATGCTAGCCTGAGGTTTAGCATATATAGCTTTTACAATGTTGAGGTAAGTTCCTGTTATCCCTAGTTTTTCTAGTGTTTTGAACATAAAGGGAGGCTGAACTTTGTCGAATGTTTTTTCTGCATCTATCAAGATGATCATATGGTTCTTGTCTTTAAGTCTATTGATGTGGTGAATAGCATTTATGGATTTCCGTATATTGAACTAGCCTTGCATCCCTGGGATGAATCCTACTTGATCATGGTGCACAATTTTTTGATATGCTTTTGTATTACATTCACCAGGATTTTATTGAGAATTTTTGCATCCTAGTTTATTAGAGATATTGGTCTGTAGTTTTGTTTCTTTGAAGTGTTTTTGTCTGGTTTCGGGATCAGGGTGATTTTGGCCTCATAGAATGAATTTGAAAGAGCACCTTCATTTTCTATTTCTTGAAATAGCTTGAAAAGTATTGGTATTAATTCTTCTTTTAAGGTTTTGTAGAGCTCCGCTCTATACCCATCCGCTCCAGGGCTTTTTTTGGTTCGTAGTCTTTTGATGGCTTCTTGTATTTCTTCCTTTGTTATTGGTCTGTTTAAATTGTGTGTGTCTTCCTGACTCAATCTTGGCACATCGTATGACTTAAGAAATTTATTGATATCTTCACTATCTTCTATTTCATTTGAATATAGGGTTTCAAAATACTTTCTAATTATCTTCTGTATTTCTGTAGTGTCTGTTATGATAATGCCTTTTTCATGCCGTATGTTAGTAATTTGAGTTCTCATTCTTCTTCTCTTTGTTAGCATGGCTAAGGGCCTGTCGATCTTATTTATGTTTTCAAAGAACCAACCTTTAGTTTTATCAATTTTTTCAATGTTTTTTTTTGTTTCAATTTCGTTGATTTCTGCTCTAATTTTAATTATTTCTTGTCTTCTACTACATTTGCTGTTGTTTTTCTTTTCTTTTTCTAGGTTTTTGAAGTGTAGTGTGAGTTCATTTATTTTATTTTATTTTATTTTTTTGAGGAAAGAACTCCAAGAAATGAATTTCCCTCTTAAAACTGCTTTCATTGTGTCCCATAGATTCCAGTATGTTGTGTCTGTATTGTCATTTGTCTATAAGAATTTTTTATATCCTCCTCTATGTCTTCTGTAACCCATTGATCATTCAGTAGAATATTGTTCATTTTTCCATATGATGTAGGATTTTTCCTTCCTTCTTTTATCATTTATTTCCAGTTTCATTCCAATATGATCAGATATGGTGCATGGTATTATCTCCAAGCCTTTATATTTACTAAGGGTTGCCCTATGGCATAATATATGAACTATCTTTGAGTAGGATCCTTGTGTTGCTGAGAAGAACGTGTATCCACTTGAGGATGGTTGATATATTCTATATATGTTGGTTAAGCCTAGGTTATTTATTGTGCTGTTGAATTCCATAGTTTCTTTATTCAGTTTTTGTCTAGAGGATCTTTCTAATGGCGAGATCAGTGTGTTGAAGTCACCCGTAGTTATTGTGTTGTAGTCTATTTGACTCTTGAACTTGAGGAGAGTTTGTTTCATGAGCGTTGCAGCTCAATTGTTTGGTGCATACAAATTGATAATTGTTATGTCTTGTTGGTGGATGGTTCCTTTTAACAGTACATAGTGTCCTTCGTTATCCCTTTTTATTAACGTAGGTTTGAAATTGATTTTATTTGATATGAGTATGGCTACTCCTGCTTGCTTCCGAGGGCCATGTGAGTGGTATGATTTATCCCAACCTTTTACTTTCAGCCTGTGTATGTCTTTACCTATCATATGAGTCTCCTGAAGGCAGCAGACTGTAGGATTTGTTTTTTTGATTCAGGTTACTAACCTATGTCTCTTGATTGGTGAGTTTATGCCATTAACATTTAAGGTTACAATTGAAATATGATTTTTACTTTCATTCATGTTTATTTATTTATTTATTTTTAGTTTGGCTAGTTTTTACTTTTCGGTTATTTTTCTCCCCCTTTACTGAGATACCTCCTGCTGTTAGTTTGGGGCACTATTTATCAATTCCTCTTCTTCTAGTATTTTGCTCAAATGCTTTGCAGTGCTGGTGTTCTTTCTGCAAATTCTTTTAGCTTTTGTTTATCGTGAAAGACACTAATTTCATTGTCAAATCCCAAACTTAATTTTGATGGATACAGTACTCTTGGTTGGAATCCATTATTTTTCAGCGTTTGAAATACATTGTTCCAGGATCTACTCGCTTTCAAAGTTTGTGATGAAAATTCAGTCGTTAACCTAATTGGTTTACCCCAGAATGCAATCTGCCTCATTTCTCTTTTAGCTTTTAATATTCTCTCCTTGTTCTGTATGTTAGCTATCTTGATAATTCTATGTCTTGGAGTTGGTCTATTATGGTTTTGAATGTTTGAGGTCATGTAGGCTTCAAGGATTTGGCAATCCATTCCATCTTTTATCTCTGGGAAGTTTTCTTGAATTATTTCATTTAATATGTTGTCCATTCCTTTGGTTTGAATCTCTATGCCTTCTTCTATCCTGATGACTCTCAAATTTGTTTTTTTATGACATCCCATATCTCTTAAATAGATTGCTCATGGGATATAAGCATCTTTTCTGTGTTCACTATATTCTTTTCAAGTTGATAAACTTTGTCTTCATTATCTGATCTTCTTACTTCTACTTAATCTAGTCTATTTACAATATTCTCGTTTGAGTTTTTAATGTGGTTTATATTTTTCTGCATTCCTAGGATTACTGTTTGATTTTTTTAAGAACTCTGTCTTTTGGTAAAGCTCCTTCTTTGCCATTTGAATTTGTTTGTTTAATTCATTTTCAAAATATTCTTTTATTGCTTGGACTTGCTGCCTCATGTCTTCTCTAATATTTCTTTCCATCTGAGTTAGGGATGCATTGAGTTTTTTCCCTATCCCTGTTTCTGATGATTCTAGGTCCTCCTGTAGAATTAAGTTGTCCGGCATTATTTGTACACCTTTTTCCCTTGTTTTTTCATGAAGTTCACATTACTTTCCAGCTCTGTTTGATTGCTGTGTTTCTGCTCTCTTCTATATATTTGTTTTGGTTTTATATATCTCTATTGTAGCTCCTTTGTGTTGGTAGACTGTGCATGCTAAAGTGGATTCCACTGGGAAGGAATTCCGACGGCCGAGCTCCAGTGATGTCACCTCTCTGCTATGGTGGGCCCCAGGCTCTTTGCCCGGGTGTTCGCATGGGGGTGTGGGACTGTACTGTCTCTGTTTGTTTTCAGCTCCTGGTCGCGGGTGTGCAGGCGGTCACAAGCTGTCCAGTCACGCAGTCAGCGGGTGGGCTGTCATCGGCGGTTGTGCGATCTCTAGCCACCCATTAGGGCAGGCATATGGCAGGTGATTGGTCGCTGGTGGGCAGGCGGTCTCCAGCCGTCCAGTTGCACCTGCAGCGGGCCGGCTGTTGCCGGCGGGCGAGCGTTCTCCAGGCGCCCAGTCACGCGGGCCTGGCCTCTAGTCCCCTGGTTTCTCCTGCTAGTCCTGGTTTCTCTTGCTACACCAGTTTTCCCCTGAGTAATGCCCTCGGCAGCTCAAACTGTACTCTGGCCTGCCGTTTCTTGGGTGTGGATTGTGTCTATTGGGAACCCCAGCACTCTATTTTTTTTTTTTTTTCCGTTTGCCCCTTCCCCATCGCTGGCTAGACAGATTTTGTTTTCACCACTGATGGGAGGGGGAGTAGAAGGTCAGGTGCCTCTAGTTTCCCCCCCATCTTTATTCAGGCTCTCTCTGATAATCCCTCCCCTGGAAAGCTTAGGAAAGATTTTATGCAAATATCCTACTGTATGGGAGATGAGCGGAAAACACACAACTGTTTTATTGTTGCAATCTGTCGGAGAGTGGCGGTGGTTACTTCAGCTCTCCAAGATGGTTGCCGTTGGTTTCCTTGGTGGAGTTTCCGTTGTGGGGGATAGAACTGTAGCGCTTCCTTCCCTGACTGAGATCCCGAACTCCGCCTGGGGCTCAGTGGGGGGTCAGCCGGCAGGATTCCACAGAATCTGCAGCAACGTTTCTCCCTGGATGCTAGTCGCTTCTCGGTGGTGCCCCGACGTCTGTAGCCACGGGGCGGGCCGCACGGATCAGTAAGCCCGGATCTCCGGTTGCATATTCAGCTCACGTTTGAGACTCAATTACCGGACCTCGTTGGTGGAAATCATTCTTTTAGGTTTCGGTGCACACCCATTTTTCTATAAGATCCTAACAAGATAGTCTTTTGTCATTTTAACTCGTTATTCACCTGCAATGTGGCGTGGTACACTGGGTGTGATGCACTCTATTCGCGGCCAACTTGCAATGTCGAAATATTATGTTTTGTATGCACCATTTACTGAAGATAGATTTCAGTACTAGGCAACCAATATGTAATTCAGGTTGATGAATATTTCTGAGAATTATCTTTTGAAAAGTTGATTATAAATCCACATTCATGATATGAATGAATTTGGGGAGTGCACAATAAGGCACATATATTTCATATTTTGAAAAATCTTGAGAGTATATATATATATATATATATATATATATATATATATATATACACAGAGAGACATTACAATGTAGCATTATGTATGCCAACGGAAATTTATCGTGAAATACATATCATCCAGAGATCCAAAAATATTAATTTTACTGAACATGGATTTATGTATAATGTTGTTCAAATAGGAGGCTCAGCCATAGGTTGAATTTTCAGTTTCAACAGCATTTAGGAGGAGTGATATCTTCTCACAATTTGTATCTGCCAAGTCAGCCACCTCACAAAAATGTACGTGTAATACTAGGTAGGATTCTATATATGCATATAAAAATACATTTGCTGACTAGGCTACAGAGAAAGGGAGACATAAATTCACATGTTTGTTAACTTTAAAAACACATGGAGAACTATTTCAACAAAAAAATTGACTAGATTTATAACTCCTACCCTATGTAATGCAAAAGGCAAGTCCAAGAATACCAAACATGCCTCCTCTTAACTGCTTGTATTTCTATTCTGATTGGGTTATTATTTTCCATGATATTACGATTAGTAGTCAGAGTCTAGTAGGGTAGGGGTTAGTGTCAGGGATTCAGTATTTCAAATGGAAAATTGGAAAATGAATCCAATGTGTATGTAAATATGTGCTACACAAAAATGTTCCCACTCTCATCAAGAACTATGGCTTGACATTACTTTTGCCCCAAGTAAGACACAATTAGAGGAGAAGTGTTAGAAAATCTGTGAATATATATCTGGAATGGAATATGCTCAGTAGTTCACAACACTGGAGGTGGTAGAGGAGTTCCCAAAAGTAAGGGATAGGGTGAACACTCCACAAACATGGAGCTCTGCTGGCCTAAAGACTTCTTGAAGAACTGCCTCTGAGGTTGGGCACCTGAAAAATATGTTGTTTTCTGGAGCTTTAGATTCATTTGTAGTGAGACCATCAAAGCTGGGTCTACATCTATGTGACCTGGAGGACATGGTTTCTTATTTTCCAGTGAAGATGAGGCAGCAGTGCTGAATTTGCTCTTTGTAGGTAAACTGTGACCACTGGGGACTAAGTGTCTCCCCATGTGGACTGTGAAGCCATTTGGTCATCCTCCAAATTTCATGGTGTTTCTTGCTGCTACACTGGGAGTTTGCTATTTGATTCAAAAATACAAGGAGTTCTAGTGGGTCACAGTGCTGGATGGAGTTCTGTCACATGTGGTGGGTCAGTTTCTGCAGGAGAATGCACCAAACATACTTCTAGCCCACATATATTGCCCCATTGACCATAGCAACTTGATTCTGAACATTGCCCTGAAATCTCTCAGTATTACAAGATGCCTTTATATAGAAGGGACTGCTTGCTGCACCATGTCAGTCACAAGCCATTTGGAAGCCAATGGAAGATCCACAGGCCCCACCACAGATGTTTTATCATACACCTGACCACCACGGCTCTAGGCCCACTACTCAGCAGGCTCCAACTTATTGGCATCTCTGTTCTACACGATTTTCATGAAACCGAGTCAATCAAAGCACTGTCTGGTATACTCATGATCAGCAACAGGACATCCAAAGGTCCTCCATTGCCACCTGGTCATGGGAAATTCAAAAATTTTATGGTATTTTTGTAGCCATTTTTCAATGATGATGTTGGAGGCACTGTGGGTTAAAATTCACTCCAGAACCATTAAATGTAGAGGAAGCACATTTCAATGAAAGCTTTGGAGAATTCTCACAGGCAAGGCTTCTCAAAAAGTGGCCAAATGGTCACATGAAGCCAGTCCCATTGAGGTCTACAATGAGGTCCATGTGTGTTTCGACTCTCAAATATGGCTGACAAGTCTTTCAGAATAAAATCACGTGATATCTTGGCTGTGATTCCCAGTGCTCTGTTGAAAGCCACCCTGCACATAGATCTCAGTTTTCAAGGGGGACTCTCAGGCATGGCCTCTGAAAATCCCAACGCAATTCATGGCAATAATTCTCTGAGTTCAGTTCCAGAACTCAGTCTCTAAGGGGAATCACACCAGAGTTCATGTAAAGGTGGACCCAGTCATGTCTTCCAAACACCAAACAAATGGCCACAATTAAAACCAAAACACTCCCACATGGCCCTCATGATCTTTCATATAGACACTCATCATAACCTCTGGCTGGATGTTTCCATGAGGGGCGAAACACAAGACAGTCTCCAAAATAATCTCCCTTGCCCCTTAATGGCCTAAAATCAGGGTTGCCTGGACACACTTCCTGTGAACTAGGAGTGATCAAATAGGCCTGCTGTTAATACTTCTCTGCTTCTCCAATTTGAGGCCTACTGACTGTGGGGTTTATTTTTTTTTATGTGAATTGGAGTCATTATAAAACCCAAGCACATATCGGCTAGCTTCTGCAGGGTTTTGAAGAAATCATTTGACCCAAAGGATCCCTATTCTCACTTGATGGAGGTCAGGAACCTAAAAGAGGAAGGGGAGAGACTTCATTCACAATGACTGCTCTTTTGGCCATTTTGGTTTTGAATGCACACATGGGATCATTCTTAAGATACATCAGGTGGTGAGAATCTAAGCCATTGCCTCAAACAGGGCCAAGAGGCTGATTCAGACACATCCCTTTTCAAAGAAATTAAGCAAAGAGCCACAGGTGATGCCCATTCATTTCCATTTGAAACCTGTTTTCTTCAGGCTTCACAAAGGGGTGGCCTGAAACAAAGACCTTCCTGACATTCAGGGCAACAGAACAATAGGTAAGCAAAGCAGGGTTTCTCCACTGAGACTTTATTGGTCACACTGATATCTGAGTTTTCTGAGATGCTCGCCATTCCCTTCAGCTATCCAGTACATGGCCATGTAACAGGGTTTGGAAATGGTACATATATTGGACACAAAACCATGAGCCTATTCTGTAGAGTGGCCAGAATTCAGGAAGAACGCACGAACTTTGGAAGATAGCGCGTGTTGCCCATCGATAAGGCAAGCCAAAATCCATTCATCAATTTGGCAGAATAAATGATGGGAAGCTTTCTACTAGACAGGACACATCAATTGATGCATTATCTTTTCTAATGTCTATAACCATGGACACAGTGGGATACACAGACATAGAAACACTCGCGTTGTCAAATGACTTACTAGAAACAGTTCACTCAAAACCAAACAAACCGCCTTTTCTATCTATTCTCAGAACATGAGGCAAATCCATAAACACACAGCGACACCCACAGAGGCACCTCCTTCCCCAAAGTAGGTCTGTGACTATCCAGAGTGTCCTCTGACTGGTGGGTTATAGTATGTTCCCCCGAAATGGCCTGTCCTGTCTCAGATCTGGTCTCTTTAACCAACTCTGTGAAGATGTCAGGAGCCACTGGTGAACCACTATCTGCTTTCTCAGGAAAGGCCCCTCTTTAGAGCTTTTCTGGCTTTTGGCCATTCTCATATCAGTAGGTACCAAGAAAGACTGACTCTGTCCTTGGTATATCCAAACAAGTGAGACCACTGGGACTGGGACTGGGACAGGCTCTGGGTGCCTGTCTTCCTGCATCCCAAGTTCTTAGAGTTCCATCACCAAGGAAGTGAGGTGAGGTCACTTCCTTCAGGAACTGAATGAGGTCACTGCCTTAGCAACAACTTTGTCCTAACAGTTGCTTCCAAGGGTCCCATGAGATGGAGGCTGCCCCTACATCCTGTGACACTTTCACAAGTTAGAATGTATATCAACCATAGGCACCCGGGACCAGCTCTCCAAACAGGACTGTTTGAGTCCATATTCTAATGGGTGGCACTAGAGCAGATTATGCTTAGTGAAGCTGGCCAATCCCTAAAAAACAAATACCAAATGTCTTCTTTGATATAATGAGAGCAACTAAGAATAGAGCAGGGAGGAAGAGCAGGAAGAAAAGATTAACATTAAAAAGAGACATGAGGTGGGAGGGAAAGAGAGAGAAAAGGGGAATTGCATGGAAATGGAGGGAGACCCTCATTGTTATACTAAATTACATATTAGAGGTTGTGAATGGAATGGGAAAATAAACAAGGTGAGAAATGAATTACAGTAGATGGGGTGGACAGAGAAGATCCGAGGGGAGGGGAGGGGGGATAGTAGAGGATAGGAACGGTAGCAGAATACAACAATTACTAGTATGGAATTATGTAAAAATGTGGATGTGTAACCGAAGTGATTCTTCAATCTGTATCTGGGGTAAAAATGGGAGTTCATAAATCACTTGAAGCTAATGTATGCTAATGTATGAATATGTTATGTCAAAAGATTTGTAAGGTTTTGAACAACCAATAATAAAAAAAAGAACAGAGAGGCTGATTCAGTAACAACCTTTCATCCTGACCAGGTTGTTTGCCATGGAAGTTGACTTTTGCTCTCTCAGGTCCTTCAGTGGTGCCTATATCTTCTCCAGGGATCACTTCTGCATGAAACTTTGAGTTTTTCAACAGGTGGAAGATTCACTACATTCCTCTATTTTAGGACCAACACTGTCCCTGCTCTTCTGTAAAGTTAGATTGAGGGAACAGTGTATCGTTTCGCTTAATAACAGGTTTGATTTGGGTTAGGAATCATTCTGCTTGATGAATAATGGTATTGGGAACCTGTGATATTTATAAGAATATATAGGTGAAATATAAGTATGAAAACAGAAATCTAGGTAAGATTGCAATCCCACTAGGGCATTGCACTCTTGATTGGGATACTTAGCTTTGATACATGTTCTGCATAGATGTTTCAGATAAATCAATAATCAATGGCATAGGACCTTGTACCTTGGATGATTGAATGTAGAAGTGAGTATCCACTCAAACTGGGATAGTCGGTAGGATTAGGAAGATATTCTGTAGGTTTCAGAAGAAGAGTGAGTACAGGAATTGTAACAAAAGTTCTTTAGCAATAGGGTATCACATAGACAGTGAATGTAAATGTCAGCACATGTGAAGTGTTAGTCAAAATTGTGAACTGGTGAAAATATTTAGGAAAGCAGACATCAATAGAGACATTAGGAAATCAGGGAAAGTATAAAGTGAGTGATAGGATTAGACATTTGCAACAGGGCTGAGGTTGAATATATAGTCTTAGGAAGAAACAAATATGTTGTCATAAATAGGATTGACATTTGAGAGCATTAGGCAACCTGGACATGAATGTTTTTAGTAATCCATGCTCACTTTCCATTTAGGCTTTGGTACAATCATAAGTGTGACCTCTGCTTTTTGTGTCCAGAATATTACTGTGATAAATGCATACGTAGATCAGGTGACATGAGTATTTCTTCCACCATTTCTGGGAGCAACATTTTGAAGACGAATAAATTAGTATTGGGGTTACAAATAGATGTACCCTGTGTCTATGAATGTAGAGATAATGCATGAATAGACCATACTGTGAATAAATAATATAATTGGTTCCAACTTTAAATAAAGGATTGAATTGATATCTGAATATATACAGAAAATCTTATATTGATATACAATTATTCATTCCAACCAGTAATACATCTAATGGTAATATTAGGGTTATGTTTTATCATGAAGAGTGTGTGAGTTTTGCTTCAAAATGATTATGGAAATCAAAAATAATGTGTTTGAAATAAAGTCTCATGAAAAGACCAGTCAAGAAACCTGGAGGAATACATGTGTTCTGAATCAGTAAATGACTGAAAGTGAATCAAATGCCTATAAATTTGTGAACTTATGGATGAAATATATGTCCTATGATGTTCGTAAACTATAGAAATTCTATTGTACCAGTGTTGAATAAAATGAACTTCAAAATACACATCATGTCCCATAGGAATCTACTTGCATTGATGTTAAACAGGGTCAGTTAATGTAGAAATATTAGGATTGTATGCACCATTCACTGAAGTTAGTTTTCAGTAATAGGAAACAAATATGTATTTCAGGTGGATGAATATTTCTGAGAATAATCTTGTGAAATGTTGATTATAAATCCACATACATGAACATGAATGAATTTAGGTAGTGTATATAAGACACATATATTTATGAACATGAATGAATTTAGGTAGTGTATATAAGACACATATATTTTATATTTGGAAAAATTTGGAGAGTATATATATATATATATATATATATATATATATATATATATATATATATTAAAAAACACACACCGACAATAAAATGTAGCAATATATATGCTAATCGAAATTCTTCATGAAATGTACATCAGCCACAGATGCAAAAATATTTATTTTACCGAACATCGATTTATGTATAATGTTGTTCTACTAGGAGGCTCACCCATAGGTTGAATTTTCAGTTCCAACAGAGTTTAGGAGGAGTGATTTCTTCTCACAATTTGTATTTGCCAAGTCAGACACCTCAGAAGAATATACGTGTGATACCAGGTAAGATTCTATATGTGCATATAAAAATACATGTGCTTAATTGGCTACAGAGAAAGGGAGACAGGTATTCACATATTTGTTAACTTTAAAAACACGTGGAGAACTATTTCAGTTAAAAATTAGCTAGATTTATTACACCTACCCTATATCATTCAAAAGGCAAGTCCAACTATACACCATGCCTCCTCTGTACTGCTTGTATTTCCATTCTGTTTGGATTATTTTTCTCCATCATATTAGGATTAGTAGTCAGAGTCTAGTAGGTTATGGTTTAGTGTCAGGTGTCCGGGCCGGCTGGACACTTCAACGTGGGCGTTGAACCTTGTTGGGGAGGAATGAAGGGACAAGAGTGATGAGAGAAGACAGCAAGACAACAGTTCTGATCATGCTGAAAACTTTTATAGTTCTCACAGTGTATTTATATGCTGCGGATGAGAAAGCTCTCTTATCGGCAGTTGCTGGATGTCTTCACAGGGTGAGATAACCTCAGGATATTTTAGGAAGACGGATAGCCGCAGGATGTCTCAGGGTGATAGATGGCTGCGGGATGTCTCCCAGGCAGGAAATCTCGCAGGGGTCTATTTCTTGTAAGTGTCAGGCTATTCTTTGAAGGAGAACTTCCTTCTAGCCCCTGACATCTTCCCCCTTTCTTATATTAAATATTTGACCATACCTTACAGGCCAATGTTTTAGGGGGTTATAGAGGCTCTGTTTCTCTAACAGGCCTTAGAATATCTCCTGATCTGATCGAGCATGTTTACTAGGAGATTTCGTGGTGGCCTAGGCATGTTTTTTAAGGAGACGGCTTTGAGGGGGAAGCATGCCAACTGCCATGCACCAGAGCGTGTCACTCAGAAGACTTGGGTTTTGGGAACCATGGATCCATCCTCCTGCAGTCCTTCCTGCACCCTCTGTTATTATGGCCTAACGTCCTCACTCCATGGGTGTGTCCTCCCCCAAACAGAGGGGCCCATGGAGGACGAACCCTTATGGCAAGGGCAGAAGATGGTTGGTCAGAGCTGTTACTTAGAGTTTTATATAAGAAAGAGAGATCTGTGGGCATGTAACCTTAAGAAATAAGCTTGTGAGGAGGGTAGAACATCCTTTTAAATGTTGGCAGCACGGTCTTCCATATCCAGGCGATGATAGTGGACCTGTAGGGGCTTAGAGGCCAAAATATTAATCTGTTCTTTAATAAATTGTAACAGCCTGTTTATAATGCAGGGTCCTAGGGACACCATTAAAAGTAAACCCAACAAAGGGCCTAATAGGGGAAGAAGATAGGGCAGAAATCCATTAAGCCCAGTCCAGAGGGGATTTTCAAATATTTCCCTTCGTCTCTTTTCTAGATCTTCTTGAAGCTGCTTAATTTTAGTGCATACTATGCCAGAATTATTGGCATAAATGCAGCATCATTCCCCTAAGGCCAAGCAAATACCTCCCTGGTTAGCTGTCAGCAAATTTAAGCCTCGTCTTTTTTGAAGGAACACTTCTGCCAGGGAGTCTATTTGGTCCTGCAAATCTTTAATGGTTCATGATAGAGTTTTTATCAGTTGTTACTGATAGAGTTTATAATTTGTTGAGACAGGCGATGGTAAGAGTGAATAGACGTGCCTAAGCCAGTGTACCTGTGCCCACAGGAACTGTTATTCCAAGGCTGGCAGATTGTTGGCTGCATCTGAAAAAGAAGAAATTTTGTCCTCATGAGGAGTCCCTCTGTCCCTGTTTTGAGGTAAGTCATTAACCTGTTTAACCAGGAGTTCTGGTAACCATCTTGGGGCTGTTTGATCTTGGTCCAAAACATAAGCTGAGCCTCCTCCCCAGATGAGGACAGGATCTGGGCCTTTTTATTTATTTGTAAGGGGATTGTGTCACATAACAGGTGGGCGAACAGAATTGGACGAGGGATGGCAGTGTCTGTCTGCTGCCAAATGGCCTTCATTGTCTAGGGTAAGAAAAATAAGGGCAAATAATGCATTGTTAAGGCGATGCCTGGGTGTGGTAAATACAAGGGAGGAAGCCTTAAGGAGGGTTAGCCAAGTTTTTAAGGTAAGGTGGGCAAGTTCCACAATGCCTTGGCCCTGAGGGTTGTATGGAATTCCAGGAGTATGACAAATTAGCAAGGTAGCACAAAACTGTTTAAACTTGGCAATGGTATATGTAGGATAAATATCTGTTTTAATATGTATTGGTTTACCCATAACAGAAAAGGCTGAAACAAGATGAGAAAGGACATTTTTGGTAGCCTCTCCAGAATGTGGTGATGCAAAAATAAAGCCGCTGAAGGTATCTACAGAAATGTGTATATATATTTGGCTATTACAAATTCAAGAAAATGAGTAACATCCATTTGCCAAAACTGATCGGGCAGTAATCCTCGGGGGTTAACTCCCAAGTGTTGAATGGGGAGGGAGACAGGGCAACCAGGGCATGCTTTTACTATTTCTCGTGCCTGTTGCCTGGTAATTTTACAAAGTAATCAAAGGCTCTGGAAATTTAAATGGTGTAGATTGTGTAACTCCGTGGCCTTTTGAATGGAGCCAACAAAAATTGGAAAGATGGAACGAGTTGCTGCATCAGCTTGGGCATTACCTTGAATTAGAGGGCTGGAAAGATCAGAGTGTGCCCTTATGTGTCCTAAGAAAAATGGGTGTTGTCTGACCTGAATTAGCTGCTGAAGCTGGTGAAACAGAAAGGCCGCATTGTTAGAAGCCTTAATGGGGGGTGAAATCACCAGCAGGTGCACAGAATGAGCAATGTAGCCACTGTCTTTATAAATATTAACAGGATTATAAAAAATGTTATAAAAACTTGTGTTATGTCAAACAATTCCACAAACTGTGGTGACTGATAGACAGTATCAAAGGTGGTAGGCTGGTTATTGACAACAAAGACCGCTCGGCCATTACAGGAACCATCTGTAAAGACAGTAAGGGCTTGAGGAATGGGAGCATTTTGAGTAATTTCAGGAAAAGAAAATGGATGTAACTGGACAAAATGTAAAGGGGGGTCATTGGGGAGGTGGTGATCAATTGTTCCCAAAAGCCTGATAGGGAAATACCTCATTCATCCCTTGTCTCTAGTAAAAATTGGGTTTGGTCCTTAGTATATGGAATAAAAATATTATCAGGGTCTTTGCCAAAATGTTGTAGAGAAATCAAATGACCTTTAAAAATAATAGAAGCTACCTGAGCAAGATAAACAGTAATAACCTTCGAGGATGTGGTGGGTAAATGGACCCAAAACAAGGGGCAGTCTTTATTATTAAAATGTGGATCTCGCTGCCAAAATATTCCTGTGGGTGTATGAGGAGTGTGTAAAATAACCAGAACCAGAGGAAGGTTATAAGAAATTTGCGTAACAAATTGTTGGGCAATGGCTCCTGTGACTTGGTTTAATGCCTGTTATGCCTTCGGAGTAAGATTTTGAGGGGAGGAGGGGTGGGAATTACCTCTCAAAATATCATTAAGGGTCAAAAGTACACAAGTGCATAATTTTAAATATGTTATTAGCCATTGAATATGCCTCAGTAATTTCTGAAAATCTTTAAGGGTGTGAAGATGGTCCACACGTAGTTGTATTTTAGAAATTTGGATCTGATTTCTGTAGAATTTTAAGGCCCAAACTTTAATAAGAGTCCTGTGTTTGAACCTTATTAGGAGCTATCTGTAGTCCCAAGGTAGTGAGGATTTTGTAAAAGTCCAAGTAACAATTATTAAGATCATGGGTATTAGGTGCAGCAATTAACAAATCATCCATATAATGTAAAATATAAATTTGTGGCCCTCGCTCTCTCACAGGGTCTACTTCTTGAGCAACGTATTTTTGGCAAAGAGTAGGGATGTTGGCCATACCTTGGGGAAGAACCTTCCATTGAAGTCTCTGCATAGGGCCCTGAATATTAATGCAAGAAAGACTAAAGCCAAAATAGGGTCTATCCACAGGATACAAAGGAATGGTAAAAAAGCAATCTTTTAAGTCCATAACCATTTTACAATAGTTTTTGGAAATAGCCACTGGTGTGGGAATGTCTGGCTGTAGTGCTCCCATCGGGAGTATAACTTTATTAATGGCACACAAATCTTGTAAAAGGCGCCACTTGCCTGATTTTTTCTTGATAACAAAAATAGGAGTGTACGATGGTGAGGTTGAGGGCTCTACATGGCGGGCTGCCAGCTGTTCCTTCACTAACATGGAGGCAGCCTCCAAATTTTCTTGGGTAAGGGGCCACTGATCCACCCACACAAGAGTCTGAGTCTCCCAAATAATTTTATCTCCATGGGAACAGGAGGGTCAGGAACCGACACTAAAAATCCAAATATCCAAGTCCATATGTATTTTTTTTTATTGGTTGTATAGGCTCCACCAGTCCTTGTCTCAGCCTCCCAAGGCCTGTACCAGGGACAAAATTCATACGGAGCATTTGATGAGTCACCATGGAATTGGGACTGGCAAGAATAACTTCTATTTGACTCAAAATATCTCCAGCCCATAGGTAAACAGGGAGGTCAGGAACAACGAAAGAAGTGACAGTTCCCTTATTACCCTCTTTATCAGTCCAGCTAAGAGCAGTAGAGCTGACCAGAGGATTTTTTGACTTTCCTATCCCTTTAAGGTCAGTCAAGGATGGGGTGAGGGGCCAACCTGATCGCCAGTATTTTTGAGAAATAATTGTCGCATCAGCTCCAGTAAGTACAATTGCTTGGTATTCCTTTCCTTCAATAAGTAAGGTAAGGGTGTGTCTAATATGAGAAATGGGATGAACCCAATATACCTCAGAGGAGCCCAAGGAGGCAGTCCCCCACAGTAGGTTTGGGAGGTGGAAATGCCCCTTAATCTAAGGGAAGAAGTATTAATTGTGCAAGACTTTTTCCTCCTGGGATGGCCGCAACTCTATTAATAACTGTGGCCATTATTTTTATTTCTCCAGTGAAATCATTATCATTAATGCCAGGGAAGACCTGAACACCTTGTAAGGTAGTAGAGGCTCTTCCAAGAATAAGGGCACACGTATGAGATGGAGGGGCACCCATAATTCCAGTTGGTATTATCTGGGGCCCTTGCATTGAGTCTAATATTGTATCAGTGGTGGCACAGAGGTCCAATCCTGCACTGCCTGGAGTGGGTAGTTGGAGGGAGCCAATTGTGGAGAAGGATTTTGAGGTAGGTTGGGAGTTTGGGAGGGAACAAACCTCATTGCCCCAGGGAGTTTCCTGAGAAGTAGGAAGAAATAGGCTGTCTGAGGGCATTTGTCATTGATCTACACTCACTGGCCCAGTGATGACCTTTACCATATCAAGGACAAAGTGAGGCTGGGGTCGGTTTAGCTCCAGTTTGAGGAGACACTATTCTTACTCTTTGTTTGCCTGTCGGACACCTGCATGCAAAATGGCCTGGTTGTTTACAAGTAAAGCAAGTACTTGAGCCAGTATTGTAAAAGGCCTTGGTAAATGCGGCACTAATTTGAGACCCATCGCATGGGCTGCACCCACGCCTGCACAGATTCTAATAAAGTCAGAAAGTTTCCCTTTATCCTTATGATGTCGAAGAACATCCTGACATGCCGGGTTGACATTTTCAAAGGCAAGATGTTTTACAAAGGTGCTTTCGCTTTCGCTTGGTCCAAGCAAGCATTCCACAGCTAGGTAAAGCCGGGGAACAAAGTCGCTATAAGGCTCATCGGGCCCTTGTCGAGTTCTTGCCAGGGAAGTGATAGCCGAGGCCCTTTCAGGGAGGCGTCTCCAAGCAACTAAGCAAGCCATCTAAATCTGCGCAAAAAGTCCAGCAGGGAAACGTGCCCGTTTAGTTTTAGTGTCAAAAGTTGCATTGCCCACTAGCTTAACATAAGTCCAGGATTTAGAGGAGGCCTTTGTTAATTTTTTTTGAGTAGTTTCTGACAGGGCTCTTTGAAATCTGCATTCCATAGCAGGAAGTCTCCGGCACTGAGGGCAGCTAGGTCTAAAAATTTCCAATCATTGGGAGTAAGAAATTGTGTGCTGCAGCTTTCTAATAAAGCCAACGTATAGGGCACAGTGGGGCCATAGTGAGCACAAGCCTTTTTAAGTTTTTCAAGAAAATGGAGGCTAAATTTTTTGTAGACACTCTGGGTTCCTTCCTGCCTAGGGGTGAACTCCTCATCCTCTAAGTCCTGATCTCCTTGATCCATTTCCCCCGCTTCCTCCTCTTTTTCCTCTTCTAAGTCTTTGACCTCAGCCTGGGCAGGCTTATCTATCTGACTGGTGGTGACTGGAAGGCGAGCACAGGCCGATGGAGCGGCTTCGCCTTTGTATTAGACCACTGTGGGCCAGCTTGTGTTGACTCCATTCCTAAGGCTAATGAAGAGAGCTCAGAGTCAAGGGATCTTTATTCTTTTAAAAATTGGATCTGTTCCTGTCCATGTTGGAGAGACTCTCTCAAGGGAGCCAGGTTAGGCAAGGGAAGTGGGGAAAAAATATCTGGGGGGACATTTGGCCCCTGAAGGGCCAGAGCACAAAAGGCAGGAGGGATATAGGAGGGAGGGGAATGTGTAAGTCCTATAGTCTGTGGCAGGGTCCTGAGAGGTGGAGAGTCTTCTGAATGGTAGCGAGCTGCTTCCTTCTCCAAGGTAGCCTCCTCCCCAGGGGTCAATGTTTCTCCGGGATTTAAAACTGCATAAAGGCGGTTGGAAACCATTGGAGCCTTATTCATTAGGGTGGGATTTTGAGGAAGATCAGGAAGGTCCCAGGGTCCTGGGGAGACTAAGAAGGGTCTATGTCTATACTAACTGATGGGCATGCCGAGAAGGGACGAGAGGTCTTTTGCATAGTCTCTTCCCCAATCCTGACAAGTATTAAGGTACCATTGTCAAAGGGTGAACTTTTAAGAATTTCACTAATTTATTTCCAGAAAGAAAAGGTAGGAACAGGCACTTTTTCTGGGCCAAAGGATTCATAATAATCTTTTAAAATGTCTCCTACTCTAAGCCATCTTTTACCATCAATGGTACCTCCAAGGGGAAACCATGGAAAAAATTCTTCGATGTATGAAAAGAAAAATATTAAGTCATTTTTCTTAACACGTGCCCCCCATGTATTTAAGGATTCCTTGTGGCCTGACAAAAACAAATCATGTGACGAAACTGCTTGTCCCATGGTGGGTCACTCACTGTGCGTCATCCCCACTCTCCTCCTGGATTTGTCTCTCAGTGGTGTCTGCTGAGGCAATCGCGAGCTCCACTTGTCCAAATCTTCCAGGAGGACAGGGTTCCCCCTCAGTCAAAGGCTCGAGCCCCAGTCGTTGGGCGCCAGTTGTCCTGGCCTGCAGGACACATCAAAGTGGGTAGCAAACCTAGGTGGGGAGGAATGAAGGGACAAGAGACACGAGAGATGACAGCAAGACAAAAGTTCTGATCAAGCTGCAAACTTTTATTGTTCACACAGAGGAATTTATATGCTGGAGATTTGAAAGCTCTCTTATCAGCAGTTCCTGGATGTCTTCACAAGGTGAGATAACCTCAGGATATTTCAGGAAGACAGATGGCCACAGGATGTCTCAGGAACACAGATGACTACAGGATGTCTCCCAGACAGGATGTCTCCCTGGGGGCTGTTTCTTGTAAGTGTCAGACTATTCTTTGAAGGAGAATTCCTTCTACCCCTTACAGTCAGGGATTCAGTATTTCAAATGGAAAATTGGAGAAAGAATCCAATGTGTATGCAAATATGTGCTACCCAAAAATCTTCCCACTCTCATCCAGAACAATGCCTTGACATTACCTTCACCCCAAGTAAGACACAATTAGAGGAGAAGAGTTAGAAAATCTGTGAATACCCATCACGAATGGAAAATGCTCAGGAGTTCACAACCTTGGAGGTGGTAGAGGAGTTTCCAAATGTAAGGGAGAGGGTAAAACTCCACAAACATGGAGCTCTGCTAGACTAAAGACTTTTTGAGAAACTGCCTCTGAGGTTGGGCACTTGAAATATATGTTGTTGTCAGGAGCTTTAGCTCCCTTTGTAGTGAGACCATCAAGCTGGGTCTGCATGTATGTGACCTGGAGGACATGGTTTCTTATTTTCCAAAGGACATGAGGCAGCAGTGCTGAATTCTCTCTTTGTAGGTAAACTGTTGTCACTGAGTGCTAAGTGTCTTCCAGTTTGGAAGCCATTTGCTCATCCTCCAATTTTGTTGTGTTTCTTGCAGCTGCACTGGGAGTTTGGTATTTGCTTCATGAAATACGAAGAGTTCAACTGGGACACAGTACTGGAGGGAGTTCTGTCACATGTGATGGGTAAGGGTCTGCGGGAGAATGCACCAACCAGGCTTCTATCCCACATAGCTTGCCCCCTTCACAATAGCAATCTGATTCTAAACATTGCACTGAAACCTCTCCATATAACAACATACCTTTACATACAAGGGTCTGGGGGCTGCACCATGTCAGTCACAAACCATTTGAAAGCCAATGGCAGATCCACATCACCCAACCACAAATGTTTCAACACACACCTTCACACCACTTCTCTAGGCCGACTACTCAGCAGGGTCCAAATTACTGTCATCTCTGTTCTACACCATTTTCCTGAAACCCAATCAAACAGGCACTGTCTGGTATACTCGTGATCATCAATAGAACATCCAAAGATTCTACAGTGCAAAGTGGTCATGGGAATTTCAAAAATTTCATGGTAATTATCAGACATTTTTCAAGGATGAAGTTGGAGGCACTGTGGGTTTCAATTCATTCAGGAACCATTAAATGGAGAGGAAGCTCATTTCATTGAAAATTCTGGAGAATTCTAACAGGCAAGGCTTCCCAAAGACAGGCAAAAAGGTCACATAAAGCCAGGCGTTTGAGGTCTACAATGTGTGGTCCATGTGTGTTTTGACTTGCAACTATGGCTGCCAATTCTTTAAGAATAAAATTATGTGATATTCTTCCTGAGATTCCCAGTGCTCTGTGGAAAGCCACCCTGGGCCTAGATCTCAGTTTCCAACGGCAACTCTCATGTGTGGCATCCTAAAATCCCAACACAATACATGGCAATACTTATTTGAGGTCCATTCCAAAACTCAGTCTCTAAGGGGAATCACACCAGTGTTCAAGACCAGGTGGACCCATCATCTTTTCCAACAGCCACAAAAATGACCACAATTAAAACCAAAACACTTCCACATGGCCCTCATCTTCTTTCATATCGACACTCATCATAATCTCAGGCTGTAGTTTTTCATGAGGGGCACAGTCAAGGACAGTATCCAAAATAAGGTCCCTTGCCCACATTTGCCTAAAGTCAATGTGGCTGGGAAACCCTTCTAGTGAACCAGGAGTGATCAAAGAGGCCTGCCCTTAATACAGCTCTGATTCTCCATTTTGAGGCCTAATGAATGTGGGGTTTAGATTCTTTATGTTAATTGGAGTCATGAGAAACCTATGAACGTATGATCTAGTCTCTGCAGGGCTTTGAAGAACTCATTTGACCCAAAGGATCCCTATTCTCATAGATGGACGTCAGGAACCTTACAGAGGAAGGTGAGAGACTTCATCCACAATGACTGCTCTTTTGGCTCTTTTGGGTTTGGATGCAAACGTGGGATGCTTCTTTAGATCCATCAGGTGCTAAGAATCTAAGCCATAGCCTCACACAGGGCCAAGAGGCTGATTCAGACACATCCCTTTCCAAAGCAATTAAGCAAGGAGCCACAGATGATGCCCATTCATTTCCATTTGAAAACTCTTTTCTTCAGGCTTCCCAAAGGGGTGGCCTGAGGCAAAAAACTTCCTGACATTCAGAGCAACAGAACAATAGGTAATTAAAAGTACCAAAGCAGGGTTTCTTCACTGAGACTTGTCAGAAGCCAGTGGTGAGCCACTATCTGTTTTCTCATACAAGCCCCCTCTTCAGAGCTTTCCTGGCATATGGCCATTCTCACATCTGTAGGTACCAAGATAGGCTGACTCTGTCCTTGGTAATTCAAAACTAGTGACACCACTGGGAGTGGGACTGGGACTGGCTCTGTGTGCCTGGCTTCCTGGATGCCAATTTCCATCACCGAGGAAGTGATGTGAGGTCACTTCCTTCAGGATCTGAATGAGGTCACTGCCTTGGCAACCACTTTGTCCTAACAGTTGCTTCCAAGGGTCCCATGAGATGGAGGCTTCCCCTACTTAATGTGACAATTTCACAAGTTAAAATGGTATATCAACCATTGGCACCCGGGAACAGCTCTCCATACAGGCCTGATTTGGTCCATCTTCTCCACATTAAGAAGAGAGAAGCTGATTAAGACACAACCCTACATCCTGACCAGGTTGTTTGCCATTGAAGATGACTTGTGGTCTCTCAGGTCCTTCATAGCTGCCTACATATTCTCCAGGGATACTTTCAGCATGGACCTTTGAAGTTCTCAGCAGGTAGAGGATCCTTACATTTCAGTATTATAAGACCACCTCTGTCCCTGCTCTTCTGTAAAGTAAGATTGAGGGAACACTGTATGTTTAGGGTTAATAACAGGTTCAATTTGGATTAGGAATCATTTTCTGGATGAATAATGGTATTGGCAACCTGTGAAATTTATAAGAATATAGAGGTGAACTGTGTGTATGAAAATAGAAATCCAAGTAAGATTGGAAGCCCAGAAGTGCATTGGGCCCTTGATTGTGATACTGAGCATTGAATTACATTCTGCACAGATGTCTCAGATAAATTGATATACAATGGCATAGGACATTATACCTTGGATGATTGAATGTAGAAGCGAACATCCGGTCAAAAAGGGAGAGTCAGTAGGAATAGGAAGATAGTAGGTAGGTATAGGAAGAAGGGTGAGTGTATGATTTGGAACAAAATTTCTTTAGCAACAGGGTTTCGGATAGAAAATGAATTTAAATGTCAGCACATGTGAAGAGTCTGTCACAATGATGAAGTGGGAAAAATATGTAGGTAAGCAGATATCAATAGAGACATTATGAAATCAGGGTTGAGTTTGAATATGCAATCTTAGGAAGAAACAAATATGTAGTCATCAATAGGATTGACATTTGAGAGCATAAGTAATCTTGGACATGGATGATTTTAGTAATCCATGTTAATTTTCCATTTTGGCTTTGGTACAATCATAAATGTGAACTTTGAATTTAGTGTCCAGAATATTTCTGTGAATAAATGTATATGTAGATCAGGTGACATGAGTATTTCTTCCACCATTTCTGGCAGCAATATTGACTGACTACTTCTGATTGATAGGTACAGATTCTTTATGTGAATTGGAATCATGAGAAACCCAAGCACCTCTTCAGGGATTGAAGAACTCATATGACCCAAAGGATCCCTATTCTCAATTGATGGAGGTCAGGAATCTAACAGAGGAAGGGAAGATACTTCATCCAAAATGACTGAACTTTTTGCCATTTTGGTTTTGGATGCACACATGGGATCTTTCTTTAGATCCATCAGGTGCTGAGAATCTAAGTCACAGCCTCACACAGGGCCAAGATGCTGATTCAGACACATCCCTTTCCAAAGAAATTTAGCAAAGAGCCATAGGTGATGCCCATTCATTTCCATTTGAAAACTGTTTTCTTCAGGCTTTACAAAGGGTTAGCCTGAGGTAAAGAACTTCCTGACATTCAGGGCAACAGAAAAATAGGTAAGCAAAAGGCCCAAAGCAGGGTTTCTGCACTGAGACTTTCCTGGTCACACTGTCCCTGCTCTTCTGTAAAGTTAGATTGAGGGAACAGTGTATGGTTAGGGTTAATAACACGTTCGATTTGGGTTAGGAATCATTCTGCAGGATGAATATTCGTACTGGGAATCTGCAATAATTACAAGAATATATAGGTAAAATAAAAGTATGAAAACAGAAATCTAGGCAAGATTTGAAGCTCAGATGGGCATTGGGCCCTTGAGTGGGTTACTTAGCTTTGAATTATGTTCTGCACAGATGTCTCAGATAAATCGATATACAATGACATAGGACCTTGTACCTTGGATGATTGAAAGTTGAAGAGAACATCCAGTCACAAAGGGAAAGTCCGTAGGTTTAGGACGATAGTCTCTAGGTTTAGAAACAACAATGAGTATAGGATTTGGACCAAACGTTCTTTAGCAATTGGTTTTCATTAAGAGAGTGAATGTAAATATCAGCACATGTGAAGAGTCAGACACAATGATGAAATGGGGAAAATATGTAGGAAAGCAGATATCAATAGAGACATTAACAAATCAGGCAATGTATAAAGTGAGGGATAGGATTAGACATTTTCAACAGGGTTGAGTTTGAATATATAATCTTAGAAAGAAACAAATACATAGGATTTATCAATAGGATTTACATTTTAGAGCATTAAGCAACCGGGACATGGATATTTTTAGTAATCCATGCTCACTTTCCTTTTAGGCTTTGCTACAATCATAAGAGTGACTTTTGCTTTCTGTGTCCAGAATATTATTGTGTTAAAATTTATATGTAGATCAGGTGACATGAGCATTTCTTCCACCATTACTGGGAGCAATATTTTGAAGACGTATAAATATTGGGGGAACAAAGTGGAGTACCCTGTGTCAATGGATATAGAAATAATGTATGAATAGACGATACTGTGAATAAATAATATAACTGGTTCCAACTTTAAATAGTGGATTGATTTGATATCTGAAAATATACTGGAAATCTTAAACTGATATTCATACATTCACTACAACCAGGTATACATCTAACGGTAATATTAGGGTTATGGTTTATCATGAAGAGTGTGTGAGTTTTGCTTCAAATATGATTATGAAAATCAAAAATAATGTGTTTGGAAAGAAGTCTCATGACAAGACCAGTCAAGAACACTGGAGGAATATATGTGTTCTGAAGCAGGAGGTGATTGAAATTGAAACAAATGCCTATAAATTTGTGAACTTGTGGATGAAAGATATATCATATGATGTGCATAAACTGAAGAAATAGTAATGTACCACTGTTTAATAAAAATGAACCGCAAAATACACATCATGTCCCATAGGAAAATGCTTGCATTGATGTTGAACTTGGTTTTACTGTAGAAATATTAGGATTTGTGTGCACCATTCACTGAAGTTAGTCTTCAGTACTAGGAAACAAATCTGTATTTAAGGTGGATGAATATTTCTGAGAATAATCTTGTGAAAAGTTGATCATAAATCCACATACATAAATATGAATGATTTTAAGGAGTGTATAATAAGATTCATATATTTCATATTTTGAAAAATTTGGAGAGTATATATATATATATATATATATATATATATAAATAAATATACACACACACACACACACACACACAGAGAGAGAGACAGACATTTAAACTAGCAATATATTTGCCAATTGAAATTCATCATGAAATATGTAACATCCACAGGTGCAAAAATATTGATTTCACTGAAAATGGATCTATATATAATGTTGTTCTAATAACAAGCTCACCCATAGGTTGAATTCTCAATTCCAACAGTGTTTAAGAGGAGTGATCTCTTCTCATAACTTGTACATGCCTAGTCAGCAACCTCACAAAAATGTACGTTTGATAACAGGTAGGATTCTATATGTGCATATAAAAATACATGTGCTGAATAGTCTACAGAGAAAGGAGACACCAATTTGTTGAGAGCCACAGCTTAAGGGGCCCCATCAAACTTCCAGTTACCAGCAACATTCCCCTGCGAGATGATTATTGGCTCACAGCGGCCCCAGCAACATCTAGCTGATTGGCTCCTCTGTGGTGATGCACAATGGAGATGCTCATTGAGCTTTTTCCCCGCTCTTTCCGACTGCCAGCTGATGATTGGCTCACAGCAGCCCCAGCAACATCAAGCTGATTGGCTCCTCTGCGCTGATGCACATTGGGCAGTTTCCCTGCCCTTTCAGACCACAGAGCTGCTCATTGTGGGACTTTTTTGGTTCCACCCACCTGACCCAGCCATATGGCCTCAAGAGCAGGAGGATTGTGGGAGGTGGAGAGGCTTGTGGGTGTGACAGAAACTTTGCAAGGAAGCCAGTGGTGGCAGTTGGGCTCTGAGGGTTTTTCCTAAGGAGCTGTTTTGCTTGGCGTGTGTGGTTCTAAAAATAAACTTTGTTTCTTTTGAAAAGTCGCTCTTGAATCGTGCCCAGCCAGACTGCAGCATTTGGTAGCTCGCACGGGGAGCCACTGAGGGTAAGTGATAAGGTAAACTGCTAGCCCCTGAGGGAAGGGCGAGAGGATCGGTAGCCATTTTAAGATTCCTCTTTTGTTTTGCTTCACTTTTGTTGCCTGTCCATGGAGATGAGTGAGATGGATGAAAAACCGCTCACATCTGAGGAAAAAATTATTTACTTCTGAGGAACAGATAGGGAGAAAGGACGGATGCACATGTCAGTAGGATATAAAGGCTAAAATGACTTTTTGTTGTTCCCTTTTTATTTTATTCTGTCTCGGTTTTGTTTGGCATCGTCTTGTTGGGTTGTATTATAGTAGAAATACAGGATCAGAAATTAGTAAAAAAACAAACTGAAAGAGTGTTAAGTAAATTGTTAGAGGAAGGAGGCACCTCAGTAAAGTCAAGGACAGTCAGGGCATACGTTGATACAATACAAAAATGTAGCCCATGGATTTTTAAGGAGTTGTTAAATATACCATAATGGAACCATCATGGTGAAGATTTAAAAGGGGGGAAAAGAACAGCCCAGGGACTCTGACAGTTGGCACATTGCCATTGAGGACGTTTATATCTGGTTTGCTTAGTCCAAAGACTTCAGATCAGACAAAGATAGAGGAACAAAGCTTAGGTCAGAAAAAGCCATCAGGGGCAAAGTTACAAAAGGAGACTGCTACTAACAACTTTCAATAACTAGAGGGCGTAAGTGTCCAACCAACAGCGCCTCCTCTACAGGAGACTGTTACTAACACCTTTATATCACCAGAGTATGTAAATGTCCAAATAACAAGGCCACCTCCATATGCTAGGAGGCCCCCAAACCCCGCAGTTGATAGTTCGGTACCTGAGACAGGATCTCAAGTATTAACATGCCCTGTATTTGAGGTAGGAGGGCAGCGAATTCACCATGCTTTAAATTTCAAAATAGTGAAGCAGCTAAAAGGGGCTGTAACAACCTATGGTCCTCAAGTACCCTTCATTGTAAGCTTGGTCGAATCCATTAACAACTTGAATATGATGCCAGTAGATTGGGCTAATATGTGTAAAGCTGTGCTAAATGGAGGTCAATACCTTTTATGGAAGGTTGCCAATGAGGAATTTTGCAAGGAGACGGCTAGGTGAAATGCAGAAGCTGGTTATCCTCAGAGAAATCTAGATATGTTGTTAGGAAAGGGACCTTATGAGGACCAGCAGCAACAAATTGCATATGATCCTGGCGTATACGCACAAATTGCTGCAGAGGCGGTTAGGGCATGGAAGACTTTACAAGGACATGGAGGTTTACAAGGTCAATTATCTAAGGTAATACAAGGAGCTAATGAATCTTACACTGAATTTGTAGATAGGCTTATTCAAACAGCTACCAGAGTTTTGGGGAATACAGAACAAGCAATGCCATTAATAAAAAACTGGCTTATGACCAAGCGAATCGTAGGTGCAGAGATATCACTAGACCATGGAAACATGAAGATTTAAACACATATATTAAATTATGTAAAGACATTAATGAATAAGAGGAAGTCATGGCAGCTGCAGTAAAACAGGCTTTAGATGCCAGAGACATCAATGAACAAGGGCAATTTGTGGCAGCTGCATTAAACAGGCTTTAGATGCAAGGCCAGGAACATGCTACAATTGTGAACAAACAGGACATTTTAAAAGGAATTGCTCCATAGGAAGAGGGTTTAACAAAAATAGGTACCAAAGGAGTAGAATACTGGGTATTTGCCCACGATGCCGTAGAGGGAGACATTGGGCTAATGAATGCCGTTCTCAAACCACCATAGAGGGTACTTCATTATCAAAAACGAACAAGGACTAGCTGTTTATACACGATATCATGGAGAAAGGCACCGGGCTCCATTGCCAAAAAATGGACAGGGGAGCCCAATGCTCTGGGGCCCAAAACCACAAATATACGGAGCACTGAAGGAACCCAGCAACCCCATCAGTGTAGTGCCCAGGACACATTGTGCATCAGACGCCTCATCAGACAAATCAGAGGGAGCGCAGGGTTAGACATCTGCACCTCCGTCAGATCAGTACTAACTGTAGAGATGGGGGTTCAAATCATTCACACATGGTGAAAGGACCTCTTCTCAAAGGAACAGTAGGCTTATTATTGGGACGCAGCTCTTCTAATCTAAAAGGACTTATGATAAGTCCTTGGGTAATTGATCCCGATTATGAAGGTGAAATAAAATTTATAGCCAGTTCTCCAAAGGACATATCAGTAATTTCACCAGGAGATAGAATAGCACAGTTACTAATAATACTCAGTCTGCATGATAAATTTTCCAGTCGTGCTGTAGAAAGAGGTTCCAAGGGATTAGGCTCCACAGGTGTAGATTTGGTTATGCTTTCTTTAAATTTAGATTCTCGCCCCAGGCTAAAACTAAATATTCAAAGACACGAATTCAATGGGCTACTTGATACAGGTGCAGATGTTAGCATTGTCTCTCATCAAGAATGGCCAAAACATTGGCCATTACAACAATACACTCAAACATTTTGAGACCTAGGAGTGGCAACTAATCCCCATAGAAGTGCAATGGTATTGGATTGGAAGGATCCTGAAGAATGTGAAGGAACTATACAGCCATATGTATTGGATAATCTTCCCGTAAATTTATTGGGATGAGATGTCCTAGATCAATTAGGTTTGACATTAACAAATAACATCAATCAAAATGTACACACTATTATGGCTAGAGAAGGTTTTAGGAAAGGAAAAAGATTAGAAAAACAAGAACAAGGTATAGCAGCGCCAATACAAATAGACCAAGCAACAGACAGACATGGGTTGGATTTTCAGAAAGGGCCACTGAGACAATAAAAATTACTTGGAAATCAGAAAGACCAGTATGGCTTCTTCAGTGGACCCTGACTAAAGAAAAGATACAAGCAGCCCAGTTCCTGGTCAAACAACAATTAGCGGAAGAACATATACAACCTTCTGTATCTCCCCATTATACTTTCATTTCTGTCATCAAAAAGAAATCTGGTAAATGGAGATTATTGCAAGATTTAAGAGCCATTAATAATGAGATGGTTATTTTGGGACCTGCTCAATCAAGGATTCCTCAATTGTCTGCTTTGCCAAAAACTTGGTATGTTTTAGTTATACATATTAAAGATTGTTTTTTTTTTTTCATTTCCAATTCTTCTTGAGGATAGTCCAAGTTTTGCATTTACTATCCCTGCACTGAATCATGAAGGTCCTGATCAGAGGTATGAGTGGAAAGTACTCCCTCAAGGGATGGCTAACAGCCCAACTATTTGTCATATTTATGTTAACAAAGTAATCCAGCCACTTAGAAATCAAAATCCTGAACTACAAATATTTCACAATATGGATGATGTGTTGTTAGCACACAAGTTAAAAACCCATTGCTAGAATGTTATGCCACACTTACAAACTTATTAAAAAATTATAATCTAGGGATATCAATTGATAAAATACAATTAAATTTTCCAATTAATTATTTAGGAGTTCTATTATCCTCAACCATGGTCAGTCCACCAAAAATTCAAATACGTGTAGATCAACTCAAATCAATTAATGACTTTCAGAAGTTATTAGGAGACATTAATTGGATAAGGCCTTATCTAGGTATACCAACAGGACAGTTGGGACCTATATTTGATATCATAAAAGGTCCATCTGATCCAAATTCACCCAGAATGTTTACGCCTGAAGCAATAAAGGCATTAAAAATCATTGAAACATATATGGGAAATATGCATTTGGATAGATTTGATAAAATAATGCCTTTATTATTTATTGTACTACCAACAAAAAATATTCCTACAGGAGTATTTTGGCAAGAAGGTCCATTATTATGGATACATTTATCTTATTCTTCTAACACTATTATTACTAGGTATCCTGAGGCTGAGGGACAATTAATACTCATAGGAATAAAAGCAGCAAAGGGAGTGTTTGGAATTTCTCCCAATAAAATTATTACTCCATACACTATGAATCAAATTGATGAATTAGCTAATGAGTTAAATACTTGGGCAATAATCATGTGTAAATCTAATGTTTTATTTGATAACCACTTACCATCTAATCTTTTATTGTCTTTTGGGTCATTGCATCCTGTAATTTTTCCAAAAATTACAAGAAAACTCCTATCATGAATGCTCCAAATATATTCACTGATGGGTCAAATAATGGTACAGCAGCAAAAGTTACACCTGATCAAATTTTTACATTTTTAGCACCACAAAAATCAGCTCAAAAGGTAGAGCTTAATGCAGTATTATAAGCTTTTGTGATGTTTAAAGATTCTGTGTTTAATTTATTTTCCAATAGTCAGTATATAGTTAATGCTATAGTATCTCTTGAAGATGCTGGTAGGATTTCCCCTTCCTCTACTGTTTTCTCTTTCCTTTCCAGTATACAAAGTCTAATCTGGGACAGAAAATATCCATTCTTAATAGGACATATCTGGGCACATACAGGATTGCCTGGAGCCCTTAGTTTGGGCAATGATTTAGCAGGTAAAACTACACATGACATACATACATATTTTCTGTACACTAGAAGAAGTTATAAATTTTCATAAAAAGTTCATTATCAATGCTAATACTTTACAAAAGCATTTTAAAATAACTAAGGAACAAGCTAGACAAATAATAAAACAATGTCAAAATTGTGTGACCATTTTACCACATTTTAATCTTAGAGTCAATCGTAGAGGATTGATACCTTACCATATATGGCAGATGGATGTCACACACTTGCCAGAATTTGGAAAATTAAAATATTTGCATGTTACAGTTGATACTTCTTCTGGATTTTTGATGGGCTCCCTTCATGGGGGAAAAAAACTAAAGATGTTATAGCTCATTGCTTACAAAATTTTGCCACTGTGGTCATTCCAAAGCAGTTAAAAACTGATAATGCCCCCGGTTATACTTCTACCTCTTTTAAACCATTTTGCTCATCATTTGGCATTCCTCATATATCAGGAAACCCATACAATCCACAGGGACAAGCCATAGTTGAAAGAGCACATCACACTATTAAAATGTACTCATTAAAGTAAGAAGACAGAATTGGGAAGGGATATAAATTCCCCAAAGATAAACTTAAAATAACCCTTTTTACTCTAAACTTTTTAAATTTGGATTTTCAGGACTTAGTGCTGCAGAAAGGCATAAGTGTCCAAAAAATGTGTATAAGCCCGAGGTACTTTGAAAGGATATTCTAACAGGACAATGGAAAGGTCCTGACCCATTAATTTTCTGGAGTTGGAGGTCTGTTTGTGGGTTTCCACAGGAAGAACAGCAGCCGATTTGGATTCCAGAGAGATTAACTAAGATCCCGACCCAGTGATTGCCTGGAGTCGGGGGTCTGTTTATGTGTTTCCACAGGGAGAACAGCAGCCGATTTGGATTCCAGAGAGATTAACTGAAGCGATTTCGATAGACCAAAATATGATGATTTGGCTCAAATCCATAACAGCTGATATCCAAAACTCCAGTTTGGCTATCCTTACATCTGCGACAGAACAGGGATGCTTTTTTCAATATCTATTTTATTATTGCCCTTTCTCAAATCATGAAGTTCTCTTTTGTTTTTTTGAGCTCATACAGACCTAGGTTAATGTTTTGCTTATCAGTTCTATTTTTTGACTGTAGAGTTTTTAAACATTGCAATGATGATTTCACATGTAAAATGTTATAAGGCCTTTACTATTATATTATGTGTTGTATGTATTTATTATGTGTGCACACTTGTGTTTTGTGTTATATATTTGAATGTGCGTATGTCCATATATCACATATGATGAGTGCTAATGAAATAATATATCCATTTTTTTTATTCACGTGAATTAAATTGTTTAATTTAAATTGGGTAAACAACTGTTCAGGATTGTTTTAATATGTGAAAAAATAGGAGGTTAACAGACGTGTTTGTTTACTTTCACTTTTCCTTTTCATTATATTTAATTATTCTCTTCAAGATAACGTAAATTGTTAAGAAAATTGTTTTCTTTTAGTGCCTTCAGGAATGTTACAGAATTTTTTCTTTAGCCATTATTGCCAGAATTCCTATCTTCATCCCAGTGCCGGTGAAGACAAAGATAAAATCAATCTACAGATTCTGCAATAGCCATCACTGAACTGCTTGTAGAACTTGCCTGGATTATGTATCACTTGTATGCATTGTGAACTCACTTGTATGCATTGTGAACTATCTGCTGGTGCAGCGAATTGTGGCAGTGTTGGGGTACTTATGCTGATGCTGTCATCAGTGATAGAATTTTTCCAATAGGAGCCATCAATTGACTTGGTGTATCTTCCCTATTCTCACTTGATACAGGTCAGGAAACTTACAGAGGGAGGCGAAAGACTTCATCAGCAATGACTGCTCTTTTGGCAATTTTGGTTTTGGATGCACACATGGGATTTTTCTTTAGATCTATCAGGTTCTGAGAATCAAAGCCACAACCTCACACAGGGCCAAGAGGCTGATTCAGACACATCCCTTTCCAAAGTAATTAAGCAAAGAGCCACAGGTGATGCCCATTCATTTTAATTTGAAAACTGTTTTCTTCAGGCTCCACAAAGGGGTGGCCTGAGGCAAAGACATTCCTAACATTCAGGGCAAGGGAACCATAGGTAAGCAAATTGCCCAAAGCAGGGTTTCTCCACTGAGACTTTTCTGGTTACACTGATCTCTGAGGTTTCTGAGATGTTTCCATTCCCTTCAGCTATCCAGTACATGGCTATGTCACAGAGTTTGGAGGTGGTACATATCTTGGACACAAAACCATGAGCCTATTCTGGAGAGAGGCCAGAAATCAGGAGGTGAACAGGAACTTAGGAAGATAGTAGGTGTTGTCTATCCATAAGGCAAGCCGCAGTCCATTCATAAAAAGGGCAGAATAAATGCCTGGAAGCTTCCTACTAATCAGGACACCTCCATTGATGTATTCGCTTTTCTAATAACTACAACCACGGACACAGTGGATGCACAGACATAGAAAAACTCGCCTTCTCAAATGACTTACTAGAAACAGTCGACTCCAAACCAAACAAACAACCTTTGCTACCTATTCTCAGAACATGAGACAAAACCACGAACTCACACCCACACCCACTAAGGCACCTCATTCCCACAACAAGGTCTGTGACTATCCGGAGTGTCCTCTGACTGGTGGACCATACTATGTTCCCCCAAAATGGCCTGTCCTTTATCAGATCAGGTCCCTTTTGCCAACTCTGTTAAGTTGTCAGGAGCCAGCAATGAGCCACTACCTGCTTCCTCAGGAAAGGCCCCTCTTCAGAGTTCTCCTAGCATTTGGTCATCCTCACATCAGGAGGTACCAAGAAAGACTGACTCTGTCCTTGGAAAATTCAAACAAGTGTGCCCACTGGGAATGGGACTGGCACTGGCTCTGGGTGGCTGGCTTCCTGGATCCCAAGTTCAGAGAGTTCCATCACCAAGGAAGTGAGGTAGGTCACTTCCTTCAGGAACTGAATGAGGTCAATACCTTGGCAACCACTTTGTCCTAACAGTTGTTTACAAGGGTCCCATGAGATGGAGGCTGCCCCTACTTTCTCTGACTCAGTCATAAGTTAGAATGGTATATCAACCACAGGCACCATGGAACAGCTCTCCACACAGGCCTGGTTTTGTCCATCTTCTCTACATTAAGAACAGAGCGACTGATTCAGACACAATACTTCATCCTGACCGGTTTTTTTGCCATGGAAGATGATTTTGTGCTCTCAGGTCCTTCATAGCTGCCTAAGTCTTCTCCAGGGATCATTTCTGCATGGACCTTTGAGGATTTCAGCAGGTGGAAGATCCCCTACATACCTGTATTGTAAGACCAACTCTGTCCCTGCTCTACTGTAAAGATAGATTGATGGAACAGTGTATGCTTAGGGTTAATAACAAATTTGATTTGGCTTAGGAATCATTCTGTGCAATGAATAATGGTTTTGGGAACCTGCGATATTTACAAGAATATATAGGTGAAATATAAGTATGAACACAGAAATCTAGGTAAGATTTGACGCCCAGAAGTGCATTGGGCCCTTGATTGAAATACTCAGCTTTGAATTATATTCTGCACAGATGTCTCAGATAAATTGATATACAATGGCATAGGACCTTGTACCTTGGATGATTGAATGTCAAAAAGAACATCCAGTCAGAAGGATAGTCAGTAGGATTAGGAAGATATTCATAGGTTTAGAAAGCAGAGTGAGTATAGGATTTGAACCAAACGTTCTATAACAGTAGGGTTTCGGGTAGAGAATGAATGTAAATATCAACACATGTGAAGAGCCAGTCACATTGATGAACTCTGGAAAGTATGTAGGAAACCATATATCAATAGAGACATTAGGAAATCAGGCAAAGTATAAAGTACGTGATAGGATCAGGCATTTTCAACAGTGTTGAGGTTGAATATATAATCTTAGGAAGAAACAAATATGTAGTCACCAATAAAATTGACATTTGATAGCATTAGGCAACCTGGACATAGATGTTTTTAGTAATCCATACTCACTTTCCATTTAGACTTCGGTACAAACATAAGTGTGACCTTTGCATTTTGTGAAAGAAGTCTCATGAAAAGACCAGTCATGAAACCCTGTGGAAAACATGTTTTCTGAATTAGGAAGTGATGAAAAGTAAAACAAAATGCCTATAAATTTCTGAACTAGTGAATTAAATATATATCCTATCATGTGCATCAACTGAAGAAAAAAAAATGTACCAGTATTGAATAAAAATGAATGACAAAATACACATCACGTCCCATAGGAATCTACTTGCATTGATATAAAACTGTGTCAGTTACTGCAGAAATATTAGGATTTGTATGCACCATTTACTGTTAGTTTTCAGTAATAGGAATCAAATATGTAGTTCAGGTGGATGAATATTTCTCAGAATAATCTTGTGAAAAGTTGATTATTAATCCACATACATGAATATGAATGAATTTACGGAGTGTATAATAAGACACATATATTTCATATTTTGAAAAATCTGTAGAGTGTGTGTGTATATATATATAAACATACACACACACACACACACACACACACACGCACGCACACAAACAGACATTAAAAAGTAGCAATAAATCCCAATTGAAATTCACCACGAAATATATGTCATCCACAGATCCAAATAAATTTGTTTTACTGAACATGGATTCATGTATAATTTTATTGTACTAGGAAGCTCATCAATAGTTTGAATTTTCAGTTTCAACAGGGTTTAGGAGGAGTGATCTCTTCTCACAATTTGTGTCTGCCAAGTCAGCCACCTCACAAGAATGTACGTGTGGTACCAGGTAGGATTCTATATGTGCATATAAAAATACATGTGCTGAATAGGATACAGAGAAAGGTAGACAGGAATTCACATATTTGTTAACTTTAAAAACACATGGAGAACCATTTCAACAAAAAATTGACTAGATTTATAACTCCTACCCTATATAATGCAAAAGGCAATTCCAATGATACACCATTCCTCCTCTGAACTGCTTGTATTTCTATTCTGTTTGGGTTAATTTTCTCCATCATATTAGAATTAGTAGTCAGAGTCTAGTTGGCATGGGTTTGTGTCAGGGATTCAGTATTTTGAATGAAAAATTGGAAAATGATTCCAATGTTTATGCAAATATATGCTACAAAAGTATCTTCCCACTCTCATCCATAACAATGCCTTGAGATTACCTTGGCCCCAAGTTAGACACAATTAGAGGAGAAGAGTTAGAAAATCTGTGAATACATATCTGGAATCAAATATGCTCACGAGTTCACAAACTTGGAGGTGGTAGAGGAGATTCCAAAAGTAAGGGACAGGGTAAACACTCCACAAACATGGAGCTCTGCTGGACTAAAGACTTCTTGAGGAACTGCCTCTGAGGTTGGGCACTTGAAATATATGTTGTAGTCAGGAGATTCAGCTTCCTTTGTAGTGAGACCATCAAATCTGGGTATGCTTCTATGTGACCTGGAATACATGATTTCTTATTTTCCAATAAACATGAGGAAGCTGTATTTAATTTTCTGTTTGTAGGTAAACTGTGGCCACTGGGGGCTAATAGTCTACTCTTGTGGACTCTGAAGCCATTTGGTCATCCTCCAGTTTTCCTGGTGTTGCTTGCTGCTGCACTGGGAATTTCGTATTTGCTTCATGAATTACAAGGAATTCACCTGGGACAAAGTGCTGGGGGGAGTTCTGTCACCTGTGGTGAGTCAGGGTCTGCAGAAGAATGTACCAACCAGGCTTCTATTCCACATAGCTTGCCTCCTTGACCATAGCAACCGGATTCTGAACATTGGCCTGAAACCTCTCCATATAACAAGATACCTTTAAATAGAAGCGTCTGCTGGATGCATCATGTCAGTCACAAGCCAATTGGAAGCCAATGGCAGATCCACATGGCCCCACCACAGATGTTTTTTTATCACACACCTGCCCATCACTGCACTAGGCCCACTACTCAGCAGGGTCCAACTTCCTGGAATCTCTGTTATACACCATTTTCATGAAACTCAGTCAATCAAGTCACTGTCCTGCATAATCATGTTCAGCAACAGGACAACCAAAGTTTCTCCAGTGCCATCTGGTCATGGGAATTTCAAAAATTTCATGGTATTTATCTAGCAATTTTTCAAGGATGAAGTTGGCAGCATGTGGGTTTCAATTTATTCAAGGACCATTAAATGTTGTGGAAGTTCATTTCAAATGAAGTTCTGGAGAACTCTCACAGGCAAGGTTTCCCAAAGATTGGCCAAAGGGTCACATAAATCCAGGCCCATTGAGGTCTACAATGTAACGTCCATGTGTGTTTTGACTCTCAACTAAGACTGCCAAGTCGTTAAGAATAAAATCATGTGATATCAAGCCTGAGATTCCCAGTGGTCTCTGGAAAGCCACCCTGGGCCTAGATCTCAGTTTCCAAGGGTGACTCTCATGCTTGGCCTTCTGAAATCCCAACTCAATTCATGGCAATACTTCTCTAAGTTCAGTTCCTGTACTCAGTCTCTAAGGGAATCACACCAGAGTTCAAACTCAGGTGGACTCAGTCATCCCTTTCAACTGCCACAAAAATAACCACAATTAATACCAAAACACTCCCACATGGCCCTCACCTTCTTCCATATAGACACTCATCATAACCTCTGACTGTAGATTTCCATGAGGAATGCAGCCCAAGACAGTGTCCAAAATACGCTTTCTTGCCCCTCATTTACCTAAATTCTGAGTGACCTGGACACCCTTCCTGTGAACCAGGAGTGATCAAATAGGCCTGCCGTTAATACTGATCCACTTTTCAAATTTGAGACCTACTGACTGTGGGGTTTAGATTCTTTATGTGAATTGGAGTCATGAGAAAACCCAACCACCTATGTGCTAGCCTCTGCAGGGAATTGAAGAACTCATTTGACCTAAAGGATCCCTATTCTCACTTGATTGATGTCAGAAACCTTACAGAAGAAGGTGAAAGACTTCATCCACAATGACTGCTCTTTTGCTATTTTGGTTTTGGATGCACACATGGGATCTTTCTTTAGATCCATCAGTTGCTGAGAATCTAAGCTACAGCCTAACACAGGGCCAAGACGCTGATTCAGACACATCTCTTTGCAAAGCAATTAAGCAAAGAGCCACAGCTGATGCCCATTCTTTTTTATTTGAAAAAGGTTTTCTTCAGACTTCACAAAGCGTTTTCCTTAGGCAAAGACCTTCCTGACATTCAGGGAAACAGAACAATAGGTAAGCAAAAGGCCCAAAGCAGGGTTTCTCCAATGAGACTTTACAGGTCACACTGGTATGTGAGTTTTCTGAGATGCTCGCCATTCACTTCAGTTATTCAGTACATGGCCATGTCACAGAGCATGGAGGTGGTACATATCTTGGATACAAAACCATAAGCCTATTATGGAGAGTGACCAGATTTCTGGAAGAAAACAGGAACTTAGGAAGATCGTAGGTGTTGCCCGTCATTATGGCAAGCCGCATTCTATTTATAAATTGGGCAGCATGAATGCTGGTAAGCTTTCTAAAAGACAGGACACATCCATTGATGCTTTCTCTTTTCTAATATCTACAATCACGGACACAGTGGGATACAGCGACACAGAAACACTCGCATTGTCAAATGACTTACTAGAAACAATTCCCCCCAAACCAAACAAACCTCATTTCCTACCTCTTCTCAGAACATGAGCCAAAACCACAAACCCACACCCACACCCACAAAGGCACCTCTTTCCTCCAAGTAGGTTGTGACTATTTGGAGTGTCCTCTGACTGTGGGCCATTCTAGGTTCCCCCAAAATGGCCTGTCCTGTCTCAGATTTTGTGTCCTTTGCCAAGTCTCTGAAGTTGTCAGGAGCCAGCAGTGAGCCACTACCTGTTTTCTCAGGAAAGGCCCCTCTTCAGAGTTTTCCTGCCATTTGGCCATCCTAACATCAATAGGTACCAAGAAAGACTGACTCTGTCCTTGGGAAATTCAAAAAGTAAAACCACTGAGACTGGGACTGGGGCTGTCAATGTTTGACTGGCTTCCTGGATGGCAAGTTCACAGAGTTCCATCACCAAGGAAGTGAGGTGAGGTCACTTCCGTCAGGAACTGAATGAGTTCACTGCCTTGGCAACCAATCTGTCCTAAGAGTTGCTTCCAAGCTTCCCATGAGATGGAGGCTGCCCCTGCTTCCTGTGACCCTTTCATAAGTTAGAATGGTATATCACCCATAGGCACCCAGGAGCAGCTCTCTACACAGGTATCATTTGGACCATCTTCTCTACATTAAGAATGGAGAGGCTGATTCAGACAGAACCCTTCACCCTTACCAGGTTGTTTTCCATGGAAGATGACTTTTGCACTCTCAGGTCCTTCAGAGATTATATCTGCATGGACCTTTGAGGTTATCAGCAGGTGGAAGATTCCCTATATTCCTGTATTGTAACACCAACTCTGTCCCTGCTCTTCTGTAACGTTAGATTGAGGGAACCATGTATGGTTAGGGTTAATAACATGTTTGATTTGGGTTAGGAATCATTATGCTGAATAAATAATGGTATTGGGAACCTGCAATATGTATAAAAATATATAGGTGAAATATATGTATAAAAACAGAAATCTAAGTAACATTTGAAGCCCAGAAGGGCACTGGGCCCTTGATTGGGATACTTAGCTTTGAAAAAATTGATATACAATGGCATAGGAGCTTGTACTTTGGATCATAGAATGTAGAAGAGAACATCCAGTCAAAAAGGATAGTCGGTAGTGAAAGGTTAATAAAATAGGTACTTGTCACTTACTGTTTTTCTGTATGCTTAACAAAACACTTTTGAAATCTTGAGAACTGTTTGCTAATCTTGTTCCCAGAATGTGCTGTCCCCAACTGCCAAAGTGTAGAATGTACTCCCTCACCCGGTTGCATCAAACCGACCACTCGCCCTGACCCATCAGTATACTTCCCTCCCTGCCCTCTCCAAGGAAAATATATATGTTCTGCTTAAACTGTTCTCAGGGCTCTCTGCTCTATTCAAGTGAGCTCCGAGCCCCAGCATGCTGGACCCAGAATAAACCCTTTGCTGTTGGATAAGACAGTCTGTTAGTGGTCTCTTCCTTCCATGCTCACCCGACCTTTACATATGGAGATTCCACCGAGTTTTGGCAGCGGCGGACAAAAGACCCTAACGGGTTCCTCTTGGGTTAAGTAAGGCGCCTCTTTCTTGTTTCAGTGTTAAGGTTAGTGCTGGGCAAAATGGCTGTCGATGAAGAGCGTGAGTTCTCTCCGATGGTGGCTGACAGACGTGTCACAGAGCCACAGGCCACGTCCCTGGGGAACTTCCCAAAGACTCGGGAAATCGAGGAACAATAGTCTCTTCGACTCAGTAATATTTTGTATCTGATTTGGAATTGCCAGCCCATTGGGTTTTGCTGGCTACTCAGTCCTGGTCTCAGTTTTGGATGTCCATTGAATGTCTTTATTGTCTTGTCTTGTCTGTGTCGTGTGTCTTGCATTCACTCTTTGTGTATCTTTCATTATGGGACACAGCACTTCAATGCCCCTGTCCCTGACCCTTGATCACTGGACCAAAGTCCGCTTAAGGGCTCAGAATCTTTCTTTTTTAGTTAAACGCTGGAAATTTCAGAATCTCTGTGCCTCAGAATGGCCCACCTTTGAATTTGGATGGCCCCTAGAAGGATCTTTCTACTTCCCACTAATTTAAGAAGTCAGAGATATTGTTTTTCACCCGGGCACACATAGCCATCCGGATCAACAGCCATATATCTTAACTTTGCTGGACCTCTGCAAATCTCCTCCTCAATGGGTGAAGCCTTTCTTTGTCCCTTCCCCTGCTCCTACTCCTTCCCCCATGATCTCTCAAACCCTCTGCTCCTCCTCCTCCTCCACCCTTTGTAATCCCTGAGTCAAAAGATTTGACTCTTCTGGACTCTCTTCCCCCTTATTATACCCTGCCTTCGTCCCCCAACCACCAACACCCTCTAAGTGATTCCCCTGCAGCTGACTCAGCCTCTCTACCACTGGAGGAATATAAGCTGGCCCAGCGCCCTCCAGATAACTCCCCCGCAGCACACACAGCCCCTCCTTCGCAGGAGGAAGCTAGCCCAGCTAAGGAAACTTGATGGTGGTGAATGATTGAAAACCCTGGAACTCCTGTGATGCTCCCACTATGTCTCTACAGACCATTGATTGACGAAGGCCATGGGGGGAAAATGCAAGCCTACAAATATTGGCCTTTCTCCTCTTCCGACCTATATAACTGGAAATATAACAATCCCCCTTTTTCCGAGGACCCCACAGGGCTGACAGGTCTGGTTGAGTCATTGATATTTTCACATTTGCCTAATTGGGATGACTGTCAACAATTCCTAGGGACTCTCTTCACGACAGAGGAACAAAAGAGAATCTTCCTGGAAGCTATAAAAAAATGTCCTCCGACCAGATTGGAGAGTGATACATCTTCCCAACTTAATCAAAGCTGGTTTTCCTTTGAAACAACCCAACTGGGACACCAACACCATTGAAGTTAGAAAGCATCTGTCCACTTATCACCAGGTTCTAATAGTGGGCATCCGAGTGGCCACTAGGCGACCAACTAATTTGGCCAAGGTAATAGAGATTATTCAAAGGCCTGATGAATCTCCCTCTATGTTTCTAGAGAGAATTATGGAGGCAAGTAGGAGATATACTCCTTTCGATCCTCAGGCAGAGGATCAAAAGGCATCTGTCATGATGGCCTTTATTGGGCAAGCTGCCCTGGATATTAAAAGAAAGTTACAATGCTTAGATGGATTACAAGATATGACTTTGAGAGATTTAGTCAGAGAAGCCAAGAAAATATACCTTAAGAGAGAAACTGAGGAAGAGAATGAAGCAAAGTGAGGATAAAAGAAACAAAAGACAGAATAAGGCGTTGACTAAGGTCCTGGTCACAACAACAAAAGGGCCAGAAATTAAGAAACAGGGAGACAGGAAGGGATACCTGGGCCCACGCCAGAGGCCACTCCTTGCCTCAGATCACTGTGCCTACTGTAAAAAAAAAGGACACTGGGCCAAAGAGTTCCCTAGAAAGAGACAGCGACTCCTGCCAGCCATTCTGACTCTTGAGGATGACTCCAAAAGTCGGGGCTAACATCCCCTCCCGGAGCTCAGGGTAACTTTTGAAGTGTAGGGGACCCCAGTAAACATTGAAGTGGATACAGGGGCAATATACTCAGCCCTCAAGGCCCCATTGGGCCATCTATCAAATAAAAGGTCTCTAGTTCAAGGGGCAAATGACAGTAAGTATCGGGCTTGGACAACTAAGAGGACCATAGACCTGGGAAAAGGAAAATCCATCAATCCTTCCTAGTAATCACAGAATGCCTGGCCCCATTGATGGGCAGAGATCTGTTCACCAAGTACCGGGCCAAAATAACTTTTAACCCTGAAGGCCCCCAAGTGGAATTTCTAAATCCTTCACTAAAAACTCCTATAGTCACAGCTCTAAATATGTCAGTAGAAAATGCACATCAACTCACTCACCTTGGTTCAAAGAAACTGCAGGTATTTCTGAAGTATCAAGAACAGAGTTTTCCACTAACTGACTCACAGCAAAAAGAAATAACTAAATGGGTAAAAAAAGCCTGTCGAGTCCATCAATTGGTAAATGCTTACCCTTCCAAGCTTCCTGCAGGAAAGCACCTACGAGGAACCAGACCAGGACAATTCTGGGCAGTTGACTTTACTGAAATTAAGCCAGCAAGGTATGGACATAAATATCTTCTAGTCTTTGTAGATACATTTTTAGGATGGATTGAAGCCTTCCCCACTAAAAGAAAAAAAAAAAGAAACAGTGCAAATGGTGGTCAAGCAGATCCTGAAAGACATTTTTCAAAGATACGGCCTGCCAAAGGTAATACGGTCTGATAATGCACCGGCGTTCGTGGTTCAAGTAAGTCAGGGGTTAGCCAGGAACCTGGGGATTCATTGGAAGTTTTATTTTGCTTACAGACCCTAGAGTTCAGGACAGGTAGAAAGAATGAATAGAACCATTAAAGAGACCTCAACAAAATTAAGCTTAGAGACCAGCATAAATGATTGGACTATGCTCATGCCTTATACAATGTTTCGTGCAAGAAATACGCCCTCTGTTTCTTTGAGTAACCACACCCCCTGTGAATATCTAGGGTGCCTCTCCTCCAGTAATGGACCAAAGCCCAACTCTAAGACCTAACGATCCCTTTCACACCCCCTTGCTTGACAGACTTAAAGCTCTTGAAAGATCTCAGTGATACCTGTGGAAAAAGCTGGCCACTGCCTACCAAACTGGGGACGAGGGGACTCCACATCGATATCAAGTAAGAGATTCATCTACATAAGATGATATCAGGTGTCATCCCTGGAACCCCACTGGAAAGGACCATACCAGGTGGTACTTATAACATCTACAGTGGTAAAGGTAGACGGAATCACTTCCTGGATCCATGCCTCTCATCTCAAGCCTGCGCCCTGTCCACACTCTGGCTGGAAACTGGAAAAGACTGGTAACACTTTCAAATTGCATATTCACCATGTGGATAAGCCTATAGACTCTCCCCTCAGCCACAAGTAGTCCTAACCCTCATCAGCCCGTTCAGCAGCGTTGGCTGATCACAAATTCTACTGGAAAAGAAGTATAATCTATCTCGCATACAGCCCACTTAGGGACCTGGTGACCATCTCTCCACCCAGACATTTGTCAGCTGGCTATAGGTCTTTCCTAATGGGATATCCCTGATGAAGAGGATCCCACTAAAATTCCATTAAATCCCTTCCTTACCATAGATAATGGAAACAAACATTATGGATGTAGGGACACACGAGCCAGATGCAGGTTGGCTAGCCTAGATTACTGTGTTTACCCGGCCGACTGTCAAAGCCATAAACAGCCATGGCTATGTGGGGGAAAAGCCGACTTCTTCTGTAAGTCATGGGGATGTGAGCATACAGGGGCTGCCTGATGGAACCCAAACTCCGCATTAAATTCAGTACACAGCATTGGCCATATTACGAATTAGAAAAAAAAACTGATGGCAACCAGAGGGGACTCTAGATCCTCAAATCCTGTGTGACCTTTTTAACATCTGCTGGTGCTCAAAAGGATAAAAGGAGATTCCACTATGTAGAGGCCTTTTCCCTTCTTCACTCACATCCTGAACTATGCTTACCCAATAGATCCTCACCTTCAGCCTTCTGCTCCAGAGTCTCTGCTGTCACTCCCACCTCAGCAACCTGATTTCTCCACTACAATTATTAGATCAAAAATCCAAATCTCTGCTGGTTCTCAGACCATTGCCCCCTTGCTGACGTAGCAGGTACTGAGGTACCCCTCCACCCACTCACTCCTCTCTTCTCCTGTCAGTGCCCGCACCAGGTCCCACCAGGTCCTCTTACCAAATAACCCAAAGCTCAAACCAGCTGAGGAGAGCCCTCAGACCCATATCCAAGATGTAATGAAAATGGCCTTTAAAGTTGCTTTGTCATCACTGAAAACAGTTTACTAAGAATTTAAAGTCCCTAACATGTGTTTTGGGATACTCACAACCATCTTCTTCTTTGCTCTACCTGTTCTACTGCTCAAATATTTGTTGCTAGGAAAATTCCAAACCACTTTCCAATTATTTTTTTACATCTCTCTTTTCTCATTCTCAGATACTCTGAGCTGCTCTCAGCCCCACCTTCTCCGTCTTTCCCCTCTGTACCAGGCCCACAGAAAAGTCTTTAACTGACCTTCTCCAGAAGTCTTCACCATGGCTGACTTTAGGACTTTCAGCAAAAGAGTCCCTATAAAAAAGTTCAATGTAGTTAAACTTCCTATTTTCATGTTGCCCTGTTCTACTTGGCCACTGGCTAAAAAAATTAGCACTCCTAATCAAGACACCCCCTTACTAGTTTTTCACAAAAATATGTGAACAAGGCCTCTGGCCTTGACATGGGGCTTCACAGAGATGGCTACATTTCTAAGTTAAAGAAGTTAGCAACTGGGCTTCGTGGTAACAGCTGGAAATGGGAAAATAAGAAAGGGAAGAAAAAGCTCTTTCCCTCCCAGGTGTCCTTGAAAAGTTAACTTGCCCAGAACCGAGGAAAAAACAGAAACAAAACTGCTTTTTTCAACTTCTGCAGACTGTGAACTTCTGAGCCCCTTCCATTACATGTTGGGTACAAAATTCTGAAACTACCTAAACTTGGGTTTCAGAGGATTACTTGATTACAACAGAATCAATGCCCTCTGAATCTGGTTGCCACCAAATAGGACTGTTTCCCTGTCTTCAGTGCTATCTTAGGTGAGTTGCCTTGTCCGTCCCTACTACAGCATGATTCTATATACTTAAACATTGTTAATGTTTTCATGAAATGGTCAACAGATGTGATTAATCGTGTAATCGTGCAGATGTTTCCCAGAGTGCTCTATCACAATGCAGGTTCATTTGAAGATCAAATAGGGGGGCATTCAACCCGGTTCCACTGAAAATATATATCCCTCAACTTAGCCATCATATTAGGAATAGAAATTGCTGCACTGGTGGCCACGGGAACCACTGCCTTTGTCCATGGGACTCAACAAATGACCCAACAAATGACAGCAATAGACCAAAACTAAGATATTAGAAACCTCCATCAGAGCTTTGCATGAGTCTTTTACCTCTCTCTCTGAAGTTGTTTTTCAGACCACTCGAGGGTTGGACCTCCTTGTCATGAGAGAAGGGGCCTCTGTGCTGCATTGAGAGAAGAAAGTTGTTTGTATGCCGAGCATACTGGAGTTGTAATAAAATCTAAGAGTAAATTAAAAAGATTCCTTGAAAAGCATCAAAGAGACAGAGAGGCCCAAAAAAGGTGGTTTGAGTCTTGGTTCACACAGTCTTCCTGGTTAACTACGTTTTTTTATCAACCCTGGCCGGTCCAATAATAATCCTCATATTATTGCTAACTATTAAACCCTGTTTTCTCAACCATGTAATTTCTTTTCTCCAGGCTCAAATTGGACGAGTTAAACTTATGGTAATACCCCACTAGTATACATAGAATGTGACACCCCCCAATGATCATTTTTATGATTAAAAGTAGCCAGAAAAAGAAGTGGGGAATAAAAGGTTAATAAAATAGGTACTTGTCACTTCCTGTTTTTCTGTATGCTTAACAAAACACTGTTGAAATCTTGAGAAATGCTTGCAAATCTTGTTCCCAGTATGTGCTGTCCCCAACTGCCCAACTGCAGAATGTGCTCCCTCACCCAGTTGCACGCAAATCGCCCACTCGCCCTGATCCATCAATAAACTTCCCTCCCTGCCCTCTCCAGGTAAAGTATATAAGCTCTACTTAAGCGATTCTCAGGGCTATCTGCTCTATTCAAGTGAGCTCTGAGCACCAGCATGCTCTACACTCAATAAACCCTTTGCTGTTGCATGAGATAGTCTGTTGGTGGTTTCCTCCTGCGAAGCTCGCCCGACATTTACTATAATGATTGAAAGTAGGAGAGAACATCCAGTCAAAAAGGGATTGTTGATAGAAATAGGAAGATAGTACGTTTAGGAAGAAGTGTGAGTATAGGATTTGGAACAAAAGTTCGTTAGCTACAGGGTTTCGGTTACAGAGTGATTGTTAAAGTCAGCACAGGTGAAGAGTCAGTCACAATGATGAACTGGGGAAAACATGAAGTAAAGCAGATATAAATAGAGACATTACAAAATAAGGCAAAGTATAAAGTGAGTGATAGGATTAGACATTTTGAACAGGCTTGAGTTTGAATACATAATTTAGGAAGAAACAAATATGTAGTCACCAATAGGATTGACATTTGAGAGCATTAGGCAAATTTCAGGTTAATGAATATTTCTGAGAATAATCTTGTGAATAGTTGATTATAAATCCACATACATGAACATGAATGAATTTAGGGAGTGTACATAAGACACATATATTTCATATTTAGAAAAATCTGGAGAGTACACACAGACAAAAAAAGTAGCAATATATGTCAATCAAAATTCATCATAAAATATATATCATCCACAGATCCAAAAATATTCATTTTACTGAACATGGATTTATGTATAATGTTGTTCAACTAGGAAGCTCACCCATTGTTTCAATATTCAGTACCAACAGGGTTTAGTAGGAGTGATCTCGTCTCACAATTTGTATCTGCCAAGTAAGCCAAATCACAAGAACAAACGTGTGGTACCAGGTAGGATTGTATATGTCCATATTAAAATACACATGCTGAATAGGCTACAGAGAAAGGGAGACAGGAATTCACATGTTTGTTAACTTTAAAAATACATGGAGAACTATTTCAACAAACAATTGACTAGATTTATAACTCCTACTCTGTATCATGCAGAAGGGAAGTCCAACTATACACCGTGCCTCCTCTGAACTACTTGTATTTCTATTCTGTTTGGGTTATTTTTCTCCATCATATTAGGATTAGTAGTCAGAGTCTGGTAGGGTATGGGTTAGTGTCAGGGATTCAGTATTTTGAATGGAAAACAGGAAATTGAATCCAATGTGTATGCAAACATATGCTACAGAAAAATCTTTCCACTCTCATCCAGAACAATGCCTTGACATTACCTTCACCTCAAGAAAAACACAATTAGAGTAGAAGAGTTAAAAAATTTGTGAATACCTATCTGGATTGGAAAATGCTCCCGATTTCACATCATTGGAGTTGGTAGAGGAGTTTCTAAAAGTAATGGACAGGGTAAACACTCCACAAACCTCGAGCTCTGCTGGCCTAAATATTTTTGAGGATCTGCCTCTGAGGTTGAGCACTTGAAATATATGCTGTTGTCAGGAGCTTTAGCTTACTTTGTAGTGAGACCATCAAAGCTGGGTCTGCATCTATGTGATCTGGATGACATGGTTACTTACTTTCCAATGAAATGAGGCAACAGTGCTGAATTCTCTCTTTGTAGGTAAACTTTGGCCTCTGAGGGCTAATTGTCTCTTCGTGTGGACTGTGAAGCCATTTGGCCATCCTCTAATTTTCGTGGTGTTTTTGCTGCTGCTCTGGGAGGTTGGTATTTGCTTCACAAAATACGAGTTCAAATGGGACACAGTACTGGAGGAGTTCTGTCAGGTGTGGGGGGAAGGGTCTGGAGGAGAATGCACCAAACAGTATTTTATCCCACGTAGCTTGCCCCCTTGACAATAGCAACATGATTCAGAACATTGCCCTGAAACCTCTCCATATAACAAGATTCCTTTACATATAAGGGTCTGCTGGCTACACCATGTCAGTCACAAGCCATTTGGAATCCAATGATAGATCCTCATGGCCCTACCACTGATGTTTTATCAAACACCTGCACACCACTGCTCTGGGCCACTACTCAGCAGGATCCAACTTACTGGCATCTCTGTTCTAAACCATTTTCATGCAACCCAGTAAATCAAGGTACTGTCTGGTATACTCATGATCAGCAACAAGACATCCAAAAGTTTTCCAGTGCCACCTGGTCATGGGAATTTCAAAAATTTCATGGTATTTATCTAACCATTTTTCAAAGATGAAGTTGGAGTCACTGTGGGTTTCAATTCATTCAGGAATCATTAAATGGTGAGGAAGCTCATTTCAATGATAGCTCTAAAGAACTCTCACAGGCAAGGCTTCTGAAAGAGTGCCCAAAGAGGCCACATAAAGCCAGGCCCATTGAGGTCTACAAGGTGAGGCCCATGTGTGTTTTGACTCTCAACTCAGCCTGCCAAGTCTTTAATAATAAAATCATGTTATATCCTGGCGGAGATTCCCAGTGCTCTGTGGAAAGCCACCCTGGGCCTAGATCTCAGTTTCCAATGGCGACTCTCATGCATGGCCTACTAAAATTCCAACAAAATTCATGGCAATATTTCTCTGACTTTAGTTCCACAACTCAGTCTCTAAGGGGAATCACACCAGAGTTCAAGCACAGGAGGACACAGTCATTTTTTCCAACCGACACACAAATGACCAAAATTATAACCAAAACACCTCCACATGACACTAATCCTCTTCCATGTAGAGACTCATCCTCACCTCTGGCGAAGGTTTCTATGAGGGGCGCAGCCAAAGACAGTTTCCAAAATAAGCTCGCTTGCCTCTCATTTGCCTAAAGTCAGGGTGGCCTGGACACCCTTCCTGTGAACCAGGAGTGACAAAATAAGCATGCCTTTAATATTGCTCTGTTTCTCCAATTTGAGCCCTACTGATTTTCAGATATAGATTCTTTATTTCATTTGGAGTCATGTGAAAACCCAAGCACCACTGCAGGGCTTGGAAGAACTCATTTCATCCAAAGAATCCCTATTCTCACTTGATAGAGGTCATGAACCTAACAGAGGAAGGCAAGTGACTTCATCCACAATGACTGATCTTTTTGCAATTATGGTTTTGGATGGACACAAGCGATCATTCTTTAGATCCATCAGGAGCTGAGAATCTAAGTCACAGCCACACATAAGACCAAAAGGCTAATTCAGCCACATCCCTTACCAAAGCAATTAAGCAAAGAGCCACAGATGATGCCCATTCATTTCCATTTCAAAACTGTTTTCCTCAGGCTTCACAGAGGGGTGGCCTGAGGCAAAGGCCTTCCAGACATTCAGGGCAACAGAAAAATAGTTAAGCAAAAGATCCAAAGTAGGGTCTCTCCTCTGAGACTTTCCTGGTCACACTGATATTTGACATTCAGGGCAACAGAACAATAGTTAAGCAAAAGATCCAAAGTAGGGTCTCTCCACTGAGACTTTCCTGGTCACACTGATATCTGAGTTTTCTGAGAATCTCGCCATTCTCTTAAGCTATCCAGTACATGGCCATGTCACAGGGCTTGGAGGTGGTACATATCTTGGAAACAAAACCATGAGCCAATTCTGGAGAATGGCCAGAATTCAGGAAAAAAACAGGAACTTAGGTAGATAGCAGGTGTTGCCCATGGATAAGACAGGTTGCACTCCATTCATTAATTGGCCAGGATGAATTATGGGAAGATTTATACTAGACTAGACATATATTAATGCATTATCTTTTCAAATGTCTACAACAACGGACACAGTGAAATACACAGACATAGGAACACTAGTCTGGTCAAACGACTTACTAGAAATAGTCCACTGCAAACGAAAAAACCGACTTTCCTACCTATTCTCAGAACATGAGACAGAACCACAAACACACACCCACTCCCACAAAGGCACCTCCTTCCCTCAAGTAGGTCTGTGACTATCCAAAGTGTTCTCTGACTTGTGGGCCATACTATCTTCTCCCAAAATGGCCTGTCCTCTATCAGATCTGGTTTCCTTGGCCAACTCTGTTAAGGTGTCAGGAAAAAGTGGTGAGCCACTACCTGCTTTCTCAGGAAAGGTCCCTCTTCAGAGCTCTCCTCCATTTGTCCTTCCTCACATCAGTAGGTACCAAAAAAGACTGACTCTGTCCTTGTTAAATCCAACCAAGTGAGCCCACTGATACGGGGACTGGGACTGCTTCTGGGTGCCTGACTTCTTGGATACCAAGTTCAGAGAGTTCCATCACCAAGGAAATGAGGTATGTCACTTTCTTTGGAACTGAATGAGGTCACTGCCTTGGCAAACACTTTGTCCTAAGAGTTGCTTCCAAGGGTCCCATGAGATGGAGCCGGCCTCTACTTCTTGTGACACTTTCACTAGTTAGAATGGTATATCAACCAGAGGAACCTGGGAACAGCTCTTCACCCAGGCCTGGTATTGTCCATCTTCTCTACAATAAGAAGAGAGAGGCTGATTCAGACACATCCCTTCATCCTGACCAGGTTGTTTGCCATGGAAGATGACTTTTGCTCTCTCAGGTCCTTTATACCTGCCTAAATCTTCTCCAGGTATCATTTCTGAATGGACCTTTGAGGTTCTCGCAGGTGGAAGGTACCCTAATTTCCTGTATTGTAAGAACAACTCTTTCCCTGCTCTTCTGTAAAATGAGATTGAGGGAACAGTGTATGTTTCGGGTTAATAACAGGTTCGATTTCAGTTAGGAATCATTCTGTGAGATGAATAATGGTATTGGGTACCTACGATATTTATAAGAATATAGAGTTGAAATAAATGTACAAAAACAGAAATCTAAGTAAGATTTGAAGGCCAGAAATCATTCGGCCCTTGACTGGGATACTTAGCTTTTAATTATATTCTGCAAAGATGTCTCAGATAATTCAATAATAAATGGCATAGGACCTTGTACCTTGGATGATTGAATGTAGAAGAGAACATCCAGTCAAAAAGGGATAGTAGGTAGGATTAAGAAGATAGTCGGTAGGTTTAGGAAGAAGAGTGAGTATAGGATTTGTATCAAAAGTTCTTTCCTAATAGGGTTTTGGTTAGAGGGTGAATGTTAATGTCAGCACATATGAAGAGTGAGTCACTATGATGAGCTTGGGAAAATATGTAGAAAAGCAGATATCAATAGAGACATTATGAAATCATGCAAAGTATAAAATGAGTGATAGGATTAGACATTTTCTACAAGGTTGAGTTTCAATATATAATCTTATGAAGAAACAAATATGTCGTCACCAATAGGATTGACATTTGAGAGCATTAGGCAACCTGGACATGGATGTTTTAGTAATCCATGTACAATTTCCCTTTTGGCTTTGGTACAGTCTTAAGTGTGACCTTCACATTTTTAGTTCCGAATATTACTGTGATAAAATGTTTATGTAGATCAGGTGACATGAGTATTTCTACCACCTTTTCTGAGAGCAATATATTGAAGACATAAAATTAGTTTTGGGGGTACAAAGAGGTGTACCCTGTGTCTATGAATATAGAGATAAAGCATGAATAGACCATAATGTGAATAAATAATATAAGTTGTTCCAAATTTAAATTATGTATTGAACTGATATCTGAAAAATTACAGGAAATCTTATATTGATATACAATCATTCATTCCGACCAATTATACATCAAATGGTAATATTAGTGTATTGGTTTATCATGAAGAGTGTGTGAGTTTTGCTTCAATAGTGATTATGGAAATTGAAAATAATGTGTTTGGAAAGAATTCTCATGAAAAGACCAGTCAAGAAACCCTGATAATACATGTGTTCTGAAGCAATAAGTGATTAAAGTTGAAACAAATGCCTATAAATTTGTGAACTTGTGGATGAAATGTATATCCTATGATGTGCAAACCCTGAAGAAATAGTATTGTACCAGTGTTGAATACAAATGAACGTCAAATTACATATCATGTGCCATAGGAATCTACTTGCATTGATGTTAGACTGGGTTAGTTACTGTAGAATTTTTAGGATTTGTATGCACCATTCACTGAAGTTAGTTTTCAGTACTAGGAAACAAACATGTATTTCAGTTAAATGAATATGTCTGAGAATAATCTTGTGAAAAGTTGATTATAAATCCAAGTACATGAACATGAATGAATTAAGAGAGTGTATATAAGACACATATTTCATATTTTGAAAAATCTACAGAGTGTATGTATATATACAAAAAAAACACAAATAGACATTAAAAAGTAGCAATATATATGCCAAACAAAATTCATCATTAAATATATATCATCCACAGATGCAAAAATATTTATTTTACTGAACATGAGCTTATGTATAATGTTGTTCTACTAGGAAGCTTGTAGGTTGAATTTTCAGTTCCAACAGCGTTTAAGAGGAGTGAACTCTTCTCACAATTTGTATCTGCCAAGTCAGCCACCTCCCAAAAATGTACATGTGATACCTGGTAGGATTCTATATATGTATATAAATATACATGGGTGAAATGGCTACAGAGAATTGGAAACAAGAATTCACATATCTGTTAACTTTAAAAACACATGGAGAACTATTTCAATTAAAAATTGACTAGATTTATAACTCCTACCTTATATAATGCAAAAGGCAAGTCCAAATATACAACATGCCTCCTCTGAACTGCTTGTATTTATATTTGTTTGGGTTATTTTTCTCCTTTTTATTAGGTTGAGTAGTCTGAGCCTAATAGGTTCGGGTTAGTGTCAGGGATTCACTATTTCAATAGGAAAATTGAAAAATGAATCCAATGTGTATGCAAATATGTGCTGCATAAATATCCTTCCACTCTCATCCAGAGCAATGCCTTGTCAATACCTTTGCCCCAATTAAAACACAATTGGAGGAGAAGAGTTAGAAAATCAGTGAATACATATCTGGAATGGAAATGCTCAGGAGTTCACAATCTTGGAGGTGGTAGAGGAGTTTCCAAAAGTAAGGGACTGGGTTAACACTCCACAAACATGGAGCTCTTCTGGCCTAAAAACTTTTTGAGAAACTTTCTGTGAGGTTGGGCACTTGAAAAATATATTGTTGTCAGGAGATTTGACTTCTTTGCGTGAGACCATCAAAGCTGGGTCTGCATTTATGTGACCTGGAGGACATGGCTTCTTATATTCCAATAAAGATGAGCAGCAGTGCTGCATTATCTCTTTGTAGGTAAACTGTGACAACTGGGGACTAAGTTTCTCCCCATGTGGACTGTGAAGCCATTTGGTCCTGGTCCACTTTTTGTCGTGTTTTTGCTACTGCACTCGGAGTTTGGTATTTGCTTCATGACATACAAGGAGCTAAACTGGGACACAATGCTGGAGGGAGTTCTGTCACGTGTGGTGTGCCAGGGTATGCAGGAGAATGCACCAACCCGGCTTCTATCCCTCATAGCTTGCCCCATTGCCCCCTTGTCCATATCAACCTAATTCTGAACATTGCCCTGAAACCTCTCCATATAACAAGATGCCTTTACATATAAGGGTCTGCTGGCTGCACCATGTAAGTAACATGCCATTTGGAATACAATGGTAGATCCTCATGACCCTACCACTGGTGATTTATCACACACCTGCCCAAAACTGCTCTAGGCCCACTACTCAGCAGGCTCTAACTTACTGGCATCTCTGTACTACACCATTTTCATGAAACCCAGTCAATCAAGGCACTGTCTGGTATACTCTTGATCAGCAATAGGACAACCAAAGGTTCTCCAGTGCCACCTGGTCATGGGAATTTCAAAATTTTCATGGTATTTATCTAGCCATTTTTCAAGGATGAAGTTGGAGGCACTGTGGCTTTCAATTCATTCAGTAACCATTAAATGTTGAGGAAGCTCAATTCAATAAAAGCTCTGGAGAACTCTCACAGGCAAGGCTTCTGAAAGAGTGCCAAAATGGTCACATGATGCCAGGCCCATTAAAGTCTACAATGTGAGTCCTATGTATTTTTCGACTCTCAAATATGGCTGCCATGTCTTTGAGAATAAAATCATGTGATATCCTGGCAGAGATTCCCAGTGCTCTGTGGAAAGCCACCCTGGCCCTAGATCTCAGTTTACAAGGGCGACTCACATGCGTGGCATCCTAAAATCCAAACAAAATTCATGGCAATACTTCTCTGAGTTCAGTTTCACAACTCAGTCTCTAAGGGGAATCACACCAAAGTTCAAGCCCAAGTGGACCCAGTCATTTCTTCCAACCGCCAAACAAATGGCCAAAATTAAAACCAAAACATTCCCACATGGCCCTCATCTTCTTCCATATAGTCACTCATCGTAACCTCTGGCTGGAGTTTTCCATCAGGGGCACAGCCCAAGACTGTGTCCTAAAAAAGCTCGCTTGCCCCTCATTTGGCTAAAGTCAGGGTGGCCTTGACAGCCCTCCTGTGAACCAGAAGTGATCAAATAAGCCTGCCGTTAATACTGCTCTGTTTCTACAATTTGAGGCCTACTGACTTTCAGGTATAGAATCTATATGTGATTTGGAGTCATGCGAAAACCCAAGCACCTCATCAGGGCTTTGAAGAACTCATTTGACCCAAAGAATCCCTATTCACACTTGATGGAGGTCAGGAACCTAACAGAGGAAGACGAGAGACTTCATCCACAATGACTGATTTTTTGCCATTATAGTTTTGGACGCACACATGGGATCATTCTTTATATCCATCATGTGCTGAGAATCTAAATCACAGCCACAAAGAAGGCCAAGAGGCTAATTCAGCCACATCCATTTCCAAAGCAATTAAGCAAAGAGCCACAGGTGATGCCTATTCATTTCCATTTCAAAACTATATTCTTCAGGCTTCACAACGGGGTGCCCTGAAGCAAAGACCTTCCAGATATTCAGTGTAACAAAACAGTACTTAAGCAAAAGGTCCAAAGCAGGGTCTCTCCACTGAGAGTTTCTTGGTCACACTGATATCTGAGTTTTCTGAGATGCTCGCCATTCTTTTCAGCTATCCAGTACATGACCATGTCACAGAGCTTGGAGGTGGTACATATCGTGGACACAAAACCATGAGCCTATTCTGGAGACTGGCCAGAATACAGGAAGAAAACATTAACTTGGGAAGATAGCAGGTGTTTCCCTTCGATAAGACAAGCTGCAGTTCATTCATATATTGGGCAGGATGAATTTTGGGAATATTTATACTTTAAAGGACACATTCATTAATGCATTTTCTTTCCTAATGTTTACAACAACGGACACAGTGGAATACACAGACATGGAAATACTTGCCTTGTCAAACGACTTACTAGAACAGTCCACTGAAAACCAAAAACAAAAAAAAAAAACAACAAATAAAAAACGCCTTTCCTACCTATTCTCAGAACATGAGACAGAACCACAAAGCCATACCCACTCCCACAAAGGCAGCTCCTTCCCCCAAGTATGTCTGTGATTAGAAGGAGTGTCCTATGACTGGTGAGCCATACTATGTTCTCCCAAAATGGCCTGTCCTCTTTCAGATCTGGTTTCCATGGCCAACTCTGTGAAGTTGTCAGGAAAAAGTGGTGAGCCACTACCTGCTTTCTCAGGAAAGGTCCCTCTTCAGAGCTCTTCTGGAATTTGGCCATCCTCACATCAGTAGGTACCAAGAAAGATTGATTTTGTCCTTGGAAAATCCAAACAAGCGAGTCCACTGGGACTGGAACTGGGACTGCCTCTGGGTGCCTGGCTTCTTGGATACCAAGTTCAGAGAGTTCCATCACCAAATAATGAGGTATGTCACTTTCTTTGGAACTGAATGAGGTCACTGCCTTGGCAACCACTTTTCCCTAACAGTTGCTTCCAAGGGTCCCATGAGATGGAGCCGGTCCCTACTTCCTGTGACACTTTCACAAGTTAGAATGAAATATCAACGATAGGCACCCAGGAACAGCTCTACACACAGGTCTGGTTTTGTCAGTCTTCTCTACAATAAGAAGAGAGAGGATGATTAAGACACATCCCTTCATCCTGACCAGGTGTTTTGCCATGGAAGATGAGTTTTGCTCACTCAGGTCCTTTATACCTGCCTACAACTTGTCCAGGTATCATTTCTGCATGGACCTTTGAGGTTCTCAGCAGGTGGACTGTCCCCTTCTTTCCTGTATTGTAAGAACAACTCTGTCCCTGCTCTTCTGTAAAATGAGATTGAGGGAACAGTGTATGTTTCGGGTTAATAACAGGTTCGATTTGTGTTAGGAATCATTCTGTGTGATGAATAATAGTGTTGGGGACCTTCGATATTTAAAAGAATATGGAGGTTAAATATAAGTATGAGAACAGAAATCTAGGTATGATTTGAAGCCCAGAAGGGCATTGAGCCCTTGATTGGGATAATTAGCTTTGAATTATGTTCTGCAAAGATGTCTCAGTTAATTCAATACACAATGGCATAGGACTTTGTACCTTGGATGATTGAATGTAGAAGAGAACATCCAGTCAAAAAGGGATAGTCAGTAAGATTATGAAGCTAGTCGGTAGGTTTAGGAAGAAGAGTGAGTATTTGATTTGGACAAAAGTTCTTTAACAACAGGGTTTCGGTTAGAGAGTGAATGTAAATGTCAGCACATATGAAGAGTCAGTCACTATGATGAGCTGGGAAAAAATGTAGAAATGCAGATATCAATAGAGACATTATGAAATCAGGCAAAGTATAAAGTGAGTGATAGGATTAGACATTTTCAACAGGGTTGAGTTTGAATACATAATCTTTTGAAAAAAAAAATATGTAGTCACCAATAGGATTGACAGTTAAGAGCATTAGGCAACCTGGACATAGATGTTTTTAGTAATCCATGTTCACTTTTCATTTAGTCCTTCGTGCAATCATAACCGTGACCATTACATTATTTGTCCAGAATATTACTGTGAAAAAATGTATATGTAGATCAGGTGACATGAGTATTTCGTCCACCATTTCTGGAAACAATATATTGAAGACGTAAAATTAGTATTGGGGGTACAAAGAGGTGCACCCTGTGTCTATGAATATAGAGATAAAGCATGAATAGACAATACTCTGAATAAATAATATAACTTGTTCAAACATTAAATAATATATTGAACTGATATCTGGAAAATTACAGGAAATCTTATATTGATATACAATCATTCATTCCCACCAATTATACATCTAATGGTAATATTAGTGTTTTGGTTTATCATGAACAGTGTGTGAGTTTTGCTTCAAAAGTGATTATGGAAATCGAAAATAATATGTTTGGAAAGAAGTCTCATGAAAAGACCTTTCAGGAAACCTGGAGGAATGCATATATTGTAAAGCAGGAAGCGATTGAAATTCAATCAAATGCCTATAAATTTGCTAATTTGTGGATGAAATATATATCCTATGATGTGCATAAACTCATGAAATAGTAATGTACCATTGTTGAATAAAAATGAACGTCAAAATACACATCATGTCCCATAGGAATCTACTGGCATTGATTTTAAACTGTAGAAATATTAGGATTCTCGTGCATTATTCACCGAATTTAGTTATCTCTTTTTTTAAATTTTTATATATGGTTGTTCAAAACATTACATAGTTCTTGATAAATAATATTTCACACTTTGATTTATGTGGGTTATGAACTCCCATTTTTGCCCCGTATACAGATTGCAGAATCACATCAGTTACACATCCATTGATTCATATATTGCCATACTAGTGTCTGTTGTATTCTGCTGCCTTTCCTATCCTCTACTATCCCCCCTCCCCTCCAGTCTCCTCTCCTCTTCTCTCTCTATCCCCTATACAGTAATAAATTTCTCCCCCTTGTATTATTTTTCCCTTTCCCCTCACTTCCTCTTGTATGTAATTTTGTATAACCCTGAGGTTCTCCTTCCATTTTCATGCAGTTTCTCTTCTCTCTCCCTTTCCCTTCCACCTCTCATTCCTGTTTAATGTTAATCTTCTTCTCATGCTCCTCGTCCCTACTCTGTTCTTAGTTACTCTCCTTATATCAAAGAAGACATTTGGCATTTGTTTTTTAGGGATTGGCTAGCTTCACTTAGCATAATCTGTTCTAATGCCATCCATTTCCCTGAAAATTCTATGATTCTGTCATTTTTTAATGCCGAGTAATACTCCATTGTGTATAAATGCCACATTTTTTTCATTCATTCTTCTATTGAAGGGAATTTAGGTTGGTTCCACAGTCTTGCTATTGTGAATTGTGCTGCTATGAACATCGATGTAGCAGTGTCCCTGTAGCATGCTCTTTTTAGGTCTTTAGGTTTTAGACCGAGAAGGGGAATTACTGGGTCAAATGGTGGTTCCGTTCCCAGCTTTCCAAGAAATCTCCATACTGCTTTCCCATTTGCCTGCACCAATTTGCAGTCCCACCAGAAATATACAAGTGTACCTGTTTCCCCAGATCCTCGCCAGCACTTGTGATTGTTTGACTTCATAATGGCTGCCAATCTTACTGGAGTGAGATGGTATCTTAGGGTGGTTTTGATTCACATTTCTCTGACTGCTGGAGATGGTGACCATTTTTTCATGTACTTGTTGATTGATTTTATGTCCTCCTCTGAGAAGTGTCTGTTCAGGTTCTTGGCCCATTTGTTGTTTGGGTTATTTGTTATCTTATTGACTAATTTTTTGAGTTCTTTGTATACTCTGGATATTAGTGCTCTATCTGAAGTGTTAGGAGAAAAGATTTGTTCCCAGGATGTGGGCTCCCTATTTTCCTCTCTTACTGTTTCTTTTGCTGAGAAAAAACCTTTTTAGTTTGAGTAAGTCCCATGTGTTGATTCTAGTTATTAACGCTTGTGCTATGGGTGTCCTATTGAGGAATTTGGAGGCGACCCCACAGTATGTAGATCGTAGCCAACTTTGTCTTCTATCAGACACCATGTCTGATTTGATATCAAGCTCCTTGATCCATTTTGAGTTAACTTTTGTGCATGGCGAGAGAAAGGGATTCAGTTTCTTTTTGTTACATATGGATTTCCAGGTTTCCCAGCACCATTTGTTGAAGATGCTATCATTCATCCATTGCATGCTTTTAGCCCCTTTATCAAATGTAAGATAGTTGTATTTTTTGGATTGGTTTCTGTGTCCTTTATTCTGTACCATTGGTCCACCCACCTGTTTTGGTACCAGTACCATGCTATTTTTGTTACTATTGTTCTGCAGTATAGTTTGAAGTCTGGTATCCCTATACCGACTGATTCACACTTCCTGCTTAGTGTTGTTTTTGCTATTCTGGGTCTTTTATTTTTCCATATGAATTTCATGATTGCTTTCTCTATTTCTACAAGAAATGCCGTTGGGTTTTGATTGGCATTGCACTAAACCTATAGAGAACTTTTAGTAATATCGCCATTTTGATGATGTTAGTTCTGTCTATCTATGAACAGGGTACATTTTTACATCTTCTAATATCTTCCTCTATTTTTCTCTTTAGGTTTCTGTAGTTTTCCTTGTATAAAACTTGCACCTCTTTTGTTAGGTTGATTCCCAATTATTTTTTTTTTTTTAGTATATTGTGAATGGAGTGGTTGTCCTCATTTCCGTTTCAGAGGATATGTCACTGATATTCAGGAATGTCTTTGATTTATGAGTGTTGATTTTATATCCTGCCACTTTGCTGAATTCATTTATTTGCTCTATTAGTTTCTTTGTAGACCCTTTTGGGTCTGCTAGGAATAGAATCATGTCATCTGCAATAGTGATAATTTAAGTTCTTCTTTTCCTATTTATATGCCTTTAATTTCTTTCATCTCTCTAATTGCTCTGGCCAGTGTTTCGAGAACTATGTTGAACAGAAGTGGTGAAAGAGGGCATACCTGTCTTGTTCCAGATTTTAGGGGGAATGCCTTCAATTTTTCTCCATTCAGAAGTATGCTAGCCTGAGACTTAGCATAGATTGCTTTTACAATATTGAGGTATGTTCCTGTTATCCCTAGTTTTTCTAGAATTTTAAACATAAAGGGATGCTGTACTTTGTCGAATGCTTTTTCTGCATCTATCGAGATGATCATATGGTTCTTATTTTTAAGTCTATTGATGTGATGAATAACATTTATTGATTTCTGTATATTGAACCAGCCTTGCATCCCACGGATGAATCCTACTTGATCATGGTGCACAATTTTTTTGATATGCTTTTGTATCTGATTTGCCAGAATTTAATTGAGGATTTTTGCCTCTAGGCTCATTAGAGATATTGGTCTGTAGTTTTCATTCTTTGAAGTGTCTTTGTCTGGTGTAGGAATCAGAGTGATGTTGACCTCATAGAATGAATTTGGAAGTTCTCCCTCTTTTTCAATTTCCTGAAATAGCTTGAAAAGTATTGGTATTAGTTCCCCTTTAAAGGTTTTGTAAAACTCTGCTGTATACCCATCAGGTCCTGGGCTTTTCTTACTTGGTAGTGTTTTGATGGTTTTTTCTATTTCCTCAATTGATATTGGTCTGTTTAGGTTGTCTATATCCTCCTGACTCAATCTGGGCAGATCATATGACTTAAGAAATTTATCGATGCCTTCACTGTCTTCTATTTTATTAGAGTACAAAGATTCAAAATAATTTCGGATTATCTTCTGTATATCTGAAATATCTGTTATGATATTGTCTTTTTCATCCTGTATGCTAGTAATTTGAGTTCTCTCTCTTTTTGTCTTCGTTAGCATGGCTAAGGGTCTGTAGATTTTTTTTATTTTTTCAAAGAACCAAATGGGTTGATGTGTCTGCTGTGCTTGCAGGCCGCTAGTCCTGTTCCGCCGGTCAGTTGCAGGTCTGCCTACCTTGCGGGAGCGGGTGGTGGCTCTGCTTTGGCCCTACTGCAATTGGGGTGTCATGACTACCATGCTGGCAGATTGCTGGGCCTGTTCCGGGTGCGGGCAAACACTCTGCTCTGCCCCTACTCCAATTGGGTTGACGTGACTACCACGCCGGTGGGCCGTTGTGCTTGTACTGGGCGCGGGAGAAAGCTCTGCTCTGCCACTACTCCAATTGGGGTGTCATGTCTACCATGGTGGCAGGCCTCTGGGCCTGTTCCGAAGGTCAGTCACAGGTCTGCTTTTGTGGCGGGCGCGGGGGGCAGCCTGCTTGGCCCCTACTACAATTTGGGTGACGTGACTACCACACCAGCTGGTGGCTGGGCCTGATCCGGGAGCAGGCAGTGGCACTGCTCTTTCCCTACTCCATTTGGGGTGACGTGGGTACCACGCCTGCGGGCCTGATGAATCTTTCTCTATGTTTCTAGAGAGAATTACGGAGGCATATAGGAGATATACTCCTTTCGATCCTCATGCAGAGGATCAAAAATCATCTGTCACAATGGCCTTTATTGGGCATGCTGCCTTGGATATTTAAAGAAAGTTACAATGCTTAGATGGATTACAAGATATGACTTTGAGAGATTTAGTCAGAGAAGCCGAGAAAGTATACTATAAGAGAGAAACTGAGGAAGAGAAGGGAGCAAAAGGAGGATAAAAGAAACAAAAGACAGACTAAGGAGTTGACTAAGGTCCCGGTCACAATAACAAAAAGGCCAGAAATTAAGAAACAGGGAGACAGGAAGGGATACCTGGTCCCACGCCAGAGGCCACCCCTGACCTCAGATCAATGTGCCTACTGTAAAGAAAGAGGACACTGGGTTCAAGAGTTCCCTAGAAAGAGGCAGCCACGCCAGCCAGCCTTTCTGACTCTTCAGCATGACTACGAAAGTCGGGGCTCAGATCCCCTCCCTGAGCTCAGCGTATCTTTTGAAGTGGAGGAGACACCAGTAAACTTTGAAGTGGATACAGGGGCAATAAACTCAGCCCTTAAGGCCCCATTGGGCCCTCTATCAAATAAAAGGTCTCTAGTTCAAGGGGCTAATGGCAGTAAATATCGGACTTGTATAACTAAGAGGATCATGGACCTGGGGAAAGGAAAAATCCATCACTCCTTTTTAGTAATCCCAGAATGCCTGGCAGACTTTTGCTGTACGTCATGGGGATGTGAGCATACAGGGGCTGCCTGATGGAACACAAACTCCTCATCAAATTCAGTACACAGCATAGGCCATATTACCAATTAGATAACCAAAACCGATGGCCCCCAGAGGGGTCTCTTGATCCTCAAATTCTGCGTGACCATTTTTTTTAAAGAGAGAGGTGACAGAGAGAGAGACAGAGAGAATTTTTAATATTTATTTTTTAGTTTTTTGCTGGACACGACATCTTTGTTTGTATGTGGTGCTGAGGATCGAACCCGGGCCGCACGCATGCCAAGCGAGCGTGCTACAAATGAGCCACATCCCCAGCCCTGTGTGACCTTTTTAACTTCTGCAAGTGCTCAAAAGGGTGAAAGGAGATTCCCCTATGGGCATGCCTTTTCCATCCTTCACTCATATCCTGAACTATGCTTATCCAATCAATCCTCACCTTCAGCCTTGTGCTCCAGAGTCTCTGCTGTCACTCTCACCTCAGCAACCTGATTTCTCCCCTCCAATTATTAGATCAAAAACCCAAATCTCTGCTGGTTCTCAGACCATCGCCATCTTGCTGAAGTAGCAGGTACTCAGGTTCCCATCCACCGACTCACTCCTCTCTTCTCCTGTCCGTGCCCGCCCCGGGTCCCACCAGGTCCTCTTACCAGCTAACACAAAGCTGAAACTAGCTGAGGAGAGCCCTCAGACTCCTATCAAAGATGTAATGAAAATGGCCTTTAAAGTTGCTTTGTCATCACTGAAAACAGTTTACTAAAAATTTAAAGTCTCTCACATGCATTTTGGGATACTCACTCTTGTCTTCCCCTCTGCTCTACCTGTTCTACAGCTCAAGTTTTTGTTGCTAGGAAAATCCCAAACCCCTTTCCCATTATTCTTTTACATCTCTCCTTCCTTATTCTCAGATCCTCGGAGCTGCTGTCAGCCCCACCTTCCCTGTCTTCCCCTTCTGTACCAGGCCTACAGAAAATTATTAACTGACTTTCTACAGAAGTCTTCACCATGGCTGACTTTAGGACTTTCAGCAAAAGAGTCCCTATAAAAGAGTTCAATGTAGATAAACTTCCTCTTTTAGTGTTGCCTTGTTCTACTTGGCCACTGGCTAAAAAAATAAGCCCTTCTATGCTAGACACCCCATTACTTGTTTTCCACAAAATAATGAACAAGGCCTCTGGCCATGAGCTGGGGCTTTACAGAGATGGCTATATTTCTAAGATAAAGAAGTTACCATCAGGGCTCCATGGTAACAGCTGTCAGGGGTGAAAAATAAGAAAGGTAGGAAAAAGCTCTTTCCCTCCCAGGTGTCCTTGAAAAGTTAACTTGCCCAGAACTGAGGTAAAAACAGAAACAACAACGGCTTTTTTGAGCTTCTGAAGACTGTGAACTTCTGAGCCCCTTCCCTTACATGTTGGGTACAAAATTCTGAAACTACCTAAACTTGAGTTTCAGGAGAATAATTGATTACAACAGAAGCAATGCCCTCTGAATCTGGTTGCAACCAAATAGGACGGTTTCCCTGTCTTCGTTGCTATCTTAGGTACCTTGCCTTGTCCGTCCCTACAACAGCATAATTGTATATAATTAAACATTGTTTATGTTTTAAAGAAATTGTCAACAGATGTGATTAATTGTGTAATGGTGCAGATGTTTCCCAGAGTGCTCTGTCATGATGCAGGTTCATTTGAAAATGAAATAGAGGGGCATACAACCCGTTTCCACTGGGGACATATATCCCTCACTTTAGCCATCCTATTCGGAATAGGAGTTGCTTCAGGGGTGGGCACAGGAACCATTGCCCTCGTCCATGGGACACAACAAATGACCCAATTAGAAGAAGCAATAGACCAAAACTAAGATATTAGATACCTCCATCAGAGCTTTGCATGAATTTTTAACCTCTCTCTCTGAAGTTGTTTTACAGAACAGGCGAATGACACAAAACACACACACACACACACACACACACACACACACAGAAAAAAAATAGCAAAATATATGTCAATCAAAATTTTCATAAAATATATATCATAAAAAGATCCAAAAATATTCATTTTACTGAACATGGATTTATGTATAATGTTGTTCAACTAGCAAGCTCACCCATTGGTTGAATATTCAGTTCCAACACGGTTAATTAGGAGTGATCTCTTTTCACAATTTGTATCTGCCAACTCATCCACCTCACAAGAATGTATGTGTGGTACCAGGTATGATTCTATATATCCATATAAAAATATATGTGCTGAATAGGCTACAGAGAAAGGGAGACAGGAATTCACAATTTTTTAACTTTAAAAACACATGGAGAACTATTTCAACAAAAAATTGACTAGATTTAACTCCTACTCTGTATCATGCAAAAGGCAAGTCCAAATATACACCATGCCTCCTCTAAATTGCCTGTATTTCTATTCATGGCAATACTTCTCTGAGTTCAGTTCCAGAACGCAGTCTTTAAGGGAAATCCCAACAGAGTTCAAGCCCAGGTGGACCAAGATATTTCTTACAACCACCACACAAATGACCACAATTAAAAACAAAACACTCAAACATGGTCCTCATCTTCTTCCATATAGTCACTCATCGTAACCTCTGTCTGGAGGTTTCCATGAAGGGCTCACCCAAAGACAGTGTCCAAATAAACTCCCTTGCCCCTCATTTGCCTAGAGTCATGTTGGCCTGGACACCCTTTCTGTGAACCAGGAGTGATCAAATAAGCCTCCCGTTAATACTGCTCTGTTTCTCCAATTTGAGGCCTACTGACTTTCAAGTATAGATTCTTTATGTGATTTGGAGTCATACGAAAACCTAAGCACCTCTGCAGTGATTTGAAGAACTCATTTGACCCAAGGAATACCTATTCTCACTTGATGGAGGTCAGCAACCTAACAGAGGAAGACGAGAGACTTCATCCACAATGACTGATCTTTTGGCAATTATGGTTTTGGATGCACACATGGGATCATTTTTAGATCCATCAGCTGCTGAGAATCAAAGTCACAGCCACATACAAGGCCAAGAGTCTAATTAAGACACATCCCTTTCCAAAGCAACTAAGAAAGAGCCACAAGTGATGCCCATTCATTTCCATTTGAAAACTGTTTCCTTCAGGCTTCACAAAGGGGTGGCCTGAGGCAAAGACCTTCCTGATATTCAGGGCAACAGAACAATAGGTAAGCAAAAGGCCAAAAGCAGGGTATATCCACTGAGACTTTCCTGGTCACACTGATATCTGAGTTTTCTGAGATGCTGGCCATTCCCTTCAGCTATCCTGTACATGGCCATGTCACAGACCTTGGAGTTGTTGCATATCTTGGACACAAAACCATGAGCCTATTCTGGAGAGTGGCCAGAATTCAGAAGAAAACAGGGACTTAGGAAGGTAATAGGCATTGCTCATCCATAAGGCAAGCCGCACTCCATTCATAAATTAGGCAGGATGCATAATGGGAAGCTTTCTACTAGACAGGACACATCCATTGTTGCATTCTCTTTTCTCATGTCACAACCACGGACACAGTGGGATACACAGACATAGAAACACTCATTTTGTCAAACGACTTACTAGAAACAGTTCACTCCAAATCAAACAAACCGCCTTCCCTACCTATTCTCAGAATATGAGACAAAACAACAAACCCACACTCACAAAGGCACCTCCTTCCCTCAAGTAGTTCTGTGACTCTCCGGAGTTAACTCTGACTGGTGGGCCATATTATGTTCCCCTGAAATGGCGTGTCCTCTATCAGATCTGCTTTCCTTGACCAACTCTGTAAAGTTGTCAGGAAAAAGTGGCAAGCCACTACCTGCTTTCTCAGGAAAAGTACCTCTTCAGTGCTCTCCTGGTATTTGGCTATACTCACATCATTAGGTACCGAGAAAGACTGACTCTGTCCTTGGAAAATCCAATCAAGTGAGCCCACAGGGACTTGGACTGGGATTGCCTCTCGGTGTCTTGGTTCTTGGATAGCAAGTTCAGAGAGTTCCATCACCAAGGAAATTAGATATGTCACTTTCTTTGGAACTGAATGAGGCCACTGCCTTGGCACCCCTTTTTCCTAACAGTTGCTTCCAAGGGTCCCATGAGATGGAGGCTGCCCCTACTTCCTGTGACACTTTCACAAGTTAGAATGGTATATCAACCATAGGCACCCATGAACAGCTTTCCACACAGGCCTGATTTGGTCCATCTTCTCTACAATAAGAAGAGAGAGGCTGATTAAGACACATCCCTTCATCCTGACCAGGTTGTTTGCCATGGAATAGGACTTTTGCTCTCTCAGGTCCTTCATAGCTGCCTATAACTTTTCCGGGTATCATTTCTGTATGGACCTTTGAGGTTTTCAGCAGGTGGAAGGTCCCCTACTTTCCTGTATTGTAAGAACAACTCCGTCCCTGTTCTTCTGTAAAATGAGATTGAGGGAACAGTGTATGTTTAGGGTTAATAACAGGTTCAATTTGGGTTAGGAATCATTCTGTGCGATGAATAATGGTATTGGCAACCTGTGAGATTTACAAGAATGTAGAGGTGAAATATAAGTATGAAAATAAAAATCTAGGTATAATTTGAAACCCAGAAGGGCATTGGGCCCTTGATTGGGATACTTAGCTTGATTTATGTTCTCTAAAGATGTCTCAGATAATTCAATATACAATGGCATAGGACCTTGTACCTTGGATGATTGAACGTAGAAGAGAACATCCAGTAAAAAGGGATAGTCAGTAGGTTTAGAAAGATTGTCGGTAGGTTTAGGAAGAAGAGCGATTATAGGATTTAGACCAAAAGTTCTTTAGCAATATGGTTTCGGTTAGAGAGTGAATGTAAATGTCGGCACATATGAAGAGTCAGTCACTATGATAAACTGGGAAAATATGTAGAAATGCAGATATCAATAGAGACATTATTGCATCAGGCAAAATATAAAGTGAGTGATAGGATTAGACATTTTCAACAGGGTTGAGTTTGAATATATAATCTTAGGAAGAAACAAATATGTTTTCACCAATAGGATTGACATTTGAGAGCATTAGGCAGCATGGACATGGATGTTTCTATTAATCCATGTTCACTTTCCTTTTAGGCTTTGGTACAGTCATAAGTGTGACCTTTAAATTTTTTTTCAGAATATTATTGTGATAAAATGTATATGTAGATCAGGTGACATAAGTATTTCTTCCACCATTTCTGGTAGCAATATATTGAAGACGTAAAATTAGTATTGGGGGTCCAAAGAGGTGTACACTGTGTCTATGAATATAAAGGTAAAGCATGAATAGAACATACTGTGAATAAATTATATAACTTGTTCCAACTATAAATAATGGATTGAACTGATATCTGAAAAATTACAGGAAATGTTATATTGATATACAATCATTCTTTCCAAAATGGTATACATATAATGGTAATATTAGTGTTTTGGTTTATCACGAAGGGTGTGAGTTTTACTTCACCAGTGATTATGGAAATCGAAAATAACTTGTTTGGAAAGAAGCGTCATGAAAAGACGAGTTCAGAAACCCTGATAATACTTGTGTTCTGAAACAGGAATTGATTAAAGTTGAAACAAATGCCTGTAAATTTGTGAACTTGTGGATGAAATATATATCGTATGATGTGCAAAAACTGAAGAAATAATAATGTACCAGTGTTGAATACAAATGAACCTCAAATTACATATCATGTCCCATAGGAATCTACTTGCATTGGTGGTAAACTGGGTCAGTTACTGTAAAATTATTAGAATTTGTAGGCACCATTCACTGAAGTTTGTTTTCAGTACTAGGAAACAAATATGTATTTCAGGTGGATGAATATTTCGGAAAATAATCTTGTGAAAAGTTGATTATAAATCCATATACATGAACATGAATGAATTTAGAAAGTGTATATAAGACACATATATTTTATATATTGAAAAATCTGAATAGTGTGTGTGTGTGTATATATATATATATATATACACACACACACACACATACAAACTACACACAGACATTAAAAAGCAGCAATATATATGAAAATCAAAATTCATCAGGAAATATATATCATCCACAGATGCAAAAATAATTATTTTACTGAACATGAGTATATGTATAATGTTGTTCTACTAGAAAGCTCCCCTATAGTTTGAATCTTCAGTTCTAACAGCGTTTAAGAGGAGTGATCTCTTCTCACAATTTGAATCTGCGAAGTGAGAAACCTCACAAAAATGTACGTGGGATTCCTGGTAGGATTCTATATGTGCATATAAATATACATGTGTGAATTGGCTACAGAGAAAGGGAAACAGGATTTCACACATTTGTTATCTTTAAAAACACATGGAGAACTATTTCAAATAAAAATTGACTAGATTTATAACTCCTACCATATATAATGCAAAAGGCAAGTCCAACTATAAAAGATGCCTCCTCTGAACTGCTTGAATTTCAATTCTGTTTGGGTTATTTTTCTCCATTATATTAGGATGAGTTGTCTGATTCTAGTAGGTATGGGTTAGTGTCAGGGATTCAGTATTTCAAAAGGAAAATTGGAAAATGAATTCAATGTGTAAGCAAATATGTGCTTCACAAATATCTGTTAAGGTCTGATATCCTCTCACTCTCATCCAGAAAAATGCCTTGACATTACCTTCACCCCAGGTAAAACATAATTAGAGGAGAAGAGTTAGAAAATCAGTGAATACATATCTGGAATGGAAAATGCTCAAGAGTTCATAACCATGGAGGTGGTAGAGGAGTTTCCAAAAGTAAGGGACAGGGTAAACACAACACAAACAGGGAGCTCTGAGAGCCTAAAAACTTTTTGAGAAACTGCCTCTGAGTTTGGGCACTTGAAATATATGTTGTCAGGAGATTTGGCTTCTTTAGTAGTGAGACCATCAAAGCTGGTTCTGCATCTATGTGACCTGAAGGACATGGTTTCTTATTTTCCAATGAAGATGAGGCAGCAATGCTGAATCCTCTCTTTGTAGGTAAACTGTGACCACTGAGGACTAAGTGTCTCTCCCTGTTGACTGCGAAGCCATTTGGTCCTCCTACACTTTTTGTGGTGTTTTTCCTGCTGCACTGGGAGTTTGGTATTTGCTTCACGAAATACCAGGAGCTCAACTGGGACATAATGCTGGAGGGAGTTCTGTCACGTGTGTTGGGTCAGGGTCTGCAGGAGAATGCACCAACCAGGCTTCTATCCCTCCTAGCTTGCCCCATTGCCCCCTCGTCCATATCAACCTGATTCAGAACATTGACCTGAAACCTCACCATATAACAAGATGCCTTTACATATAAGGGACTGCTGGCTGCACCATGTCAGTCACAAGCCATTTGGAATGCAATGGTAGATCCTCATGGCCCTACCACTGATGTTTCATCACACACCTGCCCACCACTGCTCTAGGCCCACTACTCAGCAGGCTCCAACTTACTGGCATCTCTGTTCTACACCATTTTCATGAAACCCAGTGAATCAAGGCATTGTCTGGTATACTCATGATCAGCAACAGGACATCCAAATGTTCTCCAGTGCCACCTGGTTGTGGGAACTTCCAAAAATTCATGGTATTTATCAAGCCATTTTTCAAGGATGAAGTTGGAGAAACTCTGGGTTTCAATTCATTCAGGAACCACTAAATGTTGAGGAAGCTAATTTAAATGAAAACTCTGGAGAACTCTCACAGGCAAGGCTTCCCAAAGAGTGGGGAAAAGGTCACATGAAGCCAGGCACATTGAGGTGTAAAATGTGAGGTCCATGTGTGTTTTGACTCTCAACTATGGCTGCAAGTTTTTCACAATTATATCATGTGATATGCTGGCTGAGATTCCCAGTGCTCTGTGGAAAGCCAGATCTCAGTTTCCAAGGGCAACTCTCATGCGTGGCCTCCTAAAATCCCAAAACAATTCATGGCAATACTCCTCTGAGGTGAGTTCCAGAACTAAGTCTCTATGGGGAATCACACCAGAGTTCAAGCCCAGGTGGACCCAGACATTTCTTCCAACCGCCACACAAATGACCACAATTAAAACCAAAACACTCCCACATGGCCCTCATCTTCTTCCATATATTCACTCATCATGACCTCTGGCTGGAGGTTTCCATGAGGGGTGCAGCCATTGGTAGTGTCCAAAATAATCTCACTTGCCCCTCATTTGCCTAAAGTCAGGGTGGCCTGGACACTCTTAATATGAACCAGGAGTGGTCAAATAAGCCTGCCGTTCATGCTGCTCTGTTTCTCCAATTTGAGGCCTACTGACTTTCAGGTATGGAATATTTATGTGAAATAGAGTCATGAGAAAAGCCAAGCACCTCGGCAGAGATTTCAAGAACTCATTTGACCCAAAGGATCAGTATTCTCACTTGATGGATGTCAGGAACCTAACAGAAGAAGGCGAGAGACTTCATCCACAATGACTGATCTTTTGGCCATTTTGGTTTTGGATGCGCACATGCGATCATTCTTTGGATCCATCATGTGCTGAGAATAAAAATCACAGCCACATACAAGTCCAAGAGGCTAATTCAGACACATCCCTTTCCACAGCAATTAAGCAAAGAGCCACAGGTGATGCCTATTCATTTCAAATTTAAAACTGTTTTCTTCAGGCTTCACAAAGGGGTGGCCTGAGGCAAAGACCTTCCTGACATTCAGGGCAACAGAACATAAGGTAAGCAAAAGGCCCAAAGCAGGGTTTCTCCACTAAGACTTTCCTGGTCACACTGATATCTGAGTTTTCTGAGATGATCTCCATTCTCTTCAGCTATTCAGTATATGGCCATGTCACAGAGCTTGGAGGTGGTACATATCTTGCACACAAATCCCTGAGCCTATTCTGGAGACTGGCCAGAATTCAGGAAGAAAACAGGAACTTAGGATGATAGCAGGTGTTGCCCATCGATAAGACAAGGTGCAGTCCATTCATAAATTGAGCAGGATGAATTATGGTAAGATTTATACTAGACAGGACACATCCATTAATGCATTCTCTTTTCTAATGTCTACAACAATGGACATAGTCGGATACACAAACATAGAAACACTCACCTTGTCAAATGACTTACTCGAAACAGTCCACTTCAATCCAAACAAACCGCCATTCCTACCTTTTGTTAGAACATGAGGCAAAACCACAAACCCACACCCACTCCCATAATGGCACCTCCTTCCCCCATGTAGATCTGTGACTATCTGGAGTGTCCTCTAACTGCTCGGCCATACTATATTCCTTCGAAATAGTCTGTCCTCTCTCAGGTCTGGTTTCCTTGGCTAACTCTGTGAAGTTGTCAGGAAATAGTGGTGAGCCACTACTGGCTTTCTCAGAAAAGGTACCTCTTCAGTGCTCTCCTGGCATTTGGCCATCCTCACATTAGTAGGTACCAAGAAATACTGACTCTGTCCTTGGTAAATCCAAACAAGTGAGACCACTGTGACTGGGAATGGGATAGCGTCTGGGTGCCTGGCCACTAGGATACAAAGATCATAGAGTTCCATCACCAAGGAAATGAGGTATGTCACTTTCTTTGGAATTGAATGAATGAGGTCACTGCCTTGGCAACCAGTTTGTCCTAACACTTGCTTCCAAGGGTCCCATGAGATGGAGGCTGCTCCTACTTCCTGGAACACTTGCACAAGTTAGAATGGTATATCAACCATAGGCACCTGGGAACAGCTCTCCACACAGGTCTGGTTTAGTCCATCTTCTCTAACATAAGTAGAGAGAGGCTGATTCAGACACATCCCTTTATCCTGACCAGGTTGTTTGCCATGGAATAGGACTTTTGCTCTCTCAGGTCTTTCATACCTCCCTACAACTTCTCCAGGTATCATTTCTGCATGGACCTTTGGGGTTTTCAGCAGGTGGAAGGTCCCCTAATTCCCTGTATTTTAAGAACAACTCTGTCGCTGCTCTTCTGTAAAATGAGATTGAGGGAACAGTGTATGTTTAGGGTTAATAACAGGTTCAATTTGGGTTAGGAATCATTCTGTGCGATGAATAATGGTATTGGGAACTTGCGATAATTAAAAGAACATAGAGGTGAAATATAAGTATGGAAACAGAAATCTAGGTATGATTTGAAGCACAGGACCTTGTACCTTGGTAGATTTAATGTAGAAGAGAACATCCAGTTAAAAATGGATAGTCAGTAGGATTAGGAAGATAGTCGGTAGGTTTAGGAAGAAGAGTGAGTATAGTATTTGGACCAAAAGTTCTTTAGCAATAGGGTTTCGGTTAGAGAATGAATGAAAATGTCAGCACATATGAAGAGTCAGTCACAATGATGAACTGGGGAAAATAAGTAGGAAAGCAGTTATCAATAGAGACATTATGAAATCAGGCAAAGTATAAAGTGAGTTATAGGATTAGACATTTTCAACAGGGTTTAATTTGAATATATAATCATTGGAAGAAACAAATATGTTGTCACCAATAGGATTGACATTTGAGAGCATTAGGCAACCTTCACATGGATGTTTTTAGTTAAACATTTTCACTTTTCTTTTAGGCTTCGGTACAATCATAAGTGTGACCTTTACATTTTTTGTTCAGAATTTTACTGTGATAAAATATATATGTGGATCAGGTGACATGAGTATTTCTTAAACCATTTCTGGGAGCAATATTTTGAAGACATATACATTAGTGTTAGGGGTACACAGAGGTGTACCCTGTGTCTATGAATATAGAGATAATGCATGAATAGACCATCCTGTGAATAAATAATATAACTGGTTCCACTTCAAATAATGAATTGAATTGATATCTAAAAATATATAAGAAATCTTATATATATATATATATATATATATATATATATATACACACACACACACACACACGCACACGCACAGACATTAAAAAGTAGCAGTATAAGAGATCCAACATGGTGGCGGACATGGAGAAATCAAGTATCTGACCTCATTAGCTGCGCAGGCATAGGGAGTTGTAAACTGTCTAAATGCTGTTTGTTCAGAATCACTAGGCAATGCTGACCTGACGTGGATCTGGTGCGAACAGTCTGGGCCCCTGAGAAAACACACAGAGCCCGGATCGGCTGCATAGAAGCTCAGATTTGCCTGCTTCTTGTGACTCAGAACTAACGTTCCCTCTGAAATAACTGGTCGGCCCTTCTGAATTTACAGAGGTAAAAGGCCACTGGATTGAAATGGGGCTTTGGAGACACAGTCAGGACCCATCCATTGCATTGGTCACCTGGCAAAAGGAACGAATGGTCACCATTTGCATGGGATACCACCGTGGAAGAGAACTGATGTCATGGGCAGAGGAGATAACTTCATTGAAACCAGTACGACAGGTGTGTAATTCCCTATGCATCTCTCTCCACACAGCGGGGAAACATTAAGGGCCCCTCCCAGTTCTCCCTTAAGGGGCCCTCCCAGGTCTCCCGTGAGAAAGATGGCCAGACCGAGGGAATCATGTGTGCTGTGGGACTTGTGGCGTGGAATTCCTGGCTACCGCTCCTACCAGTGCTGACAACTGAGGTCTCTTACACCAGCTAATGTGGGCATGGATACCAGAGAGCAAGCAAATTCGCTGGGGGTTCCCAGCCCCAAGCTCTATAAACTTAGGGTCTGAGGGAGGCAAACAGGGAGAGAGTGCCAAGCGTTGATGAAAACAGGGCTACCAGGAGCAGAGATCTGACGTGTAGCAAGTATTGTGGTGAGCATCACAGTTGAGCGGAGCCTGGCTTGAGGAAACACTAGAGAAGGTCCTAGGCACTCAGGATTAGAGACCCGCCCAGTCTGGGAGGAAGAGCTGCTGCACAGTGATTGGTTCCCACCTATTGAGAGGAGAAGCTTGGCCCAGTGAGCACAGCTCCACCTACTGGAAGAGAAGTTAATTGAACTCTATGACTGCATGTATTATTATTATTATTATTATTTTATTTTTATTTTTTTTCTTTCATTTAAATTTTTTGTGTTGTTCTTTAACTTATTTTAATGTTTTTATTTTTTTAATTTTACTATTATTATTATTTTAAATTTTAATTTTCATTTTTTAATTATCATTATTATTTTAAAAAAATTATTTATTTCTTTATTTTCCATTTTTTTTCTTTTGTCTTTTCATTTCTTTTCAATTTTCTTATTCCCCCATCCTTGAATTCTACCTGCCTATTCTCATTCTCTTTAGTGACTTCTTCCCATCCCTTCTAATATCTTTCCTCCCATGCTTCAAATAAATTTATAAGAATAAGAAGTAACTCAGCACTCAAACAGAACAAGAAGTAACATGAGTAACATCAAAAAGCAAGAAAGAAAAGGAGTACAAACAATGAAGGATAACCTAAATATTCAGGAGGACCTAGAATTATCAGAAAAATGGTCATATAAAGAACTCAAGGAATACCTTATACAGATGAAATGGAACCTTAAAGAGGATACGAGAGAGCAAATAAATACAGTGAAAGAACACATTGAAAATGAATTACATAAACAGATAAAAGAAGAAGTTAATCTTCTTTATCAGGAGATAGAGATTATAAATATTCAAAGAATATTTCTAGAAATGAAGGAAACGATAAACCAAATTAAAAACTCAATTGAGAGTATCACTAACCGTGTGGAGCAAGTAGAAGACAGAATGTCACATAATGAAGACAAAATATATCATCTTGAAAAGAGTCTAGCCAACACAGAAAGGCTGGTAAAAAATCACGAGAAAAACATCCAAGAGATATGGTATAACATAAAAAAACCAAACTTATGAGTCATCTGGTTAGAGGAAGGTACAGAGATTCAAACTATGGGAATGAAAATTTTCCAGAAATAAAAAAGGAAATGGATATACAAATTGAAGATGCTTACAGGACACAGAGCACACAAAATCACAGTAGACCAACGCCAAGACACATTGTTATGAAGCTATCCAATATACAGAACAAAGAGAAAACTTTAAAAGCTTCAAGAGAAAGGAGGAAGATTACATTCAGGGGTAAACCAATAAGGTTAGCAACCTATTTTTCATCACAGACACTGAAAGTGAGAGGATCCTGGAACAACGTATTTCAAAAATTGAAAGACAATGGATGCCAAACAAGAATTCTGTATCCAGCAAAATTCAGCTTCAGGTACGACAACGAAATAAAAATCTTTCATGATAAACAAAGGTAAAAGAATTTGCAGCCAGAAAACCACCATTGCAAAGTGTCTTGAGCAAAACACTACACGAGAAAGAAATGAAAAACAACAACCAAAACCATCAGTGGGAAGTGCCTCAGTAATGACAGAGGGCGGGGGAAAAGCTAATCATGGAGAAACAAAGTAAATTTTAAAAAGCGATAAATATTCAAACATGGCTGGCAGTAGAAACCATATATCAATAGTTACACTAAACATTAATGGCTTAAACTCTCCAATAAAGCAACATAGGCTTGTAACTTGGATTCAAAAAACAAATCCAACAATATGTTGCCTCCAGGAGACATATCTGAATGGAAAAGACATACACAGGCTGAAGGTGAAAGGTTGGGAAAAAATATACCATGCACACGGTCCTCATAAGCAAGGAGTGGTGGCCATCCTCAAATCGAATTAAATCGACTTCAAGACTAATTTAATCAAAAGGGATAATGAAGGAAATTATATACTGTTAAAAGGAACCATTCACCAACAAGACATAAAAATTATCAATATTTACGCACGATTAAATGGTGCTGTGACGTTCATAAAACAAATTCTCCTCAAGTTCAAGAATCAAATAGCCCACAACACAATAATTATGGATGACTTCAACACACCTCTCTCACCATTGGACAGATCCTCCAAATAAAAGTTGAATAAAGAAACTATAGAACTCAATATCACAATCAATAACATTGACTTAACTGACATATATAGAATATATCAACCATCATCAAGTGGATATAATATTTTTTAGCAGCACATGGATCCTTCTAAAAAATAGACCATATATTATGCCATAGAGCAACCTTCAGTAAATATAAAGGGTGGACTTAATACCATGAATTTTATTGGATTGTAATGGAATGAATCTGGAAACCAATGAAAAAGAAGGAAGGAAAAATCCTACATCACATTGAAAATGAACAACATGTTACTGAATGATTAATGTGTTACAGAAGACATAAATGAGAAAATCAAAAAATTCTTCAAGATAAATGAAAATACAGAAACAACATATCGGAGTCTATGGGACACAATGAAAGGTGTTTTAAGAGGGAAATTCACCACCTTGACGTCATTCCTCAAAAATAGGAAAGAACAACAAATAAATGAGCTCACACTTCATCTCAAAGCCCTAGAAAAGGAAGAGCAAAACAACAGCAAATGTAGCAGAAGGCAAGAAATAACTAAAATCAGAGCGGAAAACAACAAAATTGAAACAAAAGAAACTATTGAAAAAATTACAAAACTAAAGCTTGGTTCTGCAAAAAATAAATAAGAAGGATAGACCCTTAGCATCCCTTTATGTTCAAAACATTTGAAAAACTAGAGATAACAGGAATTTACCTCGACATTGTAAAAGCTATCTATGTTAAGCCTCAGGCTAGCATTATTCTGAATGAAGAAAAATTGAAGCATTCCCTCTAAAATCTGGAACAAGACAGAGATGTCCTCTACCACCACTTCTATTCAATATAGTTCTCGAAACACTGGCCAGAGCAATTAGATGAAAGAAATAAAAGGCATAAAAATAGGAAAAGAATAACTTAAATTATCACTACTTGCAGCTGATATGATTCAATATATAGAAGACCCAAAAGGGTCTACAAAAAAAACTACTAGAAGTAAGAAAGGATTTCAGCAATGTGGCAGGATATAAAATCAACATTCATAAGTCAAAGGCATTTCTGTATATCAGTGACAAAACTTCTGAAACGGAAATGAGAAAAAAAAAAACACTCCATTCACAATATCCTCAAAAAATAAAACTAAAATCCTTGGGAATCAACCTAACAAAAGAGGTGAAAGATTTATACAATGCAAACTACAGAACCCTAAAAAGAGAAGTAGAATAAGATCTTAGAAGATGGAAAAATATACACTGTTCATGGATAGGGAGAACTAATATCATCAAAATGGTGATATTCCTAAAAGTTCTCTATAGGTTTAATGTAATGCCAATCAAAATCCTAACGGCATTTCTTGTAGAAATAGAGAAAGCAATCATGAAATTCATATGGAATAATAAAAGATCCAGAATAGCAAAAGCAATTCTAACCAGGATGTGTGAATCAGGCGGTATAGCGATACCAGATTTCAAACTAAATTTCAGAGCAATAGTAACAATGACAGCATGGTACTGGTACCAAAACAGGCGGGTGGACCAATGGTACAGAATGGAGGACACAGAGATTAATCCACAATGCTACAACAATCTTCTATTTGATAAAGGAGCTAAAAGCATGCAATGGAGGAAGGATAGCATCTTCAACAAATGGTGCTGGAAAAACTGGAAATCCATATGTAACAAAATGAAACTGAATCCCTTTCTCTTGCATGCACAAAAGTTCACTCAAAATGGATCAAGGGCCTTGATATCAAAACAGAGACATGGCGTCTGATAGAAGAAAAAGTTGGCTACGATCTACATACTGTGGGGTCGGGCTTCAAATTCCTCAATAGGACATCCATAGCACAAGAGTTAATAACAAGAGTTAATAACTAGAATCAACACATGGGACTTACTCAAAGCAAAAAGTTTTTTCTCAGCAAAAGAAACAATAAGAGAGGTAAATTGGGAGCCTAAATTCTGGGAACAAATCTTTACTCCTCACACTTCAGATAGAGCCCTAATATCCAGAGTATACAAAGAACTCAAAAAATTAAACAATAAGATAACAAATAACCCAATCAACAAATGGGCCGAGGACCTCAACAGACATCTCAGAGGAGGACATATAATCAACAAGTACATGAAAAAATGCTCACCATCTCCAGTAGTCAGAGAAAGGTGAATCAAAACCACCCTTATATACCATCTCACTCCAGTAAGATTGGCAGCCATTATGAAGTCAAACAACAAGTGTTGGTGAGAATGTGGGGAAACAGGTACACTTGTACATTGCTGGTGAGACTGCAAATTGGTGCGTCCAATTTGGAAAGCATTATGGAGATTTCTTGGAAAGCTGGGAATGAAACCACCATTTGACCCAGCTATTCCCCTTCTCGGTCAATTCCCTAAAGACCTAAAAAGAGCATGCTGCAGGGACACTGCTACATCGATGTACATAGCAGCACAATTCACAATAGCAAGACTGTGGAACCAACCTATATGCCCTTCAATAGATGAATGGATTAAAAAATGTGGCATTTATACAGAATGTAGTATTACTCTGCATTAAAAAATGACAAAATCATAGAATTTGCAGGGAAATGGATGGCACTAGAGCAGATTATGCTAAGTGAAGCTACCCAATCCCTTCAAAACAAATGTCAAATGTCTTCTTTGATATAAGGAGATTAACTAAGAACAGAATAGGTATGAAGAGGATGAGAAGAAGATTAACATTAAAACAGGGATGAGAGGTGGGAGGGAAAGGGAGAGAGAAGGGATATTGCATGGAAATGGAAGGAGACCCTCAGGGTTATACAAAATTACATACAAGAAGAAAGGGAAAAATAATACAAGGGGGAGAAATTTATTACTGTAGAGGGGGTAGAGAGAGAAGAGGGGAGGAGAGGGGAGGGGAGGGGGGATAGTAGAGGATAGGTAAGGCAGCAGAATACAACAGACACTAGTATGGCAATATGTGAATCAATGCATGTGTAACTGATGTGATTCTGCAATCTGTAAACGGAGTAAAAATGGGAGTTCATAACCCACTTGAATCAAAGTGACAAATATGATGTATCAAGAACTATGTAATGTTTTGAACAAGCATAAATAAAAATTAAAAAAAAAGAAAACTAACTTCGGTGAGTGATGCACGCGAATCCTAATATTTTTACAGTAACTGACCCAGTTTAACATCAATGCAAGTAGATTCCAATGGTACATGATGTGTACTTTGACGTTCATTTTTATTCAACACTGGTACATACTATTTCCTCAGTTTATGCACATCACAGGATATATATTTCATCGACAATTTAGCAAATTTATAGGCATTTGTTTCACTTTCAATCACTTCCTGCTTCAGAACACATGGATTCCTCCATATTTCTTGACTGGTAATTTCATGAGACTTCTTTCCAAACACATTATTTTCGACTTCCATAATCACTTTTTAAGCAAAACTCACACACACTTCATGATAAACAATAACCCTAAGATGACAATTAGATATATAACTGGTTGGAATTATTGATTGTATGTCAATATATGATTTCTTATATATTTTCAGATAACAATTCAATCCATTATTTAAAGTGGAATCAGTTATATTATTTATTTACAGTATGTTCTATTCATGCATTATCTCTATATTCATAGACACAGGGTACACCACTTTGTACCCCCAATACTAATTTATATGTCTTAAAATATTGCTCACAGAAATGGTGGAAAAAATACTCATGTCACATGATCTACATATATATTTTATCACAATAATTTTCTGGGCACAAAATGCAAAGGTCACACTTATGATTGCACCAAATCCTAAATGGAAGTTGAATATGGATTACTAAAAACATCCATTTCCAGTTTGCATAATGCTTTCAAATGTCATTTCTATTGGTGACTACATATTTGTTTCTTCCTAAAATTATGTATTCAATCTCGATCCTGTTGAAAATGTGTAAACCTATCATTCACTTTACAATTGCCTGATTTTGTAATGTCTCTATTGATATCTTCTTTCCTATATTTTCCGCAGTTCATCATTGTGACTGACTCTTCGCATGTGCTGACATTTACATTCACTGTGTAAATGAAACCGTATTGCTAAAGAACATTTGATCCAAATTTTATACTCACTCTTCTTCCTAAACCTACCGACTCTCTTCCTAATCCTACCGACTATCCAAATTTGAGTGGATGTTCTCTTCTACAATCAATCTTCCAAGGTACAAGGTCCTATGCCATTGATTATCAATTTATCTGAGACAAACGTGCAGAACATAATTAAAAGCTAAGTATCCCAATAAAGGGCCTCATTCCCTTCTGGGCTACAAATCTTACCTAGATTTCTGTTTTTATTCTTATATTTCACCTCTATAGTTTTATAAATATCGCAGGTTCCCAATACCATTATTCATCAATCAGAATGATTCCGAACCCAAATTGAACATGTTATTAACCCTAACCATACACTGTTCCCTCAATCTAACTTTACAAAAGAGAAGGGACAGGGTTCGTCTTGCAATACAGCAATGTAGGGGATCTGCCACCTACTGAGAACCTCAAAGGTCCATGCATATTTGATCCCTAGAGAAGATGTAGGCAGCTATGAAAGACCTGAAAGACCAAAACAACCTGGCAAACAACCTGGTCAGGATGAAGGGTTGTGTCTGAGTAAGCTTCTCTCTTCTTAATGTAGAGAAGATGGACCAAATGAGGCCTATGAGGAGAGCTGTTCCGCAAACTGGTGAGGCCAATTTGAAAAGCAGTATGGAGATTCCTGGGAAAGCTTGGAATGGAACCACAATTTGACCCAGCTATTGCCCTTCTTGGACTATTTCCTGAAGACCTTAAAATAGTGTAACTCTGGGATACTGCCACATCGATGTTCTTAGCAGTACAATTCACAATTGCTGCACTGTGGACCCAACCTAGATGCCCTTCAATAGATGAATGGATAACAAATGTGGCATTTATACACCATGGAGTATTACGCAGCACTAAAATATGACAAAATCATGGAATTTTCAGGGAAATGGATGGTAATAGAGCAGATTATGCTTAGTGAAACTAGCCAATCCCTAAAAAACAAATACCAAATGTCTTCTTGGATATAATGAGAGCAACTAAGAACAGAGCAGGGAGGAAGAGCAGGAAGAAAAGATTTACATTAACAGAGACATGAGGTGGGAGGGAAAGGGAGAGAAAAGGGAAATTGCATGGTAATGAAGGGAGACCCTCATTGTTATACAAAATTACACATAACAGGTTGTGAAGGGAATGGGAAAATAAACAAGGAGAGAAATTAATTACAGTAGATGGGGTAGAGAGAGAAGATGGGAGGGGGAAAGAGGGGGGATCATAGAGTATAGGAAAGGTAGCAGAATACAACATTAACTAATAGGGCATTATGTAAAAATGTGGATATGTAACCAATGTGATTCTGCAATCTTTATTTGGGGTAAAAATGGGAGTTCATAACCCACTTGAATCTAATGTATGAAATATGATATGTCAAGAGCTTTGTAACGTTTTGAACAACCAAAAAAAGAAAAAAAGTAGCAATATATATGCCAATCGAAATTCATCATGAAATATATATAATCCACAGATGCAAAAATATTCATTTTACTGAACATGGATTTATGTATAATGTTATTGAACTAGGAAGCTCACCCATAGGTTGAATTTTCAGTTTGAACAGCGTTTAGGAGTAGTGATCTCTTCTCACAATTTGTATCTGCCAATTCAGCCACCTCACAAGTATGTACGTGTGATACCAGGTAGGATTCTCTATGTGCATATAAAAATACATGTGCTACAGAGAAAGGGAGACAGGATTCCCATTTTTGTTAACTTTAAAAACACATGTAGAATTATTTCAACAAAAAATTGACTAGATTTATAGCTCCTATACTATATAATGCAAAAGGCAATTCCAACTACACACCATGCCTCCTCTGAACGGCTTGTATTTCTATTCTGCTTGGGTTATGTTTCACCATCATATTAGGATTATTAGTCAGAGTCTAGTAGGGTATGGGTTAGTGCCAGGAATTCAGTATTTCAAATGGAAAATTGGAAAATGAATCCAATGTGTATGCAAATATGTGATATACAATAATCTTCCCACTCTCATCCAGAACAATGCTTTGACATTACCTTTGCCCCAAGTAAGACACAATTAGAGGAGAAGAGTTAGACATTCTGTGAATACTTATCTGGAATGGAAAATGCTCAGGAGTTCACAACCTTGGAGGTGGTAGAGGAGTTTCCAAAAGGAAGGGACAGGGGTGATCACTCAACCTGATCTTTCATTAATATTGGGAGCCATCTTGCCACAAAGCCATGGAAAGATAATTTTTGCTTTACTATAAATTACTGCAAATTCTGAACCTGCTTGGAATGCCTGCCCATGCCTTGAACTCACCCATGCCTGTCTTACTGACCAGATCACAGCCCTCTCTGAAACCTTACTGAAACCTCATAAATATTGGCCTTCCCTGGCCAGACAACGACCCTCTCTGAGGCTCTAATGGTCCTCATAATTTCTGATGCTGTGGCCAGCAAATAAAAAATGTAAACTACAATTAGTGTGATGCTTGTCAAAGTTCTGTTTTCTGATACTCCCTTTTTGTGTAACTTTTTGGGCTATAAAGCTGGGGTGTAGGAAAGGTGGGGATGCTGTCTTTTTCCAGCCGTTTTGAGAAGGAGAGTCAGCCTAGCCGGTTGAACTAATAAGCTTGCCTTAATTTGATTTTAATTGGAGTCAGTGGTATTTTCTTGCATCCTGGTCTAACATTTTGGAGTTCCCCAGCGAGATGACGTTACCAGATCATAAGACCAGACTGCTGGAAATTCTGACGCTGGCCTTTCCTCCAGGGCTCAGGGCTGGAGAGCCAAGTTCCAAAGCCTTGGAGTGAGCATTTGGTCCAGGGAGCACTGCAGTGAACCATCGCACTAAAACTATTAGCAAGCACCTGGTGGAGGAGGCCTCCATAGGTAGGTGGTGCCTTTATAACATCTGATATCCGGTTAAGGGAGATGTCTTCTGATGACAGAGAGGTGGCCTGGGGAGGCTCACATGTACTCCTGTCCAGGACAGTAACAAGAATTGTTCTGTCCTCTGTTCTGTTCTGTATGGAATTTCTCTGAAAGGGTAGAAAGGTGCAGCCGGGCACGCAGGAGCTCCTACCCCGGAGCTTCAGCAAGACATTTCATTGCTCCTCTGTTTTTCTGTATCTTCACCAGGTTTCTGTTTCTTTGTGTTTTGTTCTGTGTTCTATATGTTTTCTTGTTTGTTTGTTTTTGTGCATTTTGTTGTGTGATTTCTGTGGTAAAAACTTAAAGATATTGGACGTAAAAATGGGTAATAAAGCAAGTAAGCCTTACACCCTTTGGACTGTGTTCTAAAAAACTGTGTTGAAGTTTACCCCCCTTTGTTAAGCAGGATGAGAGAAGCCCCTATCTGGCAGCCTGGAACTCACCCACTGCAGAGGGCAATGCCTGCTGGCCACCAAAGAACAGAGTATCTCCCAGGTTAACAATGGAAACTCCTTTAAAACCCCTTGTTGCTCCAGTTCAAGAGAGTCACAACCTTTGGGCAGAGTCCCCTGTGTCTCTGCTTTGTTAGCAAAGCAGTAAACCTCCATTTTTATTTTTCTCAAACCCTGTCCTCATTATTAAATAGGTATTAATTCGCTTCAAGGTCAGAAACCGAAATTTAAGTTACAAATTTTGATAACCCCCCGACCCTGGAACTTTTTGAGAGCTGACTACTGAAATGTTAGGAGATGGAGCGAGATTGGGGTGGAACCAAACCAGAGGAGTTAATCCTATAAGTAAAAGGAGGGACTGAGGGACTCCCAGGATCTACCAAAGCCCTGTTGCTTCAGGGAATTCCTTCCTTCGTTCCCTGCACTGTAAGGATTATGCCACCTCTGTCTTCTTAAAAAAAAGAAAAAGAAAAAGGAGACACTAAATGCAGTAAAGTCACCATGGAAACCCTTGATATTACATTTCAGGTTGCCGTCTGTGAAAACATCTGATCCCCTTGTGAGGACATGTATTCTGCCACTGGTGTAGGAGATTTTTCTCTTATCTGCTCTGTTTTTAAGGCTTCTGTCTGTCAGCCATAGTCTGGAGCTCCTTTCTGTCTGTCTTGTGTCTTTGTTTCTGGCCCTTTAAGACATGTGCAATAATGTGCTGATATTATAAATTGTTTCTTGGGAATGATATTAGTTCAATGTGTGTCTAAATGATGGTGTTTTATTGTAACAATCTGGTATCTGGATGGGTTTTTGTAGCATTGCTCAATCTTGCAGTTAAAAGTCGGGTTTAGGTAATTGTTTAGTTTATGATTTCAGATAATTCATGCCAGATAACTTAAATGCTTAGGATGGAAAACTAAAGCACTCTACTTCCAAGTTGGCAAGTAACTTCCCAAACATTCAGTTTTATTTTTCACCAATTTTGAATTGGGTAGACTGAGAAAATATCACAGTGTGTACCAGTGCATTAATTTGGACAAGGATAGTAAATCATATTATGGTATCTGTTGACAAAACAAGATGTAAAGATATAAAATTTTGTGAATTTCATCTTAAAATTGTATCATAATTTTCAACATCCGAACCTCAAAATTATGGTTAAAATGCCTTAGGCCTGAGGTGTCTGCTCAGAATAGCAGTTTTACCCTGCTCCTTTCAGACCTCAGCAAGGACTTTTGTTGAAATGCAAATGAAAGAAGCCTGCAAGCTCAGTAGGAGACTGATCTGAGGCCTAAGGCAGGAAAAAAGGTAAATTGTATGCTATTTACTAATTACTGGCCAGTCATTTTTTCTAGGACTCTTATTTTTTTTCCTTAGATTCTGTATTCTTTTTTTGAGCTCATGATTTTGATCCTACAGACCTAGGTTAATGTTTTTCTGATCAGCTCTATCTTTGACCAACAGTGGAGTTTTTGAAACATTGCAATGGAGATTTCAACTGCAAAAAGCTACAAGGCCTTTACTATTATTATGTGTGCACACTTTTGTTAGTGTTGTATGTCTATATATACATATATCCCTATATCATATATATGTTATACAAATTAACACATATAAGGAGCACTCATAAAAAAAGCACTCATATAAACAAATTTTAAAACGTGGATCCAAAGATCTTAAATTCTCATGATTTAATTGGTGCAATTTAAATTGGATAAACAGATAAAAATAAATGTCTTTAAATTTAACCTTACAAAGTTTTTCTAGGTGTTCAAAAATCTAATAAAATATTAATGCCGACAAAAGGCCTAATATGCCTTGGTTCTAGAACTTTTTCTTCAACAAAAAATGGTACACTGTTCAATACATTTGTCTAATATTTTGATAAATAAGTAAAGTAAATTTGATATGGGATTACTCATTCATGAGTACTTTTGTTAGATATCTGATTGATTTACTAAGGTCTGTATAAGTTTGTCCTAAAGTCTGTATAAGATTGTAAAAATCAGTCATGTGTTAAAGAGACAAAAATTTCTCCAAACATAATTTTACCCATAACATTGTGGTTATTAAGTTTTATTTTTCTAGAGCAAGCAACCATAAAAATTAAACAACTGATTAAATAAGAACTGTTATTTTAGAGCACTGTACTGCCATTTCTTTAAAAGCTAAACTTGGTTAATGTAGAAACATCAATGCAATTGTGATGCTATTAATGTGCTCATATCTTCCAGGTATACAAGTCTGTAAGGTAGAAACTTTAAAAGAGCATTATATCAAGGTGGTGTTCTGAAGTTGTATGGTAAATTATATATATATATATATACATATATATATAGGATTTATTTACCTGTTGTCAATAAGATATGTAAACTTTTATGTTACTTTTTATATTGGGGAACAATTTAAATGTATTTTAAGTTAATGAGATCCTAATCTATGTAAAGGTTAAAAACTTTCAGCCTTTTTTTAATTCATGTTTTAAAAGCTATATCATACGGTGTTAGCTAATGTTCATGTGACCTCAAATAATTTATGTAAACTTTGTAAAATGATATTTAAAAAACAAAGATTAGCTTTAGAATTAAAACACTTAAGATTAATAAAGAGCCCTGCCTTACCTGAGATAAGGCTCTGTGTCCCATCTTATTATGTGAGAATGACTGCAAAAGCAGTAGGTCAGATGTTATTTCATTTAAAGTTATTTTCAAAAGTTTTTTTTTTTCCTGTCAACATTACTAGCATCTCAAACAGAGGATATAATGTATAACTCAGCCAAAAATTTTAGGGTAGCTATTACACGAACTAAGTTTGTTTACTGTTGTTAATTTTATTTTGTAATTTCCTTATGGGTGATATAAAGATTCCCTGTTAGTGTTTTACAGCAGTGTTGCTTTAAGAACACAACATTGGTTAATTTAAGATAATTAGCCATCACCTACAAGACAGACAGAATAATACAGATCCCAAATAATAAAAAGATAAATAATTTTAAATTATAGACATTAAAGCCCAGTATTCTTTATATAAGTCTGTTAAAATTTATTTGATGGATGTTTAAGATTAGGATTTAAAATTAAAGTTATATGAAAAGGGACAAGAAAACCAATATTTGGCTCTTGCCCTCTGAGTCAGTCTGTATCCAGGGAACAGCGGACTTCTCTAAAGAGCTTTGCAACTCTGAACTGCATAACCTCCTGATCAGGGAGATTATTGAGACCACTGGAGAACAGAAAGCCAATCAGTGCATTTGCTAAGAAGAGGAGAGTCATCAGAGAAGGGAAACATCCCTGATGCTTCCGAGGGAAGCCACATGGTCAAGCAAGACCTGGACCCACCTAGCGCAAATGGCACTAGCAGAACTGAGAAGCTGCTCTCAAGTTTCCCCAGGAATGACTCCCATAAAATCTCAGCTGAGTGTTCAGAATAGATAGAAACAAAAGTCAGTTTGACTGCTTCATCTTAAACACTTAGAAAAGACAGTTAAAAACAAATTACAGCCATTTCTGGGCATTTTATATAATAATAGTAATAATAATATTTTAAGGTATACACTTTATGTTAGCCTCCCAAAATAAGTAAGACTGGAGGCTACAAAGAAGGATTCTCAGACAGGAATGCCTGATAACTATAAAAAGAGGCTATCAAGATTATCTGCCAGTGGCAGAAGTTTTTAGTTGAAGGCCTACAGATATTCTTAACCTAAACACATAGGCTTGGTATTTGTTAGTATGATTATCCAGCAATGAGTAAGAGAATTAAAGGTTTCTCTATTAGACACAGAGGTCATACTAGTAAAAATATTTTGCAAGATCAGATGACATTAAATTATTAAACTGAATCTTATGGGGAGGGACAAATGTAACACTAAAAGTTAAATATTAAGTTGACAGTCCTGATAACTGGGGATATTAAAGACTGGTGAGGGAACTTCTATACAGTGACATGTTCCAGCTGCTGCAACATTTATTAAGTACTCATGTTTTTTTGTTTCTCTCATAGAAGAACCCATTCCCAGATGACTTTACTACCTGTTCTTCCCCATCCAGACTTCAAACCTAACTGACTTCTAAAAGGCGACTAATGTCCCTCAGGCGGTGCCCCCTCACGTCACCCTCTCTCAGCTCAGAAGAAGTCTAAATGAGTGACGCCTCTCTTCTTACAACAATGGAGACAAAAATAAATAGAATATCAATATAAGTAATTAATTAAGTCAGGTAAAATCAGGGAGACCTGTTTTTGGGTGAGTTCAAAAAATCGGGAGACTATTACCTGAGGGATTAAAATTCCCACAGTGCTCTTCCTACCCAATCAAATATATGAAAAAAACACATTAGAAAAGGGGGGAATGATTGACCCAACCTGATATTTTATTAAAATTGGCAGCCATCTTGCCACAAAGCCGTGAAAAGATAATTTTGGCTTAACTATAAATTGCAGCAAGATCTGAACCTGCTTGGAAAGCCTGCCCGTGCCTTGAACTCACCCATGCCTGGCTCTCTGACCAGATAACAGCCCTCTCTGAAACTTTGTTGACACCTCATAAATATTGGCCTTCCTTGGCCAGACGACACTCTCTGAGGCTCTAATGGTCCTCATAAATTCTGATGTTGGGGCCAGCAAACAAAAATGTAAAATACCATTAGTGTGATGCTTGTCAGAATTCTGTTATTTTTAACCCCACTTTTGTGTAACTTTCTGGGCTATAAAGCTGGGCTGCTCTCCTGTTCCCAACGTTTTGGGAGGGAGAGGCAGCCAGGGTGGTGGAAATAATAAGCTTGCTTTAATCTGATTTTAATTGGAGACAGTGGTCTTTTCTTGCAACCTGGTCTAAAAGGTAAACACTACACAAACCTGGAGCTCTGCCGGACTAAAGACTTCTTGAGAAACTGCCTTTGACGATGGGCACTCGACATATATGTTGTTGTCAGAAGCTTTAGCTTCCATTCAAATGAGACCATCAAAGCTGGGTCTACATCTATGAGACCTGGAGGATATTGTTTCAATTTTTCCAAAGAACATGAGGAAGCAGTGCTGACTTCTCTCTGTAGGTAAACTGTGGCCACTGAAAGCTAAGTGTCTCCGCATGTGGACTGTGAAGCCATTTGGTCATCCTCCACTTTTCATGGTGTTTCTTTCTACTGCACTGGGAGTTTGGTATTTGCCTCATGAAATACAATGACTTCAACTGGTACACAGTGATGTAGGGAGTCCTGTCACGTGTGGTGGGTCAGGGCCTGCAGGAGAATGCACCAACCAGGCTTCTATCCCACATAGCTTGACCCTTTGACCATAGCAACCTGATTCTGAACATTGCCCTGAAACGTCTCCATATAACAAAATGCCTTTTATGGAGAGGTTTCAGACATATAAGTGATTCCTGTCTGTAACATGTCAGCCACAAGTCATTTGGAAGTCAATGGCAGAATCACATGTCCCGACCACAGATGTTTTATCACACAGCTGCACACAACAGCTTTTGGCCCACTACTCAGCAGGCCCCAACATACTGGCATCTCTGTTCTACACCATTTTCATAAAACCCAGTCAATCAAGGCACTGTCTGGTACACTCAGGATCAGCAACTGTACATCCAAAGGTTCTCCAGTGGCAGGTGGCCATGGGAAGTTCAAAAATTTCATGGTATTTATCTAGCCATTTTCAAAGACGAAGTTGGAGAAACTGTGGGTTTCAATTCATTAAGGAACCATTAAATTTAGAGGAAGCACATTTCAATGAATAATCTAGAGAACTCTCACAGGCAAGGGTTCCCAAAGACTGGCCAAAAGGTCACATGAAGCCAGCCCCATTGAGGTCTACAATGTAAGGTCCATGTGTGTTTTGACTCTCAACTATGGCTTCCAAGTCTTTCAGAAAAAAAATCATGTGATATCCTGGCTGAGATTCCCAGTGCTCTGTGGAAAGCCACTCTGGGCTTAGATCTCGGTGTCCAAGGGCGACTCTCATGTGTGGCCTCCTAAAATCCCAACACAATTCATGGCGATACTTCTCTGAAGTCAGTTCCATAACGCATTCTCTAAGAGGAATCACACCAGAGTTCAAGCCCAGGTGGACCCAGGCATCTCTTACAACCACCACACAAATGACCACAATTAAAACTAAAACACTCCCACATGCTCCTCATCTTCTTCCACATAGACACTCATCATAAACTCTGGCTGGAGGTTTCCATGAAGGGCACAGCCCAATACACTGTTCAAAATAAGCACCCTTGCCCCTCATTTGCCTAAAGTCAGGGTGGCCTGGACACCCTTGCTGTGAACCAAGAGTGATCAAATAGGCCTGCCCTATATCTGATCTGCTTCTCCAATTTGAGGCCTAATGACTGTCTGGTATAGATTCTTTATGTGAATTGGTATCATAGAAAACCCAAGCCCCTATCGGCTAGGCTCTGCAAGGATTTTAAGAAATGATTTGACCCAAATGATCCCTATTCTCACTTGATTTAGCTCAGGAAGCTTACAGAGGAAAGTGAGAGACTTCATCCACAATGACTGCTCTTTTGGCCATTTTGGTTTTGGATGCACACTTGGAAACTTTCTTTAGATCCATCAGGTGCTGAGAATCTAAGCCACTGCCACCCCACCGGGCCAAGTGGCTGTTTCAGACACATCCTTTTCGAAAGCAATTAAGCAAAGAGCCACAGGTGATGCCCATTCATTTCCATTTGAAAACTGTTTTCTTCAGGCTTCACAAAAGGGTGGCCTGAGGCAAAGACCTTCCTGACATTAAGGGTAATAGAATCATAAGTAAGAAAATGGCCCAAAGCAGGGTTTCTCCACTGAGACATTACTGGTCACACTGATATCTGAGTTTTCTGAGATGCTCGCATTCCCTTCAGCTATCCAGTACATGGTCATGTAACAGAGCTTGGACGTGGTACATATCTTGGAAACAAAACCATGAGGATACTCTGGAGAGTGGCCAGTATTCAGGAAGAAAAGAGGAACTTAGGAAGATAGTAGCTGTTCACCATCCATTAGGCAAGCCGCACTCCATTTTTAAATTGGGTGGGAAGAATGCTGGGAAGCTTTATACTAGACAGGACACAACCATTGATGCATTCGCATTTCAAATGTCTACAACCACGGATACAGTGGGATACACAGACATAGAAACACTCGTGTTGTCAAACGACTTTCTAGAAACTTTCCAGTCCAAACCTACAAACCGCCATTCCTACCTATTCTCAGAACATGAGACAAAACCACAAACTCACACCGACACCCACAACGGCACCTCCTTCCCCCAAGTATGGCTGTGACTATCCTGAGTGTCCTCTGACTGGTGAGCCATAATATGTTCCCACGAAATGGCCTGTCCAATCTCAGATCTGGTCTTCTTTTCAAACTTTTAGAAGTTGTCAGGAGCCATGGTTGAGCCACTACCTGCTTTCTCAGAAAAAGCCACTCTTCAGAGCTCTCCTGAAATTTGGCCATCATCACATAAGTAGGTACCAAGAAACACTGACTCTGTCTTTGGTAAATTCAAACAATTGAGACCACTGGGACTGAAACTAAGACAAGTTAGAATGGTATATCAACCATAGGCATCTGGGAACAGCTCTGTACACAGGCCTGGTTTGGTCCATTTAATCTACATTAAGAAGAGAGAGGCTGATTCAGACACATTCCTTCATTCTGACCAGGATGTTTGACATGGAAGTTGACATGGATTTGACTTTTGCTCTCTCAGGTCCTTCATAGGTAAAAAGGTCGGTCAAAAGTCGGAGGAAAAGACCACCAAGAGACTGTCTCATGCCACAGCAAAAGGTTTATTGGGCGTCCAGCATGCTGCGGCTCAGAGCTAACTTCAGAGGAGCAAAGAACAAAGAGCCCCAAAAACAACTTGAGCAGAGTTTATTTACATTCTTTAGAGAGGGCAGGGACTTTGCATACATCATAGCCTCCTTTAGCAAATCAACATACCACGGGAAAATCAAATAACAACCCAAAAACATGATTAGCACATTCATTGGCAGGAAGAGGTCGGACAGGGGGTGATTGGTTAGCCCTGAGAAGGGGTATACGTTTAAACTGATTGGTTGAAGCCCTGAGATGTATACGTGATGAGCTGCACGGTTTCTGGGAAGGGGTTGTTTAGCAACTAGGTGGTCAGGGAAGATTTCAACACACATCTAATTGGCAGTTCCGGGAATTGTCTTAACTGCCACAGGAATTTCAGGTTCTGAGTGCAGCTTGGAAACTTTACAAAACCTGGTTCTTTATGTTTCAATTTTAATTTCTTTTATTCTTTCATTTCCCACTCCTTTTTCTTACTACATTTAATCTTAAAAGTAATGAATCATAATTATTGCGGGGTCTCACACTCTATTTCTGCCAGTGGAGCGTATTTCTGTCTGATTACCATGAGTTTTTCCTGCCCAATTTGAGCCTGGAGAAACGAAACTATGCGGTTAAGCAAACAAGGTCCCAAAGTTAGCAACACCATAAGGATGACCAGGGGTCAAGCTAAGCCTGATAGGAGTGTAGTTAACCAGGGGGACTGGGTAAACCATGACTCAAACCACCCTTGTTGAATCTCCCTTTCTCTCTGGTGCTCTTCAAGGCATTTTCTCAATTTACTCATGGATTCTTTTACAACTCCAGTATGGTCAGCATAAAAACAACATTCTTCTCTCAGTGCAGCACAGAGGCCCCACTCCCTCATGAAGAGGAGGTCTAATCCTCGCCTGTCCTGTAAAACAACTTCAGAGAGAGAGTTTAAGGATTCCTACAGCACTGTGATGGAGGTCTCTAATGTCTTCCAGTCTTGATCTATTGCTGTTTCTAATCAGGCCATTTGTTGTGACCCATGGATCATAGCAGCTGTTCCTTTACCCACTCCTGCAGCAGCTCCTATCCTCAATAGGATGGCTATAGTAAGGGACACTGGATGCCAGCAAAATCAGGTTGTTTGTCCCCCTAGTAGACCTTAAAATGATTCTGCATCATAGTAAACCACCCTGGGAAGTATCTGCACCATTAAACAATAATTTACAAAGCTGTCAAATACATGGGTTGAAATGCAAGGAGTTCTGACTGTGTGGAGTTCAGTACAATTAAGGTTCCTTTAATTAGTTCCCAGGGGCAGGAGTCAGCTGTACTCTGGACTGGGGAAGTAGGCAAAGATGGAAACTGGGAAGTATGAGATGGTTGAGGGGTTCTGGTAGATCTAGGCATGGGAGGTTTTGGAGGCTTAATTCCTGGCTTGAGGGGATTGGGCCCTATTGCTGTGGGATTTTCTTCCTTTTTAAGCAGGATGGTGAACCAGTGACCAAAGTCATAACGAGGGCCATAAATATAGAATCGCATTTCCCATGTATTTCCCATAGACCATGTTGTTCTGAGGTAGCCCCTTTTTTTGGAAGTGAAAGTTATATTGAGGGGGTAACATAGACTATTCTTTCCTCAGCGAGTTTTTGACACAACTTGGCTAGTGGCACATTTCTTGGGATCAATCCAGGTGTCATTTTTTCCTACCTGAATGATACTGTCTGCAGAGTTTGGGTTCAACCATGTAGCTCCCGTTTGTTCACAACCCCAAGATCTTAAATAAAAGTCACTGGGTCCTCCACAGGTTTGGGCCTGTTTGCGACTTAAGAAATCAGCTGGGCACACATAAAAATCAAGACTCGCTAGTTTACACCTGAGCTGGGGAAGATGATATCGATAATTCATGGGGTAAGGTGGTCTATGTTGCCCTGGTTTGGGTTTGAGTGGGATCTGTGTGAAGTCCTCTATGTCAGGGAGATCCCAGTCAGAGAGGCCTATGTCAAGCTGACAAATGTCCAGGTAGAGAGATGGCCACCAAGTCCATAAGAGGGCTGTATGTGAAATAGACCACACTACTTGCCCAGTAGGATTTATAGCTGCCATTGTTGCTGAACAGGCTGATGGTGATTAGGACTGCTGGTGGTCAGGGGAAGAATCCATAGCCTTACCCACACGACGGACACGCAACTTGAGAGGGTTACCAGTCTGTTCCAGTTTCCAGCCGGAGGCTGGACAGGGCGCAGGCTTGAGATGGGTGGCATGGATCCAGGAAGTGATTCCATCCACTTTCACCACTGTAAGTGTTATAAGCAGCACCTGGTATTGTCCTTTCCAGCGGCGTTCCAGGGATGATACCTGATGCCGTCTCACGTAGACGAAGACTCCCACTTGATATCGATGTGGGGTTCCCTCGTCTCCAGGCTGATAAGCACTGGCCAACTGTTTCCACAGGTATCGCTGGGTGCTGTGTTTGTTCAAGGGCTTTAAGTCTGTCAAGCAAGGGGGTGTGAAAGGAATCATTAAGTCTCAGAGTTGGGGTTAGGTCCCTTACTAAAGGAGGGGCACCATAGAGAATTTCATAAGTGGTGAGTTTACACAAAGAGGCAGAGGGTGTACTTTTTGCACGAAACAGTGCTTAAGGTAGGAGCATAGTCCAATTTTTTTATGCAGGTCTCCAAGCTTAATTTCTTTAAATTCTCTTTGATGGTTCTAATCATTTTTTCTACCTGTCCTGAGCTCTGGCATCTATAAGCACAATGTAACTTCCAATTAATCTTCAGGGTCCTGGTGAATCCCTGACTTACCTGGGCAACAAATGCAGGTCCATTATTGAACCCTATTACCTTAGGCAGGCCAAACCTTGGAAAAATGTCTTCTAGAATCTTTTTGAGCACCGTCTGAGCCGTTTCTTTCTTCATGGGGAAGTCTTCAACCAATCCTGAAAGAGTATCTACAAAGACTAGGGGATATTTAAGTCCATACCTTCCTGGCTTAATTTCAGGAAAAGTCCACTTCCCAAAATTGTCCTGGTCTGGTTCCTCGTAAGCGCTTCCCTGCAGGAAGCTTGGATGGGTAAGCATTAACTAATTGGCAGACTTGACAAGCTCTAGTCACCTTCTAAGCTATTTCTTTCCTCTGTAAGTCAGTCAATAAAAAATCCTTTCTTCGGTCCTTTAAGTGTGCCTATAACTTCTTTGAGCTTAAGTGGGTGAGCTAGTGTACGTCTTTGACATAAAGGTGGGCTTTTTGAAATTGTAAACTTGGCTCTGTAGGGTCCCGGAGTTCTGCATCTGTCTCCTCAGATGATAAGTTGCCTGAATGTTCCAGTGTGGCCAAGTCTCCTGAATGTTGATCCCCCTGGTGTGGAAAAAGTTAACAGAGTCACTCCGTTTAGGGCTGCCAATTAAGCTTCCTCATCTGCCCTTCTGTTTTTAACTGCAACGAGGTCGTTTCCCTTCTGGTGCCCTGGACAGTGCACTATAGCTAGTTCCTTAGTGCCCTTCACTGCTGAGAGAAGGTGGAGAATCTCAACTTTGTTCTTTATTTTTTTCCCAGTGGAGGTTAATAGCCCCCTTTGCTGGTAAATAGCCCTGTGCACATTAGCATTGCCAAATGCATAGTGGCTATCAGTGTATATGGTGGCCCTTTTGCCTGTTGCTAGTTCCAATGCTTTCGTAAGGGCAATCAGTTCTGCCATTTGGACTGATGTCTCTTCTGGGAGACCAGAGGATCAGATGACATTAGTTTTGCTAACTACTGCTGCTCCAGCCCACCACATACCATCTTGGAGGAAGCTGCTCTCTTTCGTAAACCATACGACTTCAGGGTGAGGCAGTGGCTGGATCCTTCAAGTCTCGTCCTATACTGGTTTCCTCTGCCAGTATGTGTTGACACTCATGAGCGACAGGTCCTGATGATTCTTCTGGCAGCCAGGTTGAGTGGAGCAGAAGGTCTAAGAGTTATTCTGTCTTTGCTAATCCAGAGGCTCTGGTAGTAGTTTATTCTGGAGTTTGATAGCCACCTATCTGGAGGTTGACAGATGATGCTCTCCAGGGCATGGGGGGCTATAATGGATAGCTTCTGTCCCAACGTTCATTAATGAGCATCTTTTATTAGAAGCGCTGCCGCTGCTATAGCTCTTAAGCAACGGGGCCACCCAGTAGCCACTGGGTCCAGTTTTTTTGATAAGAATGCTACCGGCCTTTTCCAAAGTCCCAAAGTCTAAGTGAACACTCCCCATGCTATTCCTTTCTTTTTCTCGATGTAGAGAGTGAAGGGTTTATCTATATCTGGGAGTGCTAAGGCCGGAGCAGATAGCAGCACCTTTTTTTGACATTATCAAAAGCTTGTTGGTGCTCAGGGGTCCATTGGAATTGGGCATTCCACTTTATCAGCGGGTATAAAGGGGCAGCCAGAGAGGCGAACCCAGGAATCCATCACCTGCAAAATCCAGCAGTCCCAAGAAACTCTCTGAGTTGTCTCTTATTAGATGGGGGTGGTATCTGCACAATGGTTTGTTTTCTGTTCTCAGTTAGCCATCATTTGCCACCCCTAAGAGAATAACCCAGGAAGATTACTTCTTGCTGACAAATTTGGGCCTTTTGGCAGAAGCCCTATATCCAAGCCGAGCAAGCTCGGATAATAGTGCTTGGGTCCCAGACTCATAGTTTTCCTTGGTGTCCGCTTCCAGTAGCAGATCATCCACATATTGGAGTAGTGTGACTTCGGGGTGTGCAGTTCTGAAGTCGTTTATGTCCCTGTGGAGGGCTTCATCAAAGAGAGTGGGGGGGGGTTTGAACCCCTGTGGGAGTCTAGTCCAGGTTACTTGGCCAGATGTTCCAGTTTCTGGGTCTATCCACTCGAAAGCAAACAGCAACTGACTGTCCTTATGTAGGGGCAAGCAGAAGTAAGCATCTTTTAAGTCCAGCACAGTTTAGCATTCCCGGTCCAGATTCAGAGTGCTAAGCAAATTATATGGATTGGGTACTGTGGGGTGAATGTCCTGCACTCTGTTGTTGATCTCTCTTAGGTCTTGAACAGGACTGTAGTCCCTAGTTACTGGCTTTCTTACTGGTAGCAGGGGGGTATTCCAGGCTGATTGACAGGGCCTTAGGACCCCAAGGGCCAATTATTTCTGAATATAGTGACTTATCCCATCCTTAGCTTCTTTGCTTAGAGGATATTGTTTAACACTGATTGCAGAGGCAGAGGCTTTTAATTCTACTACTATTGGAGGTTGTTTTATGGCTAGACCTAACCCAGCAGTTTCTGCCCAGGCATTAGGATAATCTTTTATCCATTTCTGTTGTAGTTTGCCTCTTTGATCAGTCCTAGGGGGCACGAAGTGTTGATGTTCATCTTCTATGGACATAGTCAATTCTGTGACTATGGGAGTTTTTACTGAAGGTTTTAGAACATCCACTTGGGGACCATCAGGGTTAAAGGTTACTCTAGCCCCGAGTTTGGTAAACAGATCCCTGTGCATCAATGGGGCTGGGCATTCTTGGATTACTAGGAAAGAGTGGTGGACTTTACATTTTCCTACTTCCATAATCCTCTTAGTTGTCCAAGCCCGATAAGTAGTGCCATTAGCCCCTTGAACTAGGGACCATTTATTTGATATGGGGCCCAGTGAAGCCTTGAAGGCTGAGTATACTGCTCCTGTATCCACTTCAAAGTTCACTGGAGGCCCCTCCACTTCAAATGTTACCCTGAGGGGATCCGAGTCCTGACATTCCTAGTCCTCTTCTAGAGTCAGCATGGCGGGCTGCCGTGGCTTCTTCTTTTTGGGGCACTCTTTGACTCAGTGTCCTTTTTCTCTACAGTAGGCACATTGATCTGAGGCCAGGGAAAGCCTTTGGCGTGGGCCCAAGTATCCCTTTCTGACTCCCTGCTTTTTAATTTCTGGCGTATTTGCTGCTGTGAAGAAAATCTTAGCCAATGCTTTTGTCTGCCTTTTGCTCCTTTCATCCTTTTTTTCTTCCCTTTCCTTCTCTCTCCTCTGTTCCGTGTCCTCCTCAGTTTCTCTCTTATAATATACTTATATACTTATAATATATACTTATAATATATATCTTATAATATACTTTCTCAGCTTCTCTGTCTAAATCTCTTAAGGTCGTATTTTGTAACCCATCTAGACATTGTAACTTTCTCTTAATATCTTGGGCAGCCTGCTCAATAAAGGCCATTGTAACAAATGCCTTTTGGTCATCTGCCTGAGGATCAAAAGGAGTATATTTTCTATATGCTTCCATAATTCTCTCCAGAAACATAGAGGGAGACTCATTAGGCCCTTGGATAATCTCTCTTACCTTTGCTAAATTGGTCGGCTCTCTGGCGGCCACTCTGAGACCCGCTATTAGAGCCCAGCGATAAGTGGACAGATGCTTCCTACCTTCAAAGGTGTTGGGGTCCCAGTTGGGTCGGTTCATGGGCCCATAGGGATGGAGAGAGAGCATCACAGGGGCTTCTGAGTTTTCTATTATCCATCGCCGGTGGGTTCTTTTAGGTTGCCCATCTTCCTCCAGGGGAGGACGGGTTGCTGCTGCTGTGGGGAAGTCCCCTGGAGGGCTTGGGTCTGGCCCAATTGCCTCTAGCAGTGGAGAGGCTGAGTCAGCGGTGGGAGGATCATCAGGAACTGTGTTGGGGGTTGGGGAGGGAGAGTAGACAATAAGGAGGGGGTGGAGTGTCCAGTCTTGTGACTCAGGGAGAATGGAAGGAAGAGGGAGAGGAGCGGAAAGTTTGAATGATAGGAATGTTGGGGAAGGAGTATATGGCTGTTGATCTGGGTGGCCACGTGGCCCCGGCTGAATGACAATATCTCTGAATTTTCGGATTAGAGGAAAGTGGAAGGATTCTTCTGGGGCCATCTGAATTCGAGGATGGGCCATCTGAAGCACAGAGAGTCTGCCAGGTACGGTGTTTTACTGAAAAAGAAAGATTCTGGGCCCTTGAGCGGACATCAGTCCAATGATCAAGGGTCAGGGACAGAGAAGAGGAAGTGCTTTGTCCCATAATGGGAGTTACTCAAACAGGGACATTGAAGACACAAACACAACACAAAGACAAACAGTAAACGTTTAACATGAGTCCAAGACAAAGATTTGAACTGAGTAACTGGAAAATATTGATGGGTTAGACAATAAAAACAGACAGTAAACTCAACATGAGTTCAGAACAATGACCAAAACTGAGTTACCGGCAAAACCTGATGGGCTGGCAAATCAAATCCTGAAGCAAAACATAACCGAGTTGAGGAAACTACTATTCCTTGAATTCCCTAGTCCTCCGGAGTGTCCCTCAGGGACGTGATCTTGGCTCTGTGACACGTCTGTCACACCATAGGAGAGAGCTAATGCTCTTCACCAACAGCCACTTTGCCACGCCCTAGCCTGAAACCCGAAACCAGAAAGAGGCACCTTACTTACCCCGAGAGGACTCCCTTGAGGTCTTCCATTCACCGCTCCCAGATATCTCACCTGGGGCCTCCAGATGAAAAGGTGCTGCGAACATCAAAGGAAAAGACAAACAAAGAGGATTTCTCATGCATCAGCAAAGGGTTAATTGGGGGTCCAGAATGCTAGGCCTCAGAGCTCCCTTCAGAGGAGCAAAGAACAAAGAGCCCCGAGAAGAACTTGAGCAGAGTTTATATACATTCTTTAGAGAGCTCAGGGACTTTACCTACATCATAGCCTCCTTTAGGAAATCATCATGTACCACGGGAAAATGAAATAACAACTCTAAAACATGATTAGCACATTCATTGGCGGGAAAAGTTGGGGCAGGGGGTGATTGGTCAGCCCTCAGAAGGGGTATACATTTAAACTGATTGGTTGAAGCCCTGAGATGTATACGTGGTGAGATGCACGGCTTCTGGGAAGGGGTGGTTAAGTAACTAGGTGGTCAGGGAAGATTTCAACACACATCTAATGGGCCGTTCCAGGAATTGTCTTAACTGCCACAGGAATTTCAGGTTCTGAGTGCAACTTGGAAACTTTACAAAACCTGGTTCATTACATTTCGATTTCAATTTCTTTTATTCTTTCAGAACCTTACAGTGGAAGGTGAGAGACTTCATTCACAATGACTGCTCTTTTGGCTATATTGGTTTTGGATGCACACATGGGATCATTTTTTTGATCCGTCTGTTGCTGATAATCTAAGCCACAGCCTCACACAGGGCCAAGAGCCTGATTAAGACACATCTCTTTCCAAAGCAATTACTTCTCTGAGGTCAGTTTCAGAACTCAGTCTCTGAGGAGAATCACACCAGTGTTCAAAACCAGGTGGACCCAGTCATCTCTTCCAACTGCCACACAAATGACCACAATTAAAACCAAATCACTCTCACATGGCACTCAACTTCTTACATATATACACTCATTATACCCTTTGGCTAGAGGTTTTCATGAATGGCGCAGCCCAAGAGAGTGTCCAAAATAAGCTCCCTTGCCCCTCATTTGCCTAACCTCAGGGTGGCCTGAACACCCTTCCTGTGAACTAGGATTGATCACATAGTTCTTCCTTTAATACTGCTCTGCTTCTCCAATTTGAGGCCTACTGACTGTCAGGTTTAGATTCCTTATGTGACTTGGAGTAATTAGGAAACAAAAGCAACTTTGCAGCGCTTGAAAGAACTTATTTGACCCAAATGATCCCTATTCTCACTTGGTGGAAGTCAGGAAACTTACAGAGGAAGGCTAGAGACTTCATCCACAATGACTGATCTTTTTGCCATTTTGGTTTTGGATGCACACATTGCATCTTTCTTTAGATCCATCAGGAGCTGATAATCTAAGCCACAGCCTCACACAGAGCCACAAGGCTGATTCAGACACATACTTTTCCAAAGCAGTTAAGCAAAGAGCCACAGGTGATGCCCATTCACTTCCATTTGAAAACTTTTTTCTTCAAAATTCACAAAGGGGTGGCCTGAGGCAAAGACCTTCCTGACTTCAGGGTAACAGAACAATAAGTCAGCAAATCCCAATGCAGGGTTTCTCCACTGAGACTTTACTAGTCACAATGATTTCTGAGTTTTGTGAGATGCTTGCAATTCCCTTCAGCTATCCAGTACATGGCCATGTCACAGAGCTTGGATGTGGTACATATCTTGGACAAAAAAACATGAGCCTATTCTGGAGAGTGGCCAGAATTCAGGAAGAAAACAGGAACTTAGGAAGATAGTAGGTGTTGCCCATCGAAAAGCAACCAACAGTCCTTTCCTAAAATGGGCAGGATGAATTCTGGGAAGCTTTCTACTAGACAGGATACATCCATTGATCTATTCTGCTTTCTAATATGTACAACCAAGGACACAGTGGGATACACAGACACAGACACAGTCGCCTTGTCAAAGGACTTTCTAGAAACAGTCCACTCTAAACCAAACAAACCACCTTTCCTACCTATTCTCAGAACATGAGACAAAACCCCAAACTCACACCCACAATCAAAAAGTCACCTCCTTCCCCCATGTAAGTCTGTGACTATCCAGAGTGTCCTCTGACTGGTGGTCCATACTATGTTCCCCCAAAATGGCCTGTCCTGTCTCAGGTCTGGTCTTCTTGTCCATCTCTGTGAAGTTGTATGGAGCCTGTGCTGACCACTACCTGCTTTCTCATTAAAGGCCCATCTTCAGAGCTCTACTTGCATTTTGTCATCCTCAAACCATTAGGTACCAAGAGAGACAGACTCTCTCCTTGGTAAATCCAAACAAGTAAGTCCACTGGGACTGGGACTGGAACTGGCTCTGTGTGCCTGGCTTCCTGGATCCCAAGTTCAGAGAGTTACATCACCAAAGAAGTGAGGTAGGTCAATTCCAACAGGAAGGGAATGAGGTCACTGCCTTGGCAACCACTTTGTCCTAACACTTGTTTCCAAGGGTCCCTTGAGATGGAGGCTGCCCCTACTTCCTGTGACACTTTCAGAAGTTAGAATGGTATATCAACCGTAGACACCAAGGAGAAGCTCTCCACACGGGGTTGGTTTGGTCCATCTTCTTTATATCAGTAGGAGAGAGGCTGATTCAGACACATCACTTCATCCTGAACAGGTGGTTTGGCATGGAAGATGACTTTTGCTCTCTCAGGTCCTTCATAGCTGCTACATCTTCTCTAGGGATCATTTCTCATCAAACTTTGAGGTTCTCAGCAGGTGAAAGATCCCCTACATTCCTGTATTGTAAGACCAACTCTGTCCCTGCTCTTTTGTAAAGTTAGATTGAGGGAACAGTGTATGGTTAGGGTTAATAACATATTCTATTTGGGTTAGGAAACATTCTGCGGGATGAATAATGGTATTGGGAACCTGCGATATTCACAAGAATATATAGGTGAAATATAAGTATGAAACCTGAAATCTAGGTACGATTTGAAGCCCTGAAGGGCAATGGGCCCTTTAGTGAGATACTTTGCTTTGAATTATGTTCTGAACAGATATCTCAGATAAATCGATGTGCAATGGCAAAGGACCTTGTACCTTGGATGATTAAATGTCCTAGAGAACATCCAGTCAAAAAGGAATAGTCGGCAGGATTAGGAAGGTTGTCAGTAGGTTTAGAAAAAAGAGTGAATATAGGATTTGAACGAAAGTTTCATTAGCAATAGGGTTTTGGGTAGAGAGTGAACATAAATATGAGCACATATGAAGAGTCAGTCACAATGATGAACTGGGGAAAATATGTAGGAAAGCAGATATCAATAGAGACATTAGGAAATCAAGCAAAGTATAATGTAATATTGTTAGACATTTTCAACATGGTTGAGGTTGAATATATAATCTTAGGAAGAAAGAAATATGTTGCCTCCAATAGGATTGACATTTGAGAGCATTAGGCAACCTGGACATGGTTGCTTTTAGTAATCAATGCTCACTTTCCATTTTGCTTTGGTGAAAGGTTAATAGGCACTTGTCACTTCCTGTTTTTCTGTATGCTTAACAAACCACTGTTGAAATCTTGAGAACTGTTTGCTAATTTTGTTCCCAGGATGTGCTGTCCCCAACTGCCAAACTGCAGAATATACTCCTTCACCCGGGTGCATGCAAACCGCACACTCGCCCTGACCCATCAATAAATTTCCCATTCTGCCCTCTCCAAGAAAAGTATATAAGCTCTGTTAAAGCTGTTCTCAGGGCTCTCTGCTCTATTCAAGTGAGCTCTGAGCCCCAGCATGCTGGACCCCCAATAACCTCTTTGCTGTGGCCGAGTGAAAATGCTATACTGTTCTGTACTTAAAAGATGCTTTCTTTTGCTTGCCTCTGCATAAAGATAGTCAGTTGCTGTTTGCTTTCGAGTAGGTAGACCCAGAAACCGGAACATCTTGTCAACTAACTTGGACTCGACTTCCACAGGGGTTCAAAAACTCCCCCACTCTCTTTGATGAAGCCCTTCACAGACATCTCTACAACTTCAGAACTACGCACCCCGAAGTCATTCTGCTTCAATATGTGGATGTCCAGCTACTGGCAGCCAACACCAAAGAAAACTGTGAGTCTGAGACCCAAGCACTATTATCTGAGCTTGCTCAACTTGGGTAGAGAGCTTTGGACAAAAAGGCCCAAATTTGCAAGCAAGAAGTAATCTTCCTGGGGTATTTCCTTAGGCGCGGTAAATGATGGCTCACTGAGCCCAGAAAACAAACCGTTGTGCAGATACCACCCCCATTTAACAGGAGACAACATAGAGAGTTTCTTGGGACTGCTGGCTTTAGCAGGTTATGGACCTGGGTTTGTGTTCTTAGCTGCTCCTTTATACCCGCTGTTAAATGAGAATGCCCAATTCCAATGGACCCTTGAGCACCAGCAAGCTTTTGATAACATCTAAGAACACTGACACTGAACTCCTCAACTTCACTGAGCCCAGCCTGCAATTTCAGAAAGCCCTACACTACATTAAAAATGTACATCAACTCAATCAACTTGGTTCAAAAAAACTGCCGGCATTACTGTAGGATCAAGAACAGAGTTTTAGACTAATTCACTCACAGTGAAAGGAAATAATTGAATGGGTAACAAAAGCCTGTCAGTTCTGTCAATTGGTTAATGCTTACCCTTCCAAGCTTCCTGCAGGAAAGCACCTATGAGGAACCAGACCAGGACAATTCTGGGAAGTGGACGTTACTGAAATTAAGCCAGCAAGGTATGGACTTAAATATCTCCTAGTCTTTGTAGATACATTTTCAGGATGGATTGAAGCCTTTCCCACCAAAAAAAAAAAAAAAAAAGAAAAGAAAACCGGCACAAATTGTGGTCAAGAAGATCCTGAAAGATATTTATCAAAGACACGTCCTGCCTAATTTAATATGGTCTGATAATTGAACAGCCTTCATGGGCCAGGTAAATCAGGGGTTAGCCAGGACCCTGGGGATTAATTGGAAGTTACATTGTGCTTATAGACCCCAGAGCTCAAGACACTTAAAAAAAATAAATAGAACCATTAAAGAGACCTTAACAAAATTAAGCTTAGAGACCGGCATAAAAGATTAGACTATGATTCTGCCTTATGCACTGTTTCATGCAAGAAATACTCCCTTTCTTTCTTTGTGTAACCTCACCCCCTATGAAATTCTCTATGGGGCCCTTCCTACACTAAGAGACCTAACCCCGACTCTCAGACCTAAGGATCCCTTCCATACACCCTTGCTTGACATACTTAAATCTCTTGTAAGAACTCAGCTATACCTGTGGAAACAGCTGGCCACTGCCTTCCAACCTGGGGACGAGGGGAATCCACATTGATATCAAGAAAGAGACTTCCTCTACATAAGATGACATCAGGTGTCATCCCTGGAACCCCGCTGGAAAGGACCATTCCAGGTGCTACTTATAACACCTACAGCAGTAAAAGTAGAGGGAATCACTTCCTGGATCCATGCCTCTCATCTCAAGCCTGTGCCATGTCCAGACTCTGACTGAAAACTGGAAAAGACTGTTAACCCTTTCAAATTGCATATTCGCCACGTGGGTAAGGCTATAGACTCTCTCCTTGGCCACCCGTAGTCCTAACGCTCATCAGTCGCTTCAGCAGCGATGGCTGATCACAAATACTACTAGACAAGAAGTATGGTCTATCTTGCATACAGCCCCCTTAGGGACCTGGTGGCCATCTCTCCACCCAGACATTTGTCAGCTGGCTATAGGTCTTTCCTATTAGGATATCCCTGATGAAGAGGATCTCACTAAAATTCCATTAAATCCTTTCCGTACCATAGATAATGGAAACAAACATTATGGCTGTTGGGACAGGCAAGCCAGATGCAGGTTGGCTAGCCTATATTAGTATGTTTGCCCGGCAGACTATCAAAGCCACAAACCGCCACGGCTGTGTGGGGGAAAAGCCGACTTCTTCTGTAAGTCATGGGGATTTGAGCATACAGGGGCTGCCTGGTGGAACCCAAAATCCTCATCAAATTCAGTACACAGCATTGGCCATATTACCACTTAGAAAACCCAAACTGATGGCCAACAGAGGAGTCTCTAGATCCTCAAATTCTGTGTGACCTTTTTAACTTCTGCAAGTGCTCAAAAGGGTGAAAGGAAATTCCCCTATGTGAAGGCCTTTTTCCTCTTTCGCTCACATCCTGAACTATGCTTCTCCAATAGTTCCTCAAACTCAGCCTTCTGCTCCAGACTCTCTGCTGTCAGTCCCACCTCAGCAAACCTGATTTCTCTTCTCCAATTACTAGATCAAAAACCGAAACCTCCGCCGGTTCTCAGAGCATTGCCCTCTTGCTGAGGTAGCAGGTACTGAGGTACCCATCCATCCACTCACTTCTCTCTTTTCTTGTCAGTGCCCACACCGGGTCCCACCAGGTCCTCTTACCACTTAACCCAAAGCTCAAACCAGCTTAGGAGAGCCCTCAGACACCTATCGAAGATGTAATGAAAATGGCCTTTAAAGTTGCTTTGTCATCACTGAAAACAGGTTACTAAGAATTTAAAGTCCCTCACAGGCTTTTTGGGATACTCACTCCCGTCTTCCTTTCTGCTCTACCGATTCTACTGCTCAATTTATGTTGCTAGGAAAATCCCAAACCCCTTTCCCATTATTCCTTTACATCTCTCCTTCCTTATTCTCAGATCCACGGAGCTGCTCTCACCCCCCGCCTTCCCCGTCTTCCCCCTCTGTACCAGGCCCACAGAAAAATCTTCACTGAACTTCTCCAGAAGTCTTCACCATGGCTGACTTTAGGACTTTCAGCAAAAGAGTCTCTATAAATGAGTTCAGTGTAGATTAACTTCCTCTTTTTCTGTTGCCCATTTCTACTTGGCTACTGGCTGGAAAAATCAGCACTCCTAAGCTAGACACCCCCTTAATAGTTTTTCACAGAATATGTTAACAAGGCCTCTGGCCTTGAGCTGGGGCTTCACAGAGATGGCTACATTTCTAAGATAAAAATTTCCAAACTGGGCTCCATGGTAACAGTTGGCAGGGGGATAAAAGAAAAGGAAAAAAAAGCTCTCTGCCTCCCAGGTGTCCTTGAAAAGTTAACTTGCCCACAATAAAGGAAAAAACAGAAAAAAAAGCTTCTTTTTGTGAATTTCTGCAGACTGTGAACTTCTGAGTCCCTTCTCTTTCATGTTGGGTACAAAATTCTGAAACTACCTAAACTTGGGGTTCAGGATGTTAATTGATTACAACAGAAGCAATGCCCTCTGAATCCGGTTGCAACCAAATAGGACTGTTTCCCTGTCTTTGGTGCTATCTTAAGTGCCGTGCCTTGTCCGTCCCTACAACAGTATAATTCTATATACTTAAACATTGTTCATGTTTTCATGAAATGGTCAACAGATGTGATTAATTGTGTAATGGTGAAGATGTCTCCCAGATTGCTCTATAATGACCCAGGTTCATTTGAAGTTCAAACACGGGGGCATACAACCCGGTTCCACTGGGAACATATATCCCTCACTTTAGCCATCATATTAGGAATTGGAGTTGCGGCAGTGGTAGTCACAGGAACCACTGCCCTGCTCCATGGTACACAACAAATGACCCAAATAGAAGCAGCAAGAGACCAAAACTTAAAGATAATAGAAACCTCCATCACAGCTTTGCAGGAATCTTTTACATGTCTCTCTGAAGTTGTTTTACACTCCAGTTGAGAGTTGGACCTCCTCTTCATGAGAGAAGGGGGCCTTTGTGCTGCATTGATGTAAGAATGTTGTTTTGATGCCGACCATACTGAGGTTGTAAAAAAAACCTTTGAGTAAAATAAAAGGATGCCTTGAAAAGCATCAACGAGAGAGAGAGGCCCAAAAAGGGTGGTTTGAGTCTTGGTTCACACAGTCCCCCTGCTTATCTACGCTTTTATCAACCCTGGCCTGTCCAATAATAATCCTCATATTATTGCTAACTATAAAACCCTGTTTGCTCAACCATGTAATTTCTTTTCTCCAAGCTCAAATTGGATAAGTTAAACTTATGGTAATAGGCCACTAGCAGACATAGAATGTGACACGTCCCAATAATCACTTTTATGATTAAAAGTAGCAAGAAGAAGAAGTGGGGAATGAAAGGTTAATAAAAAAGGTACTTGTAACTTCCTGTTTTTCTGTATGCTTAACAAAACACTGTTGAAATATTGAGAACTGTTTGTAATCTTGTTCCCAGATTGTGCTGTCCCCAACTGCCAAATTGCAGAATGTATTCCCTCACCCAGTTTCACACTAACCACCCACTCGCTCTGACCCATCAATAAATTTCCATCCCTGCCCTCTCCAAGGAAAGTATATAAGCTCTGCTTAAGCTGTTCTCAGGGCTCTCTGCTCTATTCATGTGAGCTCTGAGCCCCAGCTTGCTGGACCCCCAATTAACCCCTTGCTGTTGCATGAGACACTATCTTGGTGATCTCTTCCACCGACGCTTGCAGGAACATTACTTGGATGTTTGAATGTAGAAGAGAAAATCCAGTCATAAACGGATAGTCGGTAAGATTAAGAAGATAGTCGGTAGGTTTAGGAAGAAGAGTGAGTATAGGATTTGGAAAACAATATCTTTAGCAATAGGGGTTCGGTTAGAGAGTGAATGTAAATGTCAGCACATGTGAACAGTCACAATAATGAAGTGGGAAAAATATGTAGGAAAGCAGATATCAATAAAGACATTACGAAATCAGGCAAAGTATAAAGTGTGTGATACGATTAGACATTTTCAACAGAATTGAATTAGAATATATAATCTTAAGAAGAAACAAATATGTAGTCACCAATAGGATTGTCATTTGAGAGCATTAGGCAACTTTGACATGGATGTTTTTTGTAATCTATGCTCACTTTCCATTTAGGCTTTGGTACAATCAAAAGTGTGACCTTTACATTTGTCTCCAGAATACTACTGTGATAAAATGTATATGTAGATGTGGTGACATGAGTGTTTCTTCCACCATTTCTGGGAGCAATATTTTGAAGACATATAAATGGGTATTGGGGGTACAAAGAGGTGTACACTGTGTCATTGAATATACAGATAATGCATGAATACACCATAAGTGAATAAATAATATAACTGGTTCCACATTAAATAACGGATTGAATAGATATCTGAAAATATATAAGAAATCTTATATTGATATACAATCATTCATTCCAACCAATGATACATCTAATATTAATATTAGGGTTACGGTTTATCATGAAGATATGTTAGTTTTGCTACAAAAGTGATTATGGAAATCGAAAATAATGTGTTTGGAAAGAGTCAGTCATAATGCTGGCAATATGTAAACAAGGCCTCTGGCCTTGAGCTGGGGCTTCACAGAGATGGCTACATTTCTAAGATAAAGAAGTTACCAACTGGGCTCCATGGTAACATCTGGCTGAGAGGAAAAAAAAAGAGAAGAAAATAGCTCTGCCCCATTCCCGGTATCCTTAAAATGTTAACTTGCCCAGAACAGAGAAAAAAAAAAAAAACAGAAACAAAAACTGCTTTTTATAAACTTCTGCAGATTGTGAACTTCTGAGCCCCTCCCATCCATGTTGGGTACAAAATTCTGAAACAATTTAAACTTGGGGTGCAGGGGATTAAATGATTACAACAGAAGCAATGCCCTCTAAATCCGGTTGCAACCAAATAGGACTGTTTCCGTGTCTTCGGTGCTATCTTAGTTGCCTTACCTTGCCTTGACCATCCCTTTTCTCATGAAAAGACCAGTCGAGAAACATGGAGGAATGCATGTGTTCTGAAGCAGAAAATGATTGATAGTGAAACAAATGCCTATTAATTTTCTAACTTGTGGATGAAATATATATCCTATGATGTGCATAAATTGAAGAAATAGTAATCTACCAGTGTTGAATAAAAATGAACGTCAAAATACACATTATGTCCGATTGGAATCTACTTGCATTGATGTTAAACTGGGTCAGGTACTGTAGAAATATTAGGATTTGTGTTCACCATTCACTCAAGTTACTTTTCAGTATAGGAAAGAAATATGTTTTTATGGTTAATGAATATTTCTAAGAATAATCTTTGGAAAGTTGATTATAAATTTACGTATATGAATATGAATGAATTTCGTGAGTGTAAAATAAGACACATATTTCATATTTTGAAAAATCTGGAGAGTGTATATATATATATATATATATATATATATATATATATATATATATATATATATGTGTGTGTGTGTGTGTGTGTGTGTGTGTGTGTGTGACTAAAGTCACGGTGGCCTGGACACCCTTCTTGTGAACCAGGAGTGATCAAATAAGTCTGCCATTAATACTTTTCCACTTCTCCAATTTGAGGCCTTCTGACTTTGGCGTTTAGATTCTTTATGTGAAATGGAGTCAAGAAAAAACCGAAGCACTTATGGATTTGCCTCTGCATGGTTTTGAAGAATTCATTTGACCCAAAGGATCCCTATTCCCCTTGATGGAGGTCAGGAACTTTACAGAGAAAGGCGAGAGACTTCATCTACAATGACTGCGAATTTTTGCCATTTTGATTTTGTATGCACACATGGGATCTTTCTTTACATCCATCAGGTGTTGGTAATCTAAGCCACAGCCTCACACAGGGCCAAGAGACTGATTCAGACACATCCCTTTCCAAGCAGTTAAGCAAAGAGCCACAGGTGATGCCCACTCATTTCCATTTGAAAACTGGTTTCTTCAGGCTTCAGAAAGGGGTGGCGTGAGGCAAAGCCCTTCCTGACATTCAGGGCAAAAGAACAATAGGTAAGCAAAAGGCCCATAGCGGGGTTCCTCCACTGAGACTTTACTGGTCACACTGATATCTGAGTTTTCTGAGATGCTCGCCATTCCCTTCAGCTATCCAGTACATGGCCATATCACAGAGCTTGGAGGTGGTAAATATCTTGGACACAAAACCATGAGCCTATTCTTGAGTGTAGCCAGAATTCAGGAAGAAATGGGAACTTAGGAAGTTTGTAGGTGTTGCCCTTCGATAATGCAAGCCACAATCCATTCATAAATTGGGCAGGATTGATGCTGGGAAGCTTTCTACTAGACAGGACACATCCATTGATGCATTCTCTTTTCTAATGTCTACAAAAACAGACACATTGGGATACACAGACATAGAAACACTTGCCTTGTCAAACGACTTACTAGAAACAGTTCACTCCAAACCAAACAAACCGCCTTTCTTACCTTTTCTCAGAACATGAGATAAAACCACAAACACACAACAAAAACCACAATCTGGTCTCTTTGGCCAACTCTGTGAAATTGTCAGGAGCCCGTGGTGAGCCACTACTTGCTTTCTCTGGAAAGGCCAGTCTTCAAAGCTTTCCTGGCATTTGGCCATCTTCACATCAATAGATACCAAGAAAGACTGACTCTGTCCTTACAAAATCCAAACAAATGAGCCCACTGGGACTGGGACTAGGACTGGCTCTGGGTGCCTGGAATCCTGGATCGCAAGTTCAGAGAGTTCCATCACCAAGGAATAGAGATGAGGTCACTTCCTTCAGGAACTGAATGAGGTCACTGCCTTTGCAACCACTTTTTCCTAACAGTTGCTTCCAAGGGTCCCATGAGATAGATGCTGCCCCTATTTCCCGTGACCCTCTCACCAGTTAGAATACTATATCACCCATAGGCACCCGTGAACAGCTCTGCACACAGGCCTGGATTGGTCCATCTTCTGCACATTAGGAACAGAGACACTCAGTCAGACACAACCCCTCTCAAGACAGGGTTGTTTTCCATGGAAGATGACTTTTGCTCTCTCAGGTCCTTAATAGCTGCCTACATCTTCTCCAGGGATTATTTCTGCATGGACCTTTGAGGTTTTCAGCAGGTGGTATATCCCCTACATTCCTATATTGTAAGACCAACACTTTCTCTGCTCTTTTATAAAGTTAGAATGAGGGAATAGTATATGGTTTGGGTTAATTACATGTTCGATTTGGGTTAGGAATCATTTTGCTGGATGAATAATGGTATTGGAAATCTGTGATATTTATAAAAATATAGAGGTGAAATATATGTATGAAAACAGAAATCTAAGTAATATTTGAAGCCCAGAAACGGATTGGGCCCTTGATTGGGAGACTTAGCTTTGAATTATGTCCTGCACAGATGTCTCAGATAAATCAATACACAATGGCATCGGACCTTGTACCTTGAATGATTAAATGTCGAAGAGAACATCCATTCAAAAAAGGATAGTCAGTAGGATTTGGGAGATAGTTGGTAGATTCAGAAAGAAGAGTGAGTATAGGATTTGGACCAAAAGTTATTTAGCAATTGGGTTTCAGGTAGAGAGTGAATGTAAATGTCAGCACAAATGAACAGTCAAAATGATGAACTGGGAATTTATGAAGGAAAGCCGATATCAATAGAGACATTAGGATATTAGGCAAAGTAAAGTGAGTGATAGGATTAGACATTTTCAACAGGGTTGAGTTTGAATATATAATCTTAGAAAGAAACAAATATGTAGTCAACAATTGGATTGACATTTGAGAGAATTAGGCAACCTGGACATGGATGTTTTTAGAAATCCATGCTCACTTTAAATTTAGACTTTGGTACAATCATAAGTGTGACCTTTGCTTTATTTTCCAGAATATTACTGTGATAAAATGTATATGTAGATCAGGTGACATGAGTATTCTTCCACCATTTCTGGGAACAATATTTTGAAGACGTATAAATGAGTATTGGGGGTAGAAAGTGGTGTAGTATCTGTCTAAGAATATAGAGATAATGCAAGAATAGACCATACTGTGAATAAATAATATAATTGGTCCGCTTTAAATAATGGATTGAGTTGATATCTGAAAATATACAGAAAATCTAATGTTGATATAACATCATTCATTCCAACCAGTTATACTTCTAATGGTAATATTAAGGTGATATTTCATCATGAAGAGTGTGTGAGTTATGCTTCAAAAGTGATTATGGAAATCGAAACTAATGTGTTTAGAAAGAAGTCTTGTTAAAAAACATGGAGGAATACATGTGTTCTGAAGAATGAAGTTATTGAAAGTGAAACAAATGCCAATAAATTTGCTAACTTGTGTATGAAATATATATCTTATGATGTGCATAAACTGAAGAAATAGTAATGTACAAGTGTTGACTAAAAATGAACATCAAAATACACATCACGTTCCATAATTATCTACTTACATTGGTGTTAAACTGGGTCAGTTACTGTAGAAATATTAGGATCCGTATGCACCATTCACAGAAGTTAGTTTTTATTTCTAGGAAACAAATATGTATTTCAGGTGGATGAATATTTCTGAGAATAATCTTTTGAATATTTGATTATAAATCCACATACATGAATACGAATAAATTTAGGGAGTGTACATTGAGACCCATATATTTCATATTATGAAAAACTTGGAGAGTGTACACACACACACACACACACACACACACACACACACACACAGACATTAAAAAGTAGCAATATATATGGAAATCGAAATTCATCATGAAATGTATATCATCCACTGATCCAAAAATATTCATTATACTGAACATGATTTTATTTATCATGTTGTTCATCTACGAAGCTCACCCATAGGTTGAATTTTCAGTTCCAACTGTGTTTAGGTGGAGTGATCTCTTCTCCCAATTTGTATCTGCAAAGTCAGCCACCTCACAAGAATGTACATGTGATAACAGGTATGATTCAATATGTGCATATGAAATAACATGTGCTGAATTTGCTACAGAGAAAGGCAGAGAGGAATTCATCTATTTGTTAACTTTAAAAACACATGGAGAACTATTTCAACAAAATATTGACTAGATTTATAAGTCCTACCCTGTATAATGCAAAAGGCAAGTCCAGCAATACACTATGTCTCGTCTAAACTGCTTGTATTTCTATTCGGTTTGGGTTATTTTTCTCCATCATATTAGAATTAGTAGTCAGAGTCTAGTAGGGTATGCGTTAGTGTCAGGCATTCAGCATTTTGAATTGAAAATAGGAAAATGAATCCAATGTGTATGTAAATATGTGCTTCACAAAAATCTTCCCACTCTAATCCAGAACAATGCCTTGACTTTACCTTCACTCCAAGTAAAATACAATTAGAGTGGACGAGTTAGAAAATCTGTGAATACATATCTGGAATGTAATATGCTCAAGAGTTCACAACCTTGAAGGTGGTAGAGGAGTTTCCAAAAGTAAGGGACAGGTAAATACTCCACAAAAATGGAGCTCTTCTGGACTAAAGACTTCTGGTGAAACTGCCTCTGAGTTTGGGCACTTGAAATATTTGTTGTTGTCAGGAGTTTTAGCTTTTTTTGTAGAGAGACCATCAAAGCTAGGTATGTATCTAAGTGACCTGGAGGACATGGTTTCTTATTTTCTAATGAACATGAGGCAGCAGTGCTGAATTCTCTCTTTGTAGGTAAACTGTGGCCACTGCGGGCAAACTTTTTCCGTGTGGACTGTAAAGCCATCTGGCCATCCTCCACTTGTCGATGTGTTTCTTGCTGCTGCAATGTGAGTTTGGTATTTGCTTCACAAAATACAAGGAGTTAAACTGGGACACAGTGCTAAAGGGAGTTCTGTCACGTGTGGTGTGTCAGGTTCTGCATGATAATGAACCAACCAGGCTTCAATCCCACATAGCTTGCATCCTTAACCATAGCAATCTGATTCTGAACATTGCCCTGAAAACTCTCCACATAACAAGATGCCTTTACATAGAAGGGTCTGCTGGGTGCACCATGTCAGTCACAAGCCATTTGGAAGCCAATGGCAGATCCACATTGCCCCACCACAGATATTTTATCACACAACTGCACACGACTTTTCTAGGCCCATTTCACATCAGGCTCCAACTTACTGGCATCTCTTTTCTACACCATTTTCATGGTCATGGGAATTTCAAAAATTTCATGGTATTTATCTAGCCATTTTACAAGAATGATGTTGGAGGCACTGTGTGTTTAACTTCATTCAGGAACAATTAAATGGTGAGGAAGCTCATTTCAATGAAAGCTCTGGAGAAATCTCACAGACAAGGCTTCCAAAGAGTGGCCAAAATTTCACAGGAAGCCAGACCTATTGCTGTCTACAATGTGAGGTACATGTGTGTTTTGACTCTCAACTATGGCTGCCATGTCTTTCAGAATATAACCATGGGATATCCTGGATTAGATTCCCAGTGCTCTGTGGAAAGCAAACCTGGGCCTAGATCTCGGTTTCCAAGGGCGACTCTCATGCGTGACCAACTAAAATCCCAACATATTTCATGATAACACTTCTCTAAGTCAGCTCTAGAACTCAGTCTCTAAGGGGAATCACACCAGAGTTCAGCCCAGGTATACCCAGTCATATCTTCCAACTACCACACAAATGACCACAATTAAAACCAAAACACTCCCACATGGTCCTCATTTTCTTCCATATATACACTCTCATACTACGCTCTGTCTGGAGGTTTCCATGAGTGGCGAAGTCCAAGACAGTGTCCAAAATAAGCTTTCTTGCCCTTCATTGCCTAAAGTCATGGTGGCCTGGACACCCTTCCTGTGAACCAGGTGTGATCAAATAGGCCTGCCCTTAATACACCTCTGCTTCTCCAATTTGAGGCCTACTGACTGTCAGGTATAGATATTTTTATGTGAATTGGAGTCATGAGAAAACCCAAGAACCTATGTGCTAGACTCTCCAGGGCTTTGAAGAACTCATTTGACACAAAGGATGTGTATTCTCACTTGATGGAGTTCAGTAGACTTACAAAGGAAGGCAAGAGACTTCATCCACAGGGACTGCTCTTTTGGCCATTTTGGGTATGGATTCACACACGGAATGATCCATCAGGTGATGAGAATCTAAGCCACAACCTCACACAGGTCCAAGAGGCTGATTCAGACACATTATCAGGATCAATCACTTGATTTTTTCCTCTGTCTAACTAGCTAGAGAGACCTTCTCTTTTAATTGAATTTTTATCTCTGTCTGACTAGCTCGAGAGACCTTCTCTTTTACTTGAATATTTCTACTATAACTATAATACAACCCAAGAAGATAAAATTATTACTCCATATACTATGAATCAAATTGATGATTTAGATAATTAGTTAAATTCTTGGGCAATAATCATGTGCAAATCTAATGTTTCATTTGATAACCACTTACCATCTAATCCTTTATTGTCTTTTTGGTCATCACATCATGTAATTTTTCCAAAAATGACAAGAAAAACACCTGTTATAAATGCTACAAATATATTCACTGATGGGTCAAATAATGGTACAGCAGTAATATTTACACCTGATCAAACTTTTACATTTTTAGTACCCAAACAATTAGCTCAAAATGTAGAGCTTAATGCAGTATTACAAGCTTTTGTGATGCTTAAAGCATCTGCAATTAATTTATTTTCCGATAATCAGTATATAGTTAGTGCTATAGTATCACTTGAAGATGGTAGAAGGATTTCCCCTTCCTCTACTATTTTCTCTTTGCTTTCGACTATACAAAGTCTAATCTGGGACAGGAAAGATCCGTTTTTTATAGGATATTTCAGGACACATACAGGATTGCCTGGAGCCCTTAGTTTGGGCAATTATTTAGCAGATAAAACAACACATGACATTCATCCATATTTTCTATACACTAGAAGAAGCTACAAATTTTCATAAAAAGTTTCATGTCAATGCTAATACTTTACAAAAGCGTTTCAAAGTAACTAAGGAACAAGCTAGACAAATAATAAAACAGTGTCAAAATTGTGTGACCTTTTTACCACAAGTTAATCTTGGAGTCAATCCTAGAGGATTGATACCTAACCATATTTGGCAGATGAATGTCACAAACTTGCCAGAATTTGGAAAATTAAAATATTTGCATGTTACAGTTGATACTTCTTCTGGATTTTTGATGGGCTCCATTCTTGCTGGAGAAAAAAACTAAAGATGTTATAGCTCATTGCTTACAAAATTTTGCCACTGTGGGCGTTCCAAAAGAGTTAAAAACAGATAATGCCCCTGCTTATACTTCTACTTCTTTTAAACAATTTTGCTCATCATTTGGCATTACTCATATAACAGGAATCCCATACAATCCACAGGGAGAAGGCATAGTTGAAAGAGCACATGAAACTATTAAAACGTACATATTAAAGCAAAAAGAACAAATTGGGAAGGGGTATATATTCCCCAAAGGTAAACTTAAAATAACCCTTTTACTCTAAACTTTTTAAATTTGGGTTCATCAGGGCTTAGTGCTGCAGAAAGGCATATATGTCCAAAAAATGTACATAAGCCCAAGGTACTTTGGAAGGATATTCTAACAGGACAATGGAAAGGTCCTGACCAAGTAATTGTCTGGAGTCCGGCGTCTGTTTTTGTGTTTCCACAGGGAGAACAGTAGCCAATTTGGATTCCAGAGAGATTAACTAAAGAGATTTCTACAGACCAAAAATAAGATGATTTGGCTCAAATCAATAAGAGCTGATATGCAGAACTCCAGTTTGGCTGTTCTTACATCTGTGACAGAACCAGAATGTTTTTTTCAAATCTATTTTATTATTCCCCTTTCTCATATCATGAAGTTTTATTTTGTTTTTTTTAGCTCATACAGAACTAGGTTAATGTTTTGCTGATCAGTTCTATTTTTGGACAATAGAGTTTTTAGACATTGCAATGGAGATTTCACCTGTAAAAAGTCATAAGGCCTTTAATATTATGTCATGTGTTGTATGTATTATATTATGTGTGCACTTGTGTTTTGTGTTATATGTTTGATTTCACATCTTTTCTGTGTTGACTATATTCTTTTCAAGTTGATATACTTTGTCTTCATTATCTGATGTTCTGACTTCTACTTGATGTAGTCTGTTTGTAATATTCTCATTAGCGCTTTTAATCTGATTTACGGTTTCTTGCATTTCTATGATTACAACTTGATTATTTTTTAACACCTCTATCTCCTGATAAAGCTCATTCTTTGCGGATTTAATTTGTGTGGTTAGTTCTCTTCAAAATATACTTTCAATGCTTGGATTTGCTGTCTCATGTCTTCTCTAATATTCCGTTCCATCTGAATTAGGAATGCCTTGATTTCTTTCCCTGTCCATATTTCTGATTCTTCTAGGTCCTCCTGTATATTTAGATTGTCCTGCATTGTTTGTAATCCCTTTTTCCCTTGTTTTTTCATATTGTTCACGTTGCTTTCCAGCTCTGTTTGACTGCTTTGTAACTGCTTTCTCCTATACATTTGTTTTGGCTTTGTATATCTCTGTTGTCTCTCTTTTGTGGTGGAAGATTATGCCTAAAAATTTTGGGCTTTGTTGTACTTTAAAGCTGATTCATTTAATTCATATAAGGCTTCTAGGTTCTGTATGCATATAATGATTTGCTGTTTGTTCTTAGGACTATATGTTTAGGTTGGGTGCTCTGGTGGTACAATGGTTAGTATGTCTCGGCTACTTTAGAAGATTGCTCCACTGAAGGTGGATACTACCAGGCAATTGGATCAGGGTGTTGGTAGTAGCTTGGTATTTAGGAGTCTTATAGACAGCCTCGAGACATTCACCTATTTGCATTTAGACAATTACACACAATGAAAGATGTAATGCTTGGAATGAGAGTTGGGGGGTAGGAGAATGAAGGTGCTCTTAAAAAGAAAAAAAGGATAGAGGGAGAGATAGATAAAGAACAATAAAACTTGAAATGGGATAGAAAGAGAAAAGGAAAAGGGGGGAAAGGAACAGGGAGAGAAGAAGGAGAGAAAAAAATATCAACAACAGCAACAACAACAACAAAAAAATTAAAGTCTTAGAGATCCACCTTCTTCTCTTCCAGTAGGCGGAGCTGTGCCTTCCAAGCGGAGTGTCTGCTCTCTACCTGCCGAGAGCTATCCCTGTAGGGCGTCTTCTGGGGGTCTCTCAGACTTGTCAGTCCAGAGCCATTTCACTTCTCCAGCTCTTAACCCCCTTCCTCCTGTCAGCCTGCCAGCCAGGTCCTGTTCCCCAGAAGTGATTCTCCAGAGATCTAGTTACACTTGCAGCCCCACCGAGTGCCCCTTTTAATCCTCAGTGCTGTGGTAAACTGGCGGATAAGACCTTAGGGGTCACCACTGGTGATATGGGGGCCTTGGGTTCTGGGCTCCCCTCTGCTTCCCTACGGACACGACCCCTGAGAAGTCAATGAAGTTTCCTGGCTGCTTGTATCAGTATGGGGAGTCACACACCTGCTAAAGTGGAATTTGCTGGGAAGGAATTTCGCCGGCCGAACTCCGATGATGTCACCTCTCTGCTATGGTGGGCCCCAGGCTTCTTGCCGGATTGACCGAGGGGAGGGGTGGGACTGGTCCGGCCCAGTTCACCTCAGCTCCTGGCGCGTGGAGGCTTGGCTAAAGACTTCTTCCTGCCAAGCTGTGTCTCGGCGTCTAGCAGGACCCAGTCACTTTGGCTGCGGGCTGGTGGACGGATCTGTAGCTGTGCCCGCGGTGCGCAGACTGTGGCTGGTGAATCTCGAACTCCGCGTCTAGTGGCAGGGTCCCACTCGTCCGGGTCACACAGACGCTTCAAAAAAATTCTTGTAGCTCCCGGGCAGTCTCCCTTCAGTGGAATTTTGCTAGGAGAATCTCCGTTGGTAGAATCAAAGAGTTATCCTTGCGACTTTATGACCCCATCACTGGGAGTGCATTAAAAGCGCAGCCTCTCTGCCCGCCGCCATGTTGGATCCACCTTTTCTTTTCATTATATTTAATAATTCTCTTCTAGACAATGTAAATTGTTAAGAAAATTGTTTTCTTTTAGTGCCTTTTGGAATGTTACATAATTCTTTCTTTAGGCATTGTTGCCAGAATTTCTATCTTCATCCCAGTGCATGTGAAGTCAAAGATAAAACCAATCTACAGCTTCTGCAATAGCCATCACTGAACTGCTTGCAGAACTTGCCTGGACTATGTATCACTTGTATGCATTGTGAACTCACCTGCCTGCATTGTGAACTATCTGTTGGTGCAGTGACGTGTGGTAGTGTTGGGGTATTTCTCTGATGATGTCATCGGTGGTACAATTTTTTCAAAAAGAGCCATCAATTGCCTTGGTGTATCTTCCTCCCTTCTGCTTGTCATGGTTGTTCAGCTAAAATTAGGGGGCCAACAGAGATGAGGCAAAGAGCCTCACCCGCCCGCTGGTACAAAGACCTCTCCACAGGTGTGGATGTATACTGGACCTGTAGTCAGTGACGGGTAAGATCCAATTACAATGGTACCAATCTAAGACAGGAGGCTGACACCTTGAGGTCAGCTCATTCGATAATGGGTAAGAATCATATGTACTATTGGACAACCTAAGGCAGGCATGGTCCCTAAGCCACATGCTTGTTGTTTAAACAGAGAGGGTTAGATGTTGAGAGCCACAGCCCAAGGGGCCAAAGCAAACTTTCAGACTGCCAGCTGATGGTTGGCTCACAGCGGCCCCAGCAACATCTAGCTGATTGGCTCCTCTGCGGTGATGCCCATTGGGCTGTTTCCCCACCCTTTCAAATTATGGAGCTGCTTTTTGGGGGACTTTTTTGGCTCTGCTCAAACAACCCAGCCAATCGACCTCAAGAGCAGGAGGAGAGGGGAGGTTGAGAGCTTGTGGGAAGCCGGTGGTGGCAGTTGTGCTCTGAGTGTTTTTCCCGAGGAGCTATTTTTTGGCGTGTGTGGTTCTAAAAATAAAGTTAGCTTTTGACAAGTGGCTCCTGAATTGTGCCCAGCCAGACTGTGTCAATCCTAAATTGATGGAGCAAAATAACCAAAACAGAATAGAAATACAAGCAGTTCAGAGGAGGCATGGTGTATAGCTGGACTTACCTTTTGTATGATAAAGGGTAGGTGTTATAAATCAAGTCAATATTAAATTGAAGTAGTTCTCCATGTGTTTTAAAGATAACAAATCCGTGAATTCCTGTCGCCCTTTATCTGTATCCTATTCAGCACATGTATTTTTGTATGCACATATAGAATCCTACCTGGTATCACATGTACACTTTTGTGAGGTGGCTGACTTGGCAGATACAAATTGTCAAAAGAGATCACTCCTCCTGAACGTTGTTGGAACTGAAAATTAAAACTACGGGTGAGCTTTCTAGTTGAACAAGATAATACATAAATCCATGTTCAGTAAAATGAATATTTTTGGATCTGTGAAAGATATATATTTCATAATAAATTTCGATTGGCATATATATCGCTACCTTTTAATGTCTGTGTGTGTGTGTGTGTGTGTGTGTGTGTGTGTGTGTGTGTGTGTGTGTGTATATATATATACACACACTCTCCAGATTTTTCAGAATATAAAATATATGTGTCTTATTATACAATCCCTAAATGCATTCATATTCATGTATGTGGATTTATAATCAAATGTTCACAAAATTATTCTCAGAAATATTCATCCACCTCAAATATATATTGTTTCCTAGTACTGAAATCTAAATTCAGTGAATGGTGCATAGAAGTGCTAATTTTTCTACAGTATCTGACCCACTTTAACATCAATGCAAGTAGATTACTATGGTACATGATGTGTATTATGACATTCATTTTTATTCAACAATGTTACATGACTATTTCTTCAGTTTATGCACATCATAGGATATATATTTCATTCACAAGTTTTCAAATTTATAGGCATTTGTTTCACTTTCTATCACTTCCTGCTTCAGTACACATGTATTCCTCCATGTTTTTTGTCTGGTCTTTTCATGAGACTACTTTTCATTTTAGATTTCAATAATCGCTTTTGAAGCAAACCTCACACACTCTTCATGACAAACCATAACCTTAATATTACCATTAGATCTATAAATGGTTGTAATGAATGTATGTATATCAATATAAGATTTCCTGTATATTTTCAGATATCAATTCAATCCATAATTTAAAGTTGGAACCAGTTATATTATTTATTCACAGTATGGTCAATTCATTCATTTTATCTATATTTGTAGACACAGGGTAGACCTATTTGTACACCCAATACTAATTTATACATCTTCAAAATATTGACCACAGATTTGGTGGAAGAAATACTCATGTCACCTGATCTACATATACACTTTATCACAGTAATATTCTGGACACAAAATGCAAAGTTCACACTTATGATTGTACCAAAACCTAAATGGAAAGTGAGCATGGATTACTAAAAACATCCAAGTCCAGATTGCCTAATGCTCTCAAATGTTAATCCTATTGGTGCTAAATATTTGTTTTTTTCTAAGATTGTATATTCAACATCTACCATGTTGAAAATGTCTAATCCTATCAATCAATTTATACTTTGCCTGATTTCTTCATGTCTCTATTGATATCTGCTTCCCTATATATTTTCCCTAGTTAATCATTGTGACTGACTCATCACATGTTCTGACATTTGCATTCATTCTCTATGAGAAACCCTATTGCAAAGGAACTTTTGGACCAAATCCTATACTCACTCTTCTTCCTAAACCTACTGACTATCTTTCCAATCCTACCGACTACCCTTTTTAAGTGGATGTTTTCTTCTACATTCAATCATCCAATTTACAAGGTCCTATGCCATTGTTTATCGATTTTTCTGAGACATCTGTGCAGAAGGTATTTCAAAGCTAAGTATCCCAATCAAGGACCCAATGCTCTTCTGGGCTTCAAATCTTACCTAGACTTCTGTATTCATACTTATATTTCACCTGTATATTCTTGTAAATATCACAGGTTCCCAATGCCATTATTCATCATGCAGAATGATTCCTAACCCAAATCGAACCTGTTATTACCCTAACCATACACTGTTCCCTCAATCTAACTTTACAGAAAAGCAGGGACAGAGTTGGTCTTACAATCAGGAGTGTAGGGGATCTTCCACCTGCTGAGAACCTCAAAGGTCAATACAGAAATGATCCATGGAGAAGATGTAGGCAGCAATGAAGGACCTGAGGGAGGAAAAGTCAACTTCCATCACAAACAACCTGGTCAGGGTGAAGGGATGTGTCTGAATCAGCCTCTTTCATCTTAATGTAGAGAAGATGGACCAAACCAAGCCTGTGTGGAGAGCTGTGCCCAGGTGCCTATGGTTGATATACCATTCTATCTTGTGAAAATGTCACAGCAAGTAGGTGCACCCTCCATCTCATGGGACCCTTGGAAGCAACTGTTAGGACAAAGTGGTTGCCAAGGCAGTGACTTCATTCACTTCCTGAAGGAAGTTACCTCACATAACTTCCTTGGTGATGGAACTCTCTAAACTTGGGATTCAGGAAGCCAGGCAACCACAGCCAGTTCCAGTCCCAGTTCCAGTGGTCTCACTTGTTTGGGTAAACCAAGGACAGAGTCAGTCTTTCTTGGTACCTAGTTATGTGAGGATGGCCAAATGCTAGGAAAGCTAAGAAGAGGGGCCTTTCCTGAGAAAGAAGGTAGTGGCTCACCAGTGACTTTTGACAACTTCACAGAGTTGGCCAAGGAGACCAGAACTGAGACAGCACAGTGCATTTCGTGGAAATATAGTATGTCCCACCCATCATAGGACACTCCGGATAGTCACAGACCTACTTTGGGAAAGGTGGTGTCTTTTTGAGTGTGGGTGTGAGTTTGTGGTTTTGTCTCATGTTCTGAGAATATGTAGGAAAGGCGATTTGTTTGGTTTGGAGAGGACTGTATCTAGTATGTCCTCTGGCAAGGTGAGTGTTTCTATTACTGTGTATCCCACTCTCTCCGTGGTCTTAGTATTAGAAAAAGAATGCATCATGGATGTGTTCTGTCTAGTAGAAAGATTCCCAGCATTCATACTGCCAATTTATGAATGGACTGCGACTAGCCTTATCAATGGGCAAAACCTACTATCTTTCTAAGTTCCTGTTTTCTTCCTGAATTCCGGACACTCTCCAGAATAGGCTCAAAGTTTTGTGTCCAAGCTATGTAGCACCTCCAAGCTCTGTCACATGGCCATGTACTGGATAGCTGAAGGGAAGTGGAGCATGTCAGAAAACTCAGATATCAGGAAACTCAGATACCAGGAAAGTCTCAGTGGAGAAACCCTGCTTTGGGCCATTTGCTTACCTATTTTTCTGTTGCCCTGAATGTAAGGAAAGTCTTTGGCTCAGGCCACCCCTTTGTGAAGCCTGAAGAAAACAGTATTCAAATGGAAATGAGTGGGCATCACCTGTGGCTCTTCGCTTAATTGCTTTGGAAATGGATGTGTTGAATCAGCCTCTTGGTGCTCGGTGAAGCTGGGGCTTAGATTGTCAGCTCCTGATGGATCTAAAGAAATATCCCATGTGTGCATCCATAAACAAAATTCAAAAAGATCAGTCATTGTGGATGAAGTCTCTCACCTTCCTCTGTTAGGTTCCTGACCTCCATCAAGTGTGACTATTGACCCTTGAGTAAAATGAGTTTTTCAAAGCCCTGCAGATGTGCTAGTGTTGTCTCATGACTACAAACCACATAAGAATCTATACCTGACAGTCAGTAGGCCTCAAATAGTAGAAGCAGAGCAGTATTAATGGCAGGCCTATTTGATCACTCCTGGTTGACAGCAAGAGTGTGCAGGCCACACTTACTTTAGGCAAATGAGGGGCAAAGAAGCTTATATTGGACACTGTCTTGAGCTGCGCCACTTATGGAAACCTCTAGCCAGAAGTTATGATGAATATCTATATGGAAGAAAATGAGGGCCATGTGGGAGTGTTTTGGTTATAATTGTGGTCATTTTTGTGGCAGTTGGAAGAGATGACTGGGTCCACCAGGGCTTCACTCTTGGGTGATTCCCCTTATAGACTGAGTTCTGGAACTGACCTCAGAGTAGTATTGCCATGAATTGAGTTGGGATTTTAGGAGGCCATGCATGAGATTCACCCTTGGAATCTGAAATCTAGTCCCAGGTTGGTTTTCCACAGAGCACTGTGAATCTCAGCCAGGATATCACATGATTTTATTATGAAAAACATGGAAGCCATATTTGAGAGTCAAAACACACATGGACCTCACATTGTACAGTTCAATGGGCCTGGCTTCATGTGACCTTTTGGCCACTCTTTGGGAAGCCTTTCCTGTGAGTGTTGTCCAGAGATTTCATTGAAATGAACTTCCTCACCATTTAGTGGTTCCTGAATGAATTGAAACCCACAGTGCCTCCAACTTCATCCTTGAAAAATGGCTAGATGAATACCATCAAATTTTTGAAATTCCCATGACCAGGTGGCACTGGAGAAACATTGGATGTCCTGTTGCTGATCATGAGTATACAATACAGTGCCTTGATTGACTGGGTTTCATGAAAATGTTGAAGAACAGTGATGCCAGTAAGTTGGAGCCTCCTGAGTAGTGGGCCTAGAGTAGTGGTGTGCAGGTGTGTGATAAAACATCTGTGGTGGAGTCATGTGGACCTTCCATTGGCTTCCAAATAGCTTGTGACTGACATAGTGTAGCCAGCAGACCCTTATATGTAAATGCATCCTGTTATATGGAGAGTTTTCAGGGCAATGTTCAGAATCAGGTTGCTATGGTCAAGGGGCCAAGCTATGTGGGATAAAGGCCTGGTTGGTGCATTCTCTTGCAGACCCTGACACACCACACGTGACAGAACTCCCTCTAGCACTTTGTCCCAGTTGAAATATTTGTATTTCACGAAGCAAATACCAAACTCCCAGTACAGCAGCAAGAAACACCACGAAAATTGTAGGATGATCAAATCGTTTCACAGTCCTCACAGGGAGACACATAGCCCCCAGTGGCCACAGTTTACCTACAAAGAGAGAATTCAGCACTGCTGTCTCATGTTCATTGGAAAATAAGAAACAAGATCCTTCACGTCACATAGATGCAGATCCAGCTTTAATTGTCTCACCACAAATGAAGATTAAGCTCCTGACAACAACATATATTTCAAGTGCCCAACCTCAGAGGCAGTTTCTCAAGAAGTCTTTAGGCCAGCAAAGCTCCATTTTTGTGGAGGGTTTACCCTGTCCATTACTTTTGTAAACTCCTCTACCACCTCCAAGTTTGTGAACAACTGAGCATATTGCATTCCATATATATATGCACAGATTTTCGAACTCTTCTCCTGTAATTGTGTCTTACTTGGGGCAAAGGTAATGTCAAGGCATTGTTCTGGATAAGAGTGGGAAGATTTTTCAAAGCACATAATTACATACACATTGGATACCTTTTCCAATTTTCCATTGGAAATACTGAATCCCTGACACTAACCCTTAGCCTACTAGACTCTGACTACTTATCCTAATATGATGGAGAATAATAATCCAAACAGAATAGAAATACAAGCAGTTCAGAGGAGGCATGGTGTATAGTTGAATTTGCCTTTTGCATTATGTAGTGTAGGAGTTATAAATCTAGTCAACTTTTGTAGAAATTGTTCTCCATGTGTTTTTAAAGTTAACAAATATGTGAATTCCTGTCTCCCTTTCTCTGTAGCCTATTTGCACATGTATTTTTATATGCACATATAGAATCCTACAAGGTACAACACGTACATTCTTGTGAGGTGGTTGACTTGGCAGATACACATTGTGAGAAGAGATCACTTCTCCTAAATGCTGTTGGAAGTTAAAATTCGAACTCTTTGTGAGCTTCCTAGTTTAACAACATTATACATAAATCCATGTTCAGTAAAATGAATATTTTTGAATCTGTGGATGATATATATTTCATGGTGAATTTCAATTGGCATATATATTGCTAATTTTTAATGTCTGTGTGCATGTGTGTGTGTATGTGTGTGTGTGTGTGTATATATATATATATATATATATATATATATATATATATATATATATACAAACTTTCCAGATTTTTCAAAATATGAAATACATGTGTCTTTTTATACATTTCCTAAATTCATTCATATTCATATATGTGAATTTATAATCAACTTTTCACAAGATTATCGTCAGAAATATTCATCCACCTGAAATATGTATTTGTTTCCTAGTACTGAAAACTATCTTCAGTGAATGGTGCCTACAAATCCTAAAATTAATACAGTAACTGACCCAGGTTAACATCAATGCAAATTGATTCCTATGGGACATGATGTGTATTTTGACGTTCATTTTTATTCAAAACTGGTACATTACTATTTCTTCAGTTTATGCACATAATAGGATATATATTTCATCCACAAGTTCGCTAATTTAGAGGCATTTGTTTCACTTTCAATCACTTCCTGCTTCAGAACACATGTATTTTTTCATGGTTCTTGACTGGTCTTTTCATGAGACTTCTTTCGAAACACATTATTTTTGATTTCCATAATCACTTTTGAAGAAAAACTCACACACCTTTCATGATAAACCATAACCTTAATTTTACTATTAGATGTATAACTAGTTGGAATGAATGTATGTATATCAATATAAGATTTCTTATATATTTTAAGATATGAATCCAATGCATTATTTAAAGTGGACCAGTTATATTATTTATTAACAGTATGGTCTATTCATGCATTAGCTCTATATTCATAGACACAAGGTACACCTCTTTGTACCCCCAATACTAACTTATTAATCTTCAAAATATTGCTCCCAGAAATGATGGAAAAATTACTCATGTCACCTGATCTACATATACATTTTATCACAGTAATATTCTGCAGACAAAATGCAAGGTTCACACTTATTATTGTAACAAAGCCTAAATTGAAAATGAACATGGATTACTAAACACAGCCATGTCCAGGTTGCCTAATGCTCTCAAATATCAATCCAATTAGTGACTACATATTGGTTTCTTCCTAAGATCATATATTCAAATTCAACCCTGTTGAAAATGTCTAATCCTATCACCCACTTTATATTTTGCCTTATTTCATAATATCTCTATTGATATCTGTTTTCCTACATATTTTCTCCGGTTCACTATTGTGACTGACTCTTCACGTGGGCTAACATTTACATTCACACTCTAAACAAAATCCTATTGATAAAGAATATTTTTTTTCCAAAACCTATACTCATTCTTCTTCCTAAACCTAACAACTATCTTCCTAATCCTACCGACTATCCCTTTTTGACTGAATGTTCTTTTCTACACCCAATCATCAAAGTAAACACTGGGCGAGCTTCGGAGGAAGAGACCACCAAAAGACTATCTCATGCAACAGCAAAGGGTTTATAGGGGGTCAGCATGCAGGGGATCGGAGCTCACTTGAATAGAGCAGAGAGCCCTGAGAAGAGCTTAAGCAGAGCTTATATACTTTCTTTGGGGAGGGCAGGGAGTGAAGTTTATTGATGGGTGAGGGAGAGTGGGCGGTTTGCATTCAACCGGGTGAGGGAGTACATTCTGCAGTTTGGCATTTGGGGACAGGACATTCTGGGAACAAGATTAGCAAACACTTCTCAAGATTTCAACAGTGTTTTGTTAAGCATACAGAAAAAAAAGTGACAAGTACCTATTTTATTAATCTTTCATTCCCCACTTCTTCTTCTAGCTACTTTTAATCATAAAAGTGATCATTGTGGGGTGTCACATTCTATGTCTGCTAGTGGGGTATTACCATGAGTTTAACTTGTCCAATTTGAGCTTAGAGAAAAGAAATTACACGGTTGAGCAAACAGGGTTTTATAGTTAGCAATAATATGGAGATTATTATCGGACAGGCCAGGGTTGATAAAAAAGTAGTCAAACAGGGGGACTATGTGAACCAAGACTCAAACCACTTTTTTTTGGTCCTCTCACTCTCTCATTGACACTCTTCATGGTGTCTTTTTAATTTAATCATATTTTTTTTTTACAACTCCATTATGCTCGGAATAAACACAACATTCTTCCCAGGAAGTGACAAATACCTATTTTATTAACCTTTCACTTCCGACTATCCCTTTTTGACTGGATGTTCTCTTCGACATTCAATCATCCAAGGTACAAGGTCCTATGCCATTGTATATTGATTAATCTGACAAATCTGTGCAGAACCTAATTCAAATCTAAGTATTCCAATCAAGGGCAAAATGCTCTTTTGGGCTTCAAATCTTACCTAGACTTCTGTTTTCATACATATATTTCACCTATATATTCTCATACATATCGCAGGTTCCCAATACCATTATTCATCCAGCAGAATTATTCCTAACCCAAATCACACATGTTATTAACCCTAACCATACACTGTTCCCTCAATCTAACATTACAGAACATCAGGGACAGAGTTGGTCTTACAATACAGGAATGTAGTGGATCTTCCACCTGCTGAAAACCTCAAAGGTCCATGCAGAAATGATCCCTGGAGAACATGTAGGCAACTATGAAGAACGTGAGAGAGCAAAAGTCATCTTCCATGGAAAACAACCTGGTAAGGATGAAGGGTTGTGTCTCATTCACCCTCTCTCCTTAATGTAGAAAAGATGGACCAACAAAGGCCTTTGTGGAGAGCTGTTCCCGGGTTCCTATGGTTGAGATACCAATCTAACTTGTGAAAGTGTCAGAGGAAGTATGGAAGCAACTGTTCGGAAAAAGTGGTTGCTAAGGCAGTGACCTCATTCAGTTTCTGAAGGAAGTGACCTCACCTCACTTCCTTGGTGATGGAACTCTCTGAACTTGGGATCCAGGAAGCCAGCCATCCAGAACCAGTCCCAGTCCCAGTACAGTGGGATCACTTGTTTGGATTTACCAAGGACAGAGTAAGTCTTTTTTGGTACCTACTGATATGAGGATGGCCAAATTCCAGGAAATTTTGAAGACGGGCCTTTCCAGAGAAAGCAAGAAGTGGCTCACCGCGGGCCCCTGATATTTCACAGAGTTGGCCATGGAGACCAGATCTGAGACAGGACAGGCCATTTCTGGGGAACATAGTATGGCCCACCAGTCAGAGGACACTCTGGATAGTCACAGACTTACTTTGGGGAAGGAGGTGCCTTTTTCAGTGTGGGTGTGAGTTTGTGGTTTTGTCTTATGTTCTGAGAATAGGTAGGAAAGGCGGCTTGGTTGGTTTGGAGTGGAATGTTTCTAGAAAGTCTTTTGACAAGGCGAGTGTTTCTATGTCTGTGTATCCCACTGTGTCCGTGGTTGTAGACATTAGAAAAGAGAATGCATCAATGGATGTGTCCTGTCTAGTAGAAAGCTTCCCAGCATTCATCCTACCCATTTTAGGAATGGACTGCAGGTTGCCTTATCGATGGACAACATGTACTGTCTTCCTAAGTTCCTGTTTTCTTCCTGAATTCTGGCCACTCTCCACAATAGGCTCATGGTTTTGTGTCCAAAATATGTACCACCTCCAAACTCTGTGACGTGGCCATGTAATCCATAGCTGAAGGGAATGGCAAGCATCTCAGAAAACTCAGATATCAGTGTGACCAGGAAAGTCTCAGTAGAGAAACCCTGCTTTGGGCCTTTTGCTTACCTATTGTTCTGTTGCCCTGAATGTCAGGAAGGTCTTTGCCTCAGGCCACCCTTTGTGAAGCCTGAAGAAAACAGTTTTAAAATGGAAAGGAATGGGCATCACCAGTGGCTCTTTGCTTAATTACTTTGGAAAGGGATGTGTCTGAATCAGCCTCTTGGCCCTGTGTGAGGCTGTGGCTTAGATTATCAGCATCGGATGGATCTAAAGAAAGAACCAATGTGTGCATCCAAAACCAAAATGGCAAAAAATCAGTCATTGTGGGTGAAGTCTCTTGCCTTCCTGTGTTTGGTTCTTGACCTCCATCAAGGGAGTATTGGGATTTTTTGTGTCAAATGAGTTCTTCCAATCCCTGCAAAGGTGCTTGGGTTTAATAATGACTCCAAATCACATACTATACCTGATAGTCAGTAGGCCTCAAATTGGAGAAGTAGAGCAGTATTAATGGCAGAACTATGTGATCAATCCTGGTTCACAGGAAGGGTGTCCAGGCCACCCTGAATTTAGGTAAATGAGGAGAAGGGAGCTTATTATGGACACTCTATTGGGCTGTGCCATTTAAGGAAACCTCCAGCCAGAGATTATGATGAGTGACTATATGGAAGTAGATGAGGGCCATGTGGGATTTTTTTGATTTTAATTGTGGTAACTTGTGTGGCTTTTGGAAGAGATGACTGTGTTCACCTGGGCTTTAACACTGGCGTGATTCTCCTAGAAGACTGAGTTCTGTAACTGACTTCAGAGTAGTAATTGCTTTGGAAATGGATATGTTTTAATCAGCCTCTTGGCCCTGTTTGAGGCTGTGGCTTAGATTATCAGCACCAGATGGATCTAAAGAAAGATCCCTTGTGTGCATCCAAAACCAAAATTGCCAAAAGAGCAGTAATTGTCTATGAACTCTCTCGCCTTCCTCTGTAAGGTTCTGAAAGAATAAAAGAAATTGAAATTGAAATGTAAAGAACCAGGTTTTGTAAAGTTTCCAAGCTGCACTCAGCACCTGAAATTTCTGTGGCAGTTAAGACAATTCCCGGATTTGCACATTAGATGTGTGTTGAAATCTTCCCTGAGGACCTAGTTACTTAACAGCCCCTTCCCAGAAACCATGCAGCTCACCACGTATACATCACAGTGCATCCACCAATCAATTTAAATGTATACCCCTTCTTACGGCTGACCAATCACCCCCTGCCCAACCTGTTCCCGCCAATGAATGTGCTAATCATGTTTTAGAGTTGTTATTTGATTTTCCCGCGGTATATGATGATTTGCTAAAGAGGCTATGATGTATGTAAAGTCCCTGCCCTCTCTAAAGAATGTATATAAACTCCACTCAAGTGGTTCTCAGGGCTCTTTGTTCTTTGTTCCTCTGAAGTGAGCCCTGAGCTCCAGCACGCTATACCCCCAATAAACCCTTTGGTGTTGCATGAGAAAGCCTGTTGGTGGTCTTTTCCTCCGATGTTCGCCCCACCTTTTCATCTGGAGGTCCCAGGTGAGATATCCGGAGCAGCGGATGAAAGACCCCAAGGGACTCCTCTCGGGGTAAGAAAGGCGCCTCTTTCTGGTTTCGGGTTTCAGGTTAGGGCTTGGCAAAGTGGCTGTCGGTGAAGAGCATTAGCTCTCTCTGACAGTGGGTGGCAGACATGTCACAGAGCTACTGGCCACGTCCCTGGGGGACACTCCAGAGGACGAGGGAAATCAAGGAATATTAGTTTCCTCAACTCGGTTATATTTTGCTTCAGGATTCGGTTTGCCAGCCCATCAGGTTTTGCTGGCTACACAGTTTTGTTCATTGTCCCGAACTCATGTTGAGTTTACTGTCTGTCTTTATTGTCTAACCCATCAGGTTTTGCCAGTTACTGAGTTCTAATATTTGTCTTGGACCCATGTTAAACGTTTACTGTTTGTCTTTGTTTGTGTTGCGTTTGTGTCTTCACTGTCTCTTTTTGAGTACCTCCCATTATGGGAAAAAGCACTTTCACGCTTCTGTCCCTGACCCTTGATCATTGGACTGATGTCCGCTCAAGGGCCAAGAATCATTATTTTTCAGTTAAATGTCAGACCTGGCAGACTCTCTGTGCTTCAGAATTGCCCATCCTCAAAGTCGGGTGGCCCCCAGAAGGATCCTTCTACTTCAATCTAATCCAAAAAGTCAGAGATATTGTCTTTCAGCCGGGACCACGTGGCCACCCAGATCAACAGCCATATACCCCTTCCCCAGGATCCTATCATTCAAACCTTCCGTTCCCTCCCCATCTTCCCCCCATTCTTCCTGAGTCACAAGACTGGACAATCCTCCCCCTCCTTATCCTCTGCCCTCGCTCCCCAACCCCCAACACATTCCAGATGATTCTCCCGCCACTGACTCAGCCTCTCCGCCACTAGAGGCAGTTGGGCCAGACCCAAGCCCTCCAAGGGACTTCTCCGCAGCAGCAGTAGCCCCTTCTTTTCTGGTGGAAGCTGGGCCACCTAAAGAAACCCGCCAGCTACGGAAAATAGAAAACTCAGAAGCCACTGTGATGCTCCCTCTTCATCCTTATGGGCCCATGAACCGACCAAACTTGGATCCCATCACCTTTGAAGGTTGGTAGCATCTTTCCACTTATCACAGGGCTCTAATGGCGGGGCTCCGAGTGGCCGCCAGAGGGCCGACTAATTTGGCCATGGTAAGAGAGATAATCCAAGGTCCTAATGAGTCTCCCTCTATGATTCTGGAGAGAATTATGGAAGCATATAGGAAATATACTTCTTTTGATCCTCAGGCAGAGGACGAAAAAACATGTGTTGCAATGGCCTTTATCCAGTTTTGACTCTGACTCCTTAATGTGTTCGACTACATGATTGGTTGCCTTAGGTGGCGTAATCAGGGTGCGGCCAACAGTCATCCACCCTGTGGGTCTTGCTGAGGTTGTCCGAGCATAGAGAGCAAACTCAACATAGCCCCAACGTTTGGCCTTGGGGTCAGGTATATCTGAAGTATACGATCCATTGTTATCGGATGAAGAGCCTTTATGCCACTTTAGGTAACTAGAAGTCAACCCTTCAGAGTAGCCAAGTGAGTGGTAAGAACAGCTACCACGTTCATCATGGAACCTGCATGACCAATAGGGACACCCATTATATATCTCAGGCCACCAATGACAATAGTCTTTGGTTTGATTAAAAAGGAAGCAAATGAAAGGCCAGTTCCAGCTACCAGGGACGAAGGTCCTTGAAGGTGACAATTTTAGGGAAATAGAGGTGCAGTTGTGGATGAAGCAAGTAGTTGCATCCACTGCGCGGACCTTCTGCATGCCATGTTCTGAGTATCGTTCCCGAAGAGTGAATAAATACATGGTAGGTTAGGAGGGTAAAGACAAGTCCCAACAGAGCACAGAAAAAAAGCAGAGCACAAAAAACAAGCAGTTAGAGAAGACTAGGGTGTTGGGAGAGCTCATTGTGCCTTCTTTAAGAGGAATTGGGCTGCAGGGAACACCGTGTGAGCCGCAACTTAAATGGGTGAGATGGGTGTGGAGAGCAGGATTAAAGGGGAGCTTCAGGAGGTGATTCTTGGAGTTCCTCTGGCATGGTCCTGTCGTCAGCAGGTGGGGCCTCCTGGTGATATGGTTTCAACCTAGAAATGGGAATCCAGGGAGTGAGACGGTTGTCTGGTAAGGAGAGTTTGGCGGCGGTGGGGGTACAGAGAATGAAAGAATAGGGGCTTTCCCATTTTGGTGCAAGAGTCCCTTTCTCCTCTGGGGTATTATAATAGACTAGACTCCCAGGTGTTAAGGGAGGAGTGTTTGGAGTGGAGACTGGGTCCGGAAGAAGCCAGTTCTGACATTTCCAGTGTTCAGAGCGGAGATGAAACAAGAGAGGCAAAGACAAATCTCGGGTGAGAGGTCCTTGTGAAGTGACCAACCCAGAGGGTATAAGAGGTCTTCCATACATTATCTCAAAGGGAGACAGTAAAGATGGTTTCTTAGGGAGAGCTCTGATTCGAAGCAAAGCAAAGGGAAGGATTTTGACCCGGTCTAAGTTTAATTCCATTGTCAATTTGGTAAGGACTTCCTTCAGAGTATGATTTACCCTTTCCACTTTCCCTGAAGCCTGGGGGTAATATGGACAGTGGAAATGCCACTTGAAGGAGAGGGCTTGAGAGACCTTTTGTGTGATCCTAGAAATAATCTCAGGGCCATTGTCATATTGTAGGGAAGTGGGCATACAAAACCTAGGGATGATGTCTGTCAGTTAGATTGAAGCTACAGTGGAAGCCTTTTTATTGGAAGTGGGAAATGCCTCAACCCAAACAGAGAAAGTGTCCACAAAGACAAGGAGGTATTTAGTGTGCCATACTGTGGGCATGTTGGTGAAGTCTACTTGCCAGTCAGCAATGGGAATGTGTCCCTGGGCTTGGTGGAAAGGGAAAGGTTTGGGCCTTAAAGGAATATGAGGTTTGGTCCGCTGACAGATCTGACAATTAGAGGCTATATTCTCTATCATGGCTATGTCAGAAGGGTTGAGGGAGAAGAAGCTCTGTAAAAAAAGGGTCAAAGACTGAGAATTGGAATGGTGTAGAGTATGAAGGAACTTGAAAAGATCCTTGTTCTTACTGGAAGAAGTAGGGGCTTCAGATGAGCTGTCTAAAGTGGCCATAATATGTACCCCATAGGGGCCATAATTGGAAGCGGTAGCACGCATTCGTGGCGCCTGGTCAGCTTTGGCATTGCCCTCAGTGATAAGAGAGCCATCCTTCTGATGGGACCTACAATGGACAACTCCCAACTGGGTGGGTAAGTGGGAGGCCTCCATCAGATTGGTTATAAGAGCCGAATTAGTGATCGCATTACCTTTGGTGGTAAGTAGGCGTCGCTCCCTTCATATTGAAGCATGGGATAATAAGATCTGGAAGACATATTTTGAATCAGTATAGAGGGTGAGGGATTTGCCTTGTGCTAGAAGGCAGGCACGAGTGGCTGCTATAAGTTCAATCTGCTGGTTGGTAGTTCCTGAAGGCAAAGCTTTGGCGTCTATAATCTCAGTGGCTGAAACTACAGCATATCCAGAGTAATGAGTGCCGTTCTGCCTAAAGGAACTGCTGTCAGTAAACCAGATAAGGTCAGGCTTGGTGAGTGGTTCCTCAGAAATGGAAGAATGACAGGGGAGGAAATCTTCTAAGGTTTCCAAGCAATTATGAGTTGGTGTGTTAGACGTGGGAGTCATTGGGAGCAGTGAGGGAAGGATCAGTGCAGAGCAGGGGAGGAAAGTAATATTAGGGTTTTCCAGAAAGGAAGTGAGGAGCGACAGAACCCTGGATGGAGGAAGGGTTTGAAGGCCCTTATAAGCTGAAAGATCTTTCAAGTGATGTGGGGAGTGGATAGTTCAAGGTGCCCCAAAACTCAGCTTAGAGGCTTCTTTGTGTAAAATTTGTCCAGCAACCAGAGCTCTTAAGCAAGGGGCTCACCCACGGATGGTAGAGTCTAGTTTCTTGGAAAATATGCCACAGGTGCAAATGTAGGCCCATAGTTTCGACCTAAGACCCTAAGTGCTTGCCCCCCTTTTTCATGGACATATAGATGAAATGGTCTTGAAAGATCAGGAAGGTGAAGGGCAGGTGCCTTTAAGAGGAGTTGCTGAAACCTGCGGAAGTGGTAGATGGGGGAGGAGACAAGAGATTCACTAGGGGGTCCATTTGCTTGGTCATACAGGGGTTTGGATAGAAGAGAATAATTTGGGATCCAGGCCCTAAAATAACCTGCTAATCCTAGGAATGATAGTATTTTGGCTTTCATATGGGGCACTGGAAGATCAGAGAGGAGTTGCCTCCTATCCAGTGTTATTTCCTTTTTCCCGGGTCTAAGGCAAAAACCAAGAGAGGTGACAGAAGAATGGGAAACCTGGGCCTTGTGGGGAGACTCCCTATATCCCTTGTCTGCTAGGAAATTAAGAAGCTGAGCGGTGTGGGATTGAGAGTGTTCCCAGAGGGACTACATAGAAGAAGGTCATTGACATATGGAAGGAGAATAGTGTCAGGACAGGTCGGGTGAAAGGATGTGAGGTCCTGGGCAAGAACTTGGCCAAAGAGATGGGGGCTATCCCTGAATCCCTGTGGGAGGACAGTCCAGGAAAGCTGATGAGAATGGTGGATGTGAGAGTCAGTCCATGTAAAAGCAAAGATATTCTGAGATTCTGAGAACAAGGGAATAGAAAAGAATGCATCTTTTAAACCTAGGACCGAGAAGTGGGTAGTAGTGGCAGGGATCTGAGAGAGGAGGGTGTAAGGGTTGGGCACTAGTGGGTGGATGGGGACCACAGAGGAGTTGACAAGGAGAAGGTCTTGAACCAGCCTGTAGGACACTTTAGGTTTCTTAAGTGCCAGAATGGGGGTGTTGAAAGGAGAGTGTGTAGGCCTAAGATACCCCTTTCGTAATAAATTTTGGATGATGGGTTCTAATTCGAGGAGGGCTGTGGTTGTGAGTGGATATTGTGATTGACTAATATATCTTGAAGGGTCCCGTAAGACAATATGAATAGGACTGCATTTAGCCATAAGGGGTGTAGTTGTGTCCCAAACCTCAGGCTTAACTGGTTTAGAGAGTCATGGGAGAGTGCATTAAGGAGGTGTATCTGCCCCTAGGAACATCATGAGGAAATGAGAGGTAGGAGAGGTGTGGGGTGATATGTGAATGCTGACTTTTAATAGTGAGAGTATGTCCCTTCCCAGAAGGGGAATGGGGCAATGGCTCATAACGAGAAAGAAGTGAGTGAAGGACAAAAGGGATCCCTGCATATAACATGATGGGGGGGTTTGAGGGAAAATCTGTTTACCTCCTACCCTGACAATAGGAGTTTTTGAGGGTGTGGAAGAACCTCATACTCCCTTAAGACCGAAAAAGTGGCACCAGTATCCAAGAGGAAGGTAATGAAGCATCCATCCACCAGGAAGGTAAACCTAGGCTCTTGATTCTTGATGGTAATAGTCTGGAGGGAAAGCCCAGGGATCCGTCAATCCTCCGCTGCTAAGCCCAAGAAAGGCTGTGGTTGCCTGGCGGCTGACCAACCTCCCTTTCGGGTTGTTGGGCAGTCTGCCCCCCAGTGTCCCCTTTCATGGCATTTTGGGCAGGGGTTGTAGGGTGTCCTCAGTGAAGGACAATCCCTGGCCCAATGTCCCTCCTTACCACATTTGAAGCAAGCTCCCAGGGGTGTCATATTGGGATGGCGTGGTGATGGCCTTCTCTGAATGACCTGGGCCAACATTTGGAACTTGGCATTTTCAGCCCTCTGCCTACGGCATTCACTTTCATCCTCTCTATCATAAAAAACCTTGAAAGCGACAGCGAGGATTTTAGTCTAAGGAGTAGCAGGGCCCTGTTCAAGCTTTTTAAGCTTGGCTTTAATGTCAGGGTAGCTTTGGGCCAGAACATATTTCATTAAGACATGACGGCCATCAGGGGTTTCTGGGTTGAGGTTGTGTACTGTTAAAGGGCCTTGGTTAGTCTATCCAGGAATTCTGAAGGTGTTTCCTCCTTCCTTTGAATGACCTCCTGCACCTTTTTAAAGTTAACAGCCTTGTGGGTGGCCTTTTACAGGCCCGCCAAGAGGCAGGATGTAAAAAGGTCACTAGACTGTAAGCCTTCAGGGGTGTTGTAATCCCATAGGGGATCCTGCTCTGGGACAGCATGAGGGCCTGTGGGGTGGTTAGGATTGGTCCTATGATTTTCATCAGCATGGGCTTGGGCTAGCTCCCAGACCCATTGACTTTCCTCAGGGAGAAGTGCATTGGCCAAGAGCATGTAGATGTCATGATGAGTGAGACTATATGCTTGCAGGACCCATTGAAACTCCCGAATGTAAGTGGTGGGGTCAGTGGTGAATGAGCCTAACTTCCTCTCTAGCTGAGTAATGTCCGACATGGAGAAGGGCACTTGGACTCTGATGACACCCTCGGGACCAGCTACCTCACAAAGGGGTGCGATTGTATTGGGGGTGGAAAGGAGTCCCTTAGACCTGGTAACAGGAGGACTGAAAGAGGCAGGAGGCGGACAGGAAGGAGAGGGAGGGGCAGGGAGTGTCTCTTTGGAAGAGGAGGAGGTGGAGCAGGCAGAAGAGGGCGGAGGGGAGGAGGATGAAATGGAAGGCTGAGGATCCCTGGAATCAGGCAGAGGAAGAGGAGGGTATAGTGGGAGAGAAGGGGCAGATAGGACTGGGGGATAAGGTGGGGGTTCATCTGCTGGGTTGAATGAGGAAGAATCTGTGAATTCAGGAGTAGACGTAGGGGAAGAGAAGGGTTTGCAAACAAGGAGGACCTGAGAGGGAGGGCAGGAGGAGCAGCGACAGGGTGCTGTGTGAGAAGGCTAAAACCTTAAATGCAGGGAATCTCACTCCACTTTTTCAGATGCTGGCAGTAGTTAAAAAGGTCGCAGATGAAGTTTGAATGTAAGGAGCCTTCTGGAGGCCAATGATTGCCATTATCCAGTGGATATGTAGGCCAATCTTGGGTACAGAATTTGATTAGAAGTTTGGGCTTGATGTCTGGTGTGAGGGAGAGTGTGGCCAGATTTTTTAGTAGACATTTGAGAGGTGAGGCTTCAGGTACAGATGAAGAGGTGCCCATAGTCACAGGGAAAGAAGGAAGACAGACAGAGAGAGAGAGAGAGAGAGAGAGAGAGAAGAGAGAGAGAGAGAGAGAGAATAAGAGTAAGCGAGATGCAAAGAGAAAACCCGGGCTGGAACGGCTTTCAGGAAGCTCAGGGCGAACTGGGGTCAGGTGGGCGTCCCCAAAATGACCAGCCGTCATGAGGAAATACAGAGGGCACTACCTGGGCGTCACCAGTGAAGTGCGATCTGTGAGACCCAATGGGTTCGGAGCCACGGGCAACCTGAAGTCAGGAAAGTTTTTGAACGCAGCGGAAAAAGTCAGTAATGAAAACAGAACTCTGGTTCCGGCAGAATGTAGTTCCAGGACGGGAGTTCAGTTTTCCCCGAGCAGAGAGGCAGCTTCAGCCAGACACAGCAGCCCCGCAGCAAACAGCAACTCTAGCCAGCAGCGGCAGCGGCAGCAGAGGAGAAAAAACCACAGAGCCTCTTGTGTAAACTCAGAAGCCTCACGCCCCAAAGGAAAACGGATCACCAGAGGGTCCACTGTGACTAGTAAAGGTCTTAGTGGCAGGAATTTCCTGCCCCCTACAGGGCGTCGAGAGTGGGCCGGAAGATCAAGGTCACAAAACCAGTGGTAGCCCGAAGGGAGTTGCAGAGCCAGGGTCAGGGGAGGCTTACATATATCAGATCTGTGGTGGGTGCAGGAAGCTGGCTGTCTCCGGGGGAGCAGGGGACGGGGCTCTTGTTAGAAAGAGCTCACCCGTATCCTCACATGGGGCACCAGAATGAAAGAACTTCCCACGCAAAGGCACTTCGCTGGGAGAATTCCAATTTTATTGCAAAAAGCTGTGTGCTTATATAGAACTAAGGGGAAGATGGAAGGGCTTAGATAAATGGCAGGCAAACCGTTTATTGGTTAGTTCTTTCAGATATCAGCTCTGGAGCCCAGGAATTAGTTCTTATTGGGGCTAAGGTTCCCCACCAGCGAGATTTCAAATTGGCGCCAGCGGGAGAGTTCACACGGGTGGGAACATTTGGCACCACTGTAGAAAAAAGAAGGTAGGAAGAAGAAGTCCTTAGGCACCATGTTGGGGTTTTTCTCTGGGGTATGGCTGCCGTTTATACTTTTCCCAACAATGAGTATACCAGACAGTGCCTTGATTGACTGGTTTTCATGGAAATGGTGTTTAACAGAGATGCCAGAAAGTTGGATCCTGCTGAGTAGTGGGCCTAGAGCAATGGTGGGCAGGTGTGTGATAAAACATCTGTGGTGGGGCCATGTAGATCTTTCATTGGATTCCAAATGGCTTGTGACTGACATGGTGAAGCCAGCAGACCCTTATATGTAAAGGCACCTTGTTACATAGAGAGGTTTCAGGACATTGTTCAGAATCAGGTTGCTATGGTCAAGGGGGCAAGCTATGTGGGATAGAGGCCTGGTTCTTGTATTCTCCTGCAGACCCTGACCCACCACACGTGACAGAAATCCCTCCTGCACTGTGTCCCCGTTGAACTCCTTGTATTTCATGAAGCAAATACCAAACTCCCAGTGCAGCAGCAAGAAACACCATGAAAATAGAGGATGACTATATGGATTCAACGTCCACACAGGGAGACATTCAGCCCCCAGGGGCCACAGTTTACCTACAATGGAAAATTCAGCACTGCTATCTCATGTTCATTGGAAAATAAGAAACCATGTCCTCCAGGTCACATTGATGCAGACCCAGCTTTTATGGTCTCACTAGAAAGGAAGCTAAAGCTCCTGACAACAACATATATTTGAAGTGCCCAACCTCACAGGCAGTTTCTCAAGAAGTCTCTAGGCCAGCAGACCTTCAAGTTTTTGGAGGGTTTACCCTGTCCCTTACTTTTGGAAACTCCTCTACCACTTCCAAGGTTGTGAACTTCTGATCATATTCCATTCTAGATATGTATTCACGGATTTTCTAACTTTTCTCCTCTGATTGTGTCATACTTGGGCCGTATGTGTTGTCAAGGCATTGTTCTGGATGAGAGTGGGAAGATTTTGGTGTAGCACATATTTACATACACATTGGATTCATTTTTCAATTTTCCATTCAAAATATTGAATCCCTGACACTAACACATACCCTACTAGACTCTGACTACTAATCCTAATATGATGGAGAAAAATAACCCAAACAGAATAGAAATACAAGCGGTTGAGAGGAGGCATGGCGTATAGTTGGTATTGCCTTTTGCATGATATAGGGTAAGAGTTATAAATCTTGTTAATTTTTTGTTGAAATGGTTCTCCATGTGTTTGTAAAGTTAACACATATGTGAATTTCTGTCTCCCTTTTTCTGTAGCCAATTCAGCACATGTATTTTTATATGCACATATAAAATCCTACCTGGTATCACACGTACATTTTTGTGAGGTGGCTAACTTGGGAGATACAAAGTATGAGAAGAGATGACTCCTCCTAAATGTTTTTGGAACTGAAAATTCAAACTATGAGTGAGCTTCTTAGTTGAAAAACATTATACATAAATCCATGTTCAGTAAAATTAATATTTTTGGATCTGTGAATGATATATATTTCATGATGAATTTTGATTGGCATATATATTGCTACTTTCTAATGTATCTGTGTGATATATATATTTTCAAAATATGAAATATATGTGTCTTATTATACACTCCCTAAATAATTCGCTCATGTTCATGTATGTGCTTTTATAATCAACTTTTCATAAGATTGTTTTTAGAAATATTCATCCACCTGAAATACATATTTATTTCCTAGTACTGAAAACTCACTTCAGTGAATGGTGCAAACAAAGCCTTATATTTCTACAGTAACTGACCCAATTTAACATCAATGAAAGTAGATTTCTATGGGACATGATGTGTATTTTGATGTTCATTTTAATTCAACACTGGTACATTACTATTTCTTCAGTTTTTATACATCGTAGAATATACATTTCATCCACAAGTTCACAAATTGAAAGACATTTGTAACACATTCAATCACTTCCTGCTTCAGAACACATGTATTCCTCCTTGTTTTTGACTGGTTATTTCATGAGACTTCTTTCCAAACACATTATTTTCGATTTCCATAATCAATTTTGAAGCAAAACTCACACACATTTTATGATAAACTACAACCCTAATATTACCATTAGATATATAACTGGTTGGAATGAATGTATGTATATCAATATAAGATTTCCTGTGTATTTTGGGATATCAATTTATTCCAATTTCTAAATTTGGAAACAGTTATATTATTTATTCACAGTATGGTCTATTCATGCATTCTCTCTATATTCATACACACATGGTACACCTATTTGTGCCCCCAATACTAATTTATATCTCTTCAAAATATTGCTCTCAGAAATGGTGCAACAAATACTCATGTCACCTGATCTACATATACATTTTATCACAGTAATATTCTGGCCACAAAATGCAAAGTCACACTTACGACTGTACCAAAGCCTAAATGGAATATGAGTATGGATTATGAAAATCACCCATGTCCAGGTTGCCTAATGCTCTCAAATGTCAATCCTATTGGTGACTACATATTTGTTTCTTCCTAAGATTATTTATTCAAACTCAAGCCTGTCGAAAATGTCTAATCCTATCAATCACTTTATCATTTGCTGATTTTCTAATGTCTCTATTGATATCTGCTTTCCTACATATTTTCCCCAGTTCATCATTGTGACTGACTCTTCACATGTGCTGACATTTACATTTTCTCTCTACCCAAAACCCTATTGCTAAAGAACTTTTTGTCCAAATCATATACTCACTCTTTTTCCTAATCCTACCAACTATCTTCCTAATCCTACCAACTATCCTTTTTTGACTGGATGTTCTCTTTGACATTCAATCATCCAAGGTACAAGGTCCTATGCCATTGTGTATAGATTTATCTGAGACACATGTGCAGAACATAATTCAAACCTAAGTATCCCAATCAAGGATCCAAAGCCCTTCTGGGCTTCAAATCTTACCTAGATTTCGGTTTTCATAAATATATTTCCCCTCTATATATTCTAATAAATATTGCAGGTTCCCAATAACATTATTCATCCAGCAGAATGATTCCTAAGTCAAATCAAACATGTTATTAACCCTAACCATACTCTGTTCCCTCAATCTAACTTTACAGAAAAGCAGGGACAGAGTTGGTCTTACAATACAGGAATGTAAGAAATCTTCCACCTGCTGAGAAATGAAAAGGTCCATGCAGAAATGAACCCTGGGGAAGCTATAGGAAGCTATGAAGGACCTGAGAGAGCAAAAGTCATCTTCCACGACAAACAACCTGGTCAGGATGAAGGGGTGTGTCTGAAGCAGTCTCTCTTTTCTTAATGTAGAGAAGATGGACAATACCAGGCCTGTGTGGAGAGCTGTTCCCGGGTGCCTATGTTTGATATACCATTCAAACTTGTGAAAGTGTCACAGGAAGTAGGGGCAGCCTCCATTAATTGGGACACTTGGAAGCAACTATTAGGACAAAGTGGTTGCCAAGGCAGTGACCTCATTCAGTTCCTGAAGGAAGTGACCTACATCACTTTCTTGGTGATGGAACTCTCTGAACTAGGGATCCAGGAAGACAGGCACCCAGAGGCAGTCCCAGTCCCAGTCCCAGTGGCCTCACATATTTGGATTTACCAAGGACAGAATCAGTCTTTCTTGGTAACTACTGATGTGAGGATGGCCAAATGCCAGGAAGGTCTGAAGAGGGGACTTTCCTGAGTAAGCAGGTAGTGTCTCACCACTGGCACCTTACAACTTCACAGTGTTGGCCAAGGAGTCCACATCTGACATAGGACAGTCCATTTTGGAGTAACATACTATGGCCCATCAGTCAGAGGACACTCCGGATAGTCATAGACCTACTTGGGGGAAGGAGGTGACTTTTTGGGTGTGGGTGTGAGTTTGTGGTTTTGTCTCATGATCTGAGAATAGGTAGGAAAGTCGGTTTGTTAGGATTGGAGTGGACTGTTTCTAGTAAGTCTTTTGACAATGCGAGTGTTTTTATGTCTGTTTATCCCACTGTGTCCGTGGTTGTAGACATTAGAAAAGAGAATGCATCAATGGATGTGTCCTGAATAGAAGAAAGCTTCACAACATTCATCCTGCCCAATTTATGAATGGATTTTGTCTTGCCTAATGGATGGGCAACAACCACTGTCTTCCTAAATTCCTGTTTTCTTCTTGAATTCTGGCCACTCTCCAGAATAGGCTCATGGTTTTGTTTCCAAGACATGAACCACCTCCAAGCTCTGTGACATGGCTATGTACTGGATAGCTGAAGGGAATGGGATCATCTCAGAAAACTCAGATATCATTTTAGAAACCCTGCCTCGGGCCATTTGCTTACCTATTGTTCTGTTGCCCTGAATGTCAGAAAGGTCTTTGCCTCAGGCCACCCCTTTTTGAAGCCTGAAGAAAACGGTTTTCAATGGAAATTAATGGGCATCAGCTGTAGATCTTTGCTTAATTGCTTTGGAAAGGGATGTGTCTGCATCAGACTCTTGGCCATGTTTGAGGTTGTTGAATAGATTTTCAGCACCTGATGGATCTAACGAACATGTGTGCTTCCAAAACCAAAATGGCCAAAAAAGCAGTCATTGTGGACGAAGTCTCTCGCCTTCCTCTGTAAGATTACTGATCTCCATCAAGTAAAAATAGGGATCCTTTTTGTCAAATGAGTTCTTCAAACCCTGCAGAGGATAGCCCATAGGTGCTTGGGTTTTCTCATGATTCCAATTCACATAAAGAATCTATACCCGAGAGTCAGTAGGCCTCAAATTGGAGAATCAGAGCAGTATTTACGGCAGGCTCATTTGATAACTCCTGGTTCTCAGAAAGGGTGTCCAGGCAACCCTGACTTTAGGCAAATGATGGGCAAGGGAAGTTATTTTGTACACTGTATTGGGCTGAGCCCCTCATGGAAACCTCCAGCCACAGGTTATGATGAGTGTCTATATGGAAGAAGATGAGGGCCTTGTGGGAGTGCTTTGGTTTTAATTGTGGTCATTTGTTTGGTGGTTGGAAGTGATGACTGGATCTATCTGGGCTTGAACTCTGGTGTGATTCCACTTATAGTCTGAGTTCTCGAACTGATCTCAGAGAAATATTGCCATAAACTGTGTTCAGATTTTAGGAGGCCACGCATGGGATTCTCCCTTGGAAACTGAGATCAAATACAAGGGTGGCTTTCCACAGAGCCTTGGAATATCAGCTAGAATATCACATGATTTTATTCTGAAAGATTTGGCAGCCATAGTTGACAGTCAGAACACCCATGGACGTCACATTAAAGACCTCAATGGGCCTGGCTTCATGTGACCTTTTGACCACTCTATGGGAAGACTTGCCTGTGAGATTTATCCAGAGAATTCATTGAAAACAGCTTCCTCACCATTTAATATTTCCTGAATGAACTGAAACCCACAGTGCCTCCAACTTCATCCATGAAAAATGGCTAGATAAATACAATGAAATCTTTGAAATTCCCTTAACCAGGTGGCACTGGAGAACCTTTAGATGTCTTGTTGCTGATCTTGAGTGTACCAGAGAATGCCATGATTGACCGGGTTTCATGAAAATGGTGTAGAACAAAGATGCCAGTAAGTTGGAGCCTGCTGAGAAGTGGGCCTATTGCAGTGGTGGGTGGGTGTGTGATAATACATCTGTGGTGTGGCAATGAGGATTTGCCATTGCCTTCCAAATGGTTTGTGACTGACATGGTGCAGCCAGCAGACCCTTCTATGTAAAGGCATCATTTTATATGGAGAGGTTTCTGGGCTAAGTTCAGAGTCAGATTTCTATGGACAAGGGGGCAAGCTCTGTGAGATAAAAGCCTGGTTGGTGCATTCTCCTTCAGACCCTGACCCACCACAAGTGACAGAACTTTCTTCAACACTGGGTTTCAGTTGAACTCATTGTATTTCATAAAGCATATACCAAACTCCCAGTACAGCAGCAAGAAACACCACAAAGTGGAGGATGACCAAATGGCTTCACAGTCCAAACGGGGAGACACTTAGTATCCAGTGGCCACAGTTTACCTACAAAGAGAAAATTCAGCACTGCTGCCTCATGTCCATTAGAATACAAGAAACCATGTCCTCCAGGTCACATAGATGCAGACTCAGCTTTGATGGTATCACTAGAAAGGAAGCTAAAGCTCCTTACAACAACATATATTTCAAGTGCCCAAACTCAGAGGAAGTTTCTCAAGAAGTGTTTAGGCTGGCAGAGCTCCATGTTTTTGGAGTGTTTACCTGTTAGACCAGGACACAAGAAAAGACCACTGACTCTAATTAAAATCAAATTAAATTAAGCTTATTATTTCCACTGGCTGTGCTACCTCTCCCTCACAAAACGGCGGGAAAATGACAGCAACCCCAGCTTTCCTACAGGCAGCTTAATAGCCCAGAAAATTACACAAAAGGGGGTTTACAGATAACAGAACTCTGACAAACATCACACCAATGGCAGTCTACATTTTTTTTGCTGTCCCTACATCAGAGTTCATGAAGACCATTAGAGCCTCAGAGAGGGTGGTTGTCTGGCCAGAGAAGGCAAATATTTATGATGTGTCACTAAAGTTTCAGAGAGGGCTGCTATCTGGTCAGAGAGCCGGGCATGGGTGAGTTCAAGGCATGGGCAGGCATTCCAAGCAGGTTTAGAATTTGAAGTAATTTATGGTAAAGCCAAAATTATCTTTTCATGGCTTTTTGGCAAGATGGCTCCCAATTTAAATTAAAGATCAGGTTGGGTCTATCATTCCCGCCTTTTCTTTGTGTCCCCTTCAAATCTTTGATAGATTACGGGAAGAGCACTGAGGAAATTTTAATCCCTCAGGTAAGAGTCTCCAAATTTTTAGAACTCACCCAAAACCGATCTCCCTGATTTTACCTGACTTAATTAATTACTTATATTGATAGTCTATTTATCTTTCTCTCCATTGTTATAAGAAGAGTGGTGTCACTCATTTTTTCTTCTTCTGACCTGAGACAGGGTGACGTGAGTGGGCATGGGATGAGGGACATGAGTTGCCTTTTAGAAGTCAGTTGAGGGACATGAGTTGCCTTTTAGAAGTCAGTTCGGTTTGAAGTCTGATTGGGGAAGAACAGGTTGTAAAGTCATCTGGGGATGGGTTCTTCTATGAGAGAAACAAAAACCATGAGTACTGAATAAATGTTGCAGCACCTGGAACATGTCACTGTATAGAAGTTCCCTCACCAGTCTTTAATATCCCCAGTTATCAGGACTGTCAATTTAATATTTAACTTTTACTGTTACACTTGTCCCTCCCCATAAGATACAGTTTAATTATTTAATGTCATCTGATCTTGTAAAATCCTTTTACTATTATGACCTCTGTGTCTCTTTGAGAAACCTTTAATTCTGTTACTCAGGGCTGGATAATTGTACTAGCAAACACCAAGCCAACCTGTGTAGGTTAGGAATATCTGTAGGCCTTAAACTGAAAACTTCTCCCTGTGGCAGGTCTTCTTGATAGTCTCTTTTTATAAGTATCAGGCATTCCTGTCTGAGAATTCTTCTTTGTAGCCACCAGTCTTACTTATTTTGGGAGGCAAACATAAAGTGCATACCTTAACATTATATTATTATTATTATTATTATTATTATTATTATTATTATTATTATAATTATAATTTAAAATGCCCAGGAATGGATGTATTTTGTTCTTAACTGTCTTTGCTAAGTGTTTAAGATGAAGCAGTCAAACTGACTTTTGTTTCCATCTATTGTTAACAGTCAGCTGACCTTTTATGGGAGTCAATTCTGGGGAAACTTGAGAGCAGATTCTCAGTTCTGCTAGTGCCATTTGCGCTAGGTGGGTCCAGATCTTGCTTGACCATTTGGCTTCCCTCGGAAGCATCAGGGATGTCTCCTTTCTTTGATGACTCTCCTCTTCGTTACAAATACACTGATTGGCTTTCTGTTCTCCAGTGGTCTCATTAATCTCCCTGATCAGGAGGAGGTTATGTGGCTCAGAGTTTCAAAGCTCTTTAGAGAAGTCCCCTGTTCCCTGGATTCAGACTGACTCATAGGGCAAAAGCCAAATATTGGTTTTCTTGGCTCTTTTCATTTAACTTTAATTTTAAATCCTAATCTTAAACATCCAGCAAATAAATTTTAACAGCCTTATATTAAGAGTACTGGGCTTTAATGTCTATAACTATATAATTATCTTTTTATTAATTGGGATCTGTATTATTCTGTCTGTATTGTAAGTAATGACTTATTATATTGAATAAACCCATGTTGTGTTCTTAAAGCAACAGGTTTGTAAAACAGTAAAAGAGAATCTTTAGATCACTTATAAGAAAATTTCAAAATAAAATTAACAAAAGTAAAAATACTTAGCTTGTGTAACAGCTACCCTGAATTTTTTGGCTGAGTTATACATTATATCCCCTGTTTGAGATCCTAGGAATATTGACCTTAAAAAAAAACAACTTTTTAACATAACTTTAAAGAAATATTATCTAACCTACTGGTTTTGTAGTCATTCTCACATGTAGTAAGATGGGACACAGAGCCTTATCTCAGCTAAGGCAGGGCTCTTTATAAATCTTAAGTATTTTAGTTCTAAAGCTAATTCTTATTTTTAAATATCATTTGACAAAGTTTACATAAATTGTTTGAGGTCACATGAACATTAGCTAACACCATATGATATCACATTTAAAACATGAATTAAAGAAAGGCTGAAAGTTTTTAACCTTTACATCGATTAGGCTCTCATTAACTAAAAAATACATTTAAATTGTTCCCCAATGTAAAAAGTAACATAAAAGTTTACATATCTTATTGATAACAGGTCAATAAATCCCCAATATATTTTTTACCATACAACTTCAGAGCACCAGCTTGATATAATGCTCTTTTAAAGTTTCTACCTTACAGACTTGCATACCTATAAGATATGAAAACATTGATAGCATCACAATTACATTGATGTTTCTACATTAACCAAGTTTAGCTTTTAAAGCAATGGCAGTACAGTGCTCTAAAATAACAGTTCTTATTTAATCAGTTGTTTAATTTTTATGGTTGCTTGCTCTGGAGAAAATAAAACTTAATAAACACAACGTTATGGGTAAACTTATGTTTTAAGAAATTTTTGTCTCATTAACACATGACTTATTTTTATATTCTTATACAGACTTTAATAAGAACTTATTCAGACCTTAGTAAATCAATCAGATATCTAAGAAAAGTACTCATGAATGAGCAATCCCATATCAAATTTACTTTACTTATTTATCAAAATATTAGAGAAATGTGTTGACAGTGTATACCATTTTTATGTTGAAGGAAAGGTCCTAGAACCAAGGCATATTAGACATTTTGTAGATATTAATATTTTATTAGATTTTTGAACACCTAAAAAAATTGTAAGCTTAAATTTAAAGACATTGATTTTTATCTGTTTATCCAATTTAAATTGAAACATTTAAATCACGTGAATTAAAGATCTTTGGATCTCCTATTTAAATTTGTTTTAATGAGCGCTTTTTTATGAGCGCTCCTTGTATATGTTAATTTGTGTATCATATATATGATATACGGACATATGTATATGTGGACATACAACACATAACAAAAGTGTGCACACATAATAATAGTAAAGGCCTTGTAGCTTTTCTCAGGTGAAATCTCCATTGCAATGTTTCAAAAAGTCTAGAGTTGGTCAAAGATAGAACTGATCTGAAAAACATTAACCTAGGTCTGTATGCTCAAAATCATGAGCTCAAAAAAAAAGTATCTAAGGAAAAAAAAAGAGTCCTAGAAAAAGTGACTGGCTAGTAATTAGTAAATACCATACAATTTACCTTTTTTTTCCCTTAGGCCTCAAATCAGTCTCCTACTAAGCTTTCAGGCTTCTTTCATTTACATTTCAATATAAATCATGGCTGAGGTCTGGAAGGAGCAGGAAAAACTGCTATTCTGAGCAGACACCTCAGGCCTAAGGCATTTTAACCATAATTTTGAGGTTCGGATGTTGAAAATTATGATACAAATTTAAGATACAATTCACAAAATTTTATATTTTTACATCTTGTTTTGTCAACAGATACCATTCTATGATTTACTATCCTTGTCCAAATTAATGCAGTGGTACACACAGTGACATTTCCCGAGGCTATCCAATTCAAAATTGGTGAAAAAAAGACTGTATGATTGGGAATTTACTTGCCAACTTGGAAGTAGAGTTCTTCAGTTTTCCATACTAAGTATTTAAGTTCTCTGGCATGAATTATCTGAAATCATAAACTAAACAATTACCTAAACCCGACTTTTAACTGCAAGATTCTGCAATGCTTCAAAAACCCATTCAGATACCAGATTGTTAAAATAAAACATCATCATTTAGACACACATTCAGCTAAGATCATTCCCAAGAAACAATTTATAATATCAACACATTATTGCACATGTCTTAAAGGGCCAGATACAAAGACACAAGACAGACAGAAAGGAGGTTCAGACTATGGCTGTCAGAGAGAACCGTTTAAACCAGAGCAGATAAGAGAAAAATCTCCTACACCAGTGTGCACCATAGATATCCACAGGGGGGGGACCACATGTTTTAACAGAGGGGAAACCTGAAATGTAAAATAAAGTGTCTCCATGGTGACTTCACTGCATTTAGTGTCCCCTTTTTCTTTTTCTCTTTTTTAACAAGACAGAGGTGGCATAATTCTTACAGTGCGGGGAGGAAGGAGGTAATTCCCTGAATCAACAGGGCTTTTGCAGCTGCTGGGAGTCCCTCAGTCCCTCCTTTTACTTACAGGATTAGCTCCTCTTGTTCAGTTCCACACCAAGCATGCTTCATCTCCTAATATTTCAGTAGACAGCTCTCACAAAGTTCCGGGGTGGAGGGCGGGTACCCAATTTGTAAATTAAAGTTCGATTCCTCAACTTGACGCCAATTAATACCAATTTAATAATGAGGACTGAGTTTTGAGAAAAAGAAAAAGGGAGGTTTATTGCTTTGCGAACAAAGGAGAAACACAGGGGACTCTGCCAAAGGTTATGACTCTCTTGATCTGGAGTGACAAGGGGTTTTAAAGGAGTTTCACTTGTTAACCTCGGAGATGCTCAGTTCTTAGGTCCCCACCAAGCATTGCCCTCTGCAATGGGTGTGCTCCAGGCAGCCAGCTAGGAGCTTCTATCATCCTGCTTAACAAAGGCGAGTAAAGTTCATCGCAGTTCCCTAAAACACAGTTCAAAGGGGTGTCAGGCTTACTCTCTTTATTACCTATTTTTACGTCCAAAATCCTTAAGTTTTTACCACTGAAATCACACAACAAAATGAACAAAAACAAAAAAACAATCAAAAAAATAGAACACAAAACAAAACACAAAAAACAGAAACCATGCGCCTAAACAGAAAAACAGTGGAACAGTGCAACATCTTCCTATAGCTCCAGGGTAGGAGTGCATGCGTGCCCGTCGGCCCCTCTCTACAGTTCCAGAGGAATTCCCTACAGAACAGAACAGAGGACAGAACGATTCTGGTTACTCTCCTGGAAAGGAGTATATGTGAGCCTCCCCAGGCCACATCTCTGTCATCAGAAGAGATCTCCCTTAACCGGATATCAGATGTTATAAAAGCCCCACTTACCTATGGAGGACTCCTCCACCAGGTGCTTGCTAATAGTTTTAGTGCAGAGGTTCACTGCAGTGCTCCCCGGACTAAAGGCTCTTTTCCTAATATAGAGAAGATGGACCAAATCAGGCCTGTGTGGAGAGCTGTTTCTTGGTGCCTATGGTTGATATACCATTCTAATTTGTGAAAGTGCCACAGAAAGTAGGGTAAGCCTCCTTCTCATGGTACGCTTGAAAGCAACTGTTTGGAAAAAGTGGTTGCCAAGGCAGTGACCTCATTCAGTTCCTGAAGGATGCAACCTCACCTCACTTCCTTGGTAATGGAACTCTCTGAACTTGGGATGCAGGAAGCCAGGCACACAGAGTCAGTCCCAGTCCCAGTCCTAGTGGTCTCACTTGCTTCAATTTAACAAGGACAGAGTCAGTCTTTCTTGGTACCTACTGATGTGAGGATGGCCAAATGCCAGGAGTACTCTGAAGAGGGGCCTTTCCTAAAAAAGCAGGTAGTGGCTCACAGCTGGCTCCTGACCACTTCACAGAGTTGGATATGGAGACCAGATCTGAGACAGGATAGGCCATATCTGGGGAACATAGTATGGCCCAGCAGTCAGAGGACACTCCGGATAGTGAGAGACCTATTTGGGGGAAGGAGGTGCCTTTTTGGGTGTGGATGTGTGTTTGTGGTTTTGCCCCATGTTCTGAGAAGAGGTAGGAAAGTCGGTTTGTTTGGTTTGGAGTGAACTGTTTCTAGTAAGTTGTTTGACAAGGCGAGTGTTTCTATGTCTGTGTATCCCACTGTGTCCGTGGTTGTAGACATTAGAAAAAGAGAATGCATCAATGGATGTTTCCTGTCTAGTAGAAAGTTTCCCAGCATTCATCCTGCCCAATTTATGAATGCACTAGGGCTTGCCATATCGATGGGCAACACCTGCTATCTTCCTAAGTTCCTGTTTTCTTCCTGAAATCTAGCCACTCTCCAAAATAGGCTCATGCTTTTGAGTCCACGATATGTACCACCTCCAAGCACTGTGACATGGACATGTACTGGATAGCTGAAGGGATTGGCAAGCATCTCAGAAAACTCAGATATCGATGTGACCAGGAAAGTCTCAGTGGAGAACCCCTGCAATGGGCCTTTTGATTGCCTATTTTTCTGTTGCCCTGAATGTCAGTAAGTTCTTTGCCTGAGGCCACGCCTTTGTGAATCCTGAAGAAAACAGTTTTCAAACGGAAATGAATGGGCACCACCTGTGGCTCTTTGCTTAATTGCTTTGTAAAGGGATGTGTCTGAATCAGCCTCTTGGTCCTGTGTGAGCCTGTGGCTTAGATTCTCAGCACCTGATGGATCTAAAGAACGATCCCATGTGTGAATCCAAAATCAAAATGGCCAAAAATCAGTCACTGTGGATGAAGTGCCTCACATTCTTCTGTAAGGTTCCTTACCTACATCAAGTGAGAATAGGGATCCTTTGAGTCAAATGAGTTCTTCAAAGCCCTGCAGATGCTAGCCCATAGGTTCTTGGGTTTTCTTATGAATTCAATTCAAATAAAGAATCTAAACCCCACAGTCAGTAGGCCTCAAATTGGAGAACAGAGCTGTATTAATGGCAGACATATTTGATAACTCCTGGTTCACAGGGAGGGTGTCCAGGCCACCCTGACTATTGGCAAATGAGGGGAAAGGGACCTTATTTGGGACACTGTCTTGTGCTGCACCTCTCATGGAATCCTCTTGCCAGAAGTTATGGTGAGTGTCTATATGGAAGAAGATGAGTGCCATGTGGGAGTGTTTTGGTTTTAATTGTGGTCATTTGTGTGGCGGTTGGAAGAGATAATTGGGTCCACCTTGGCTTGAACTTCGGTGTTATTCCCCTTAGAGTCTGTGTTTTGGAATTGACCTCCGAGAAGGTATAAGGTCCTATGCCATTGTATATCCATATTTCTGGGACATCACTACAGAATGTAATTCAACGCTAAGTATACCAATCAAGGGCCCAATGAACTTCTGGGCTTCAAATCTTACCTAGATTTCTGTTTTCATACTTATATTGAAAGGTTAATAAAATAGGTACTTGTCACTTCTTGATTTTCTGTATGCTTAACAAAACACTGTTGAAATCTTGAGAACTGTTTGCCAATCTTGTTCCCAGAATGTGCTGTCCCCAACTGCCAAACTGCAGAATGTACTCGGTCAACCAGTTGCACGCAAACCGCCCACTCGCACTTACCCATCAATAAACTTTCCTTCCTGCCCTCTCCAAGGAAAATATATAAGCACTTCTTAAGCTGTTCTCAGGGCTCTCTGCTCTATTCAAGTGAGCTCTGAGCCCTTGCATGCCGGACTCCCAATAAAGCCTTTGCTGTTGCATGAGACAGTCTCTTGGTGGTCTCTTCCACCCACCCTCGCCCGATCTTTACATCTGGTGGCCCCAGTGAGATCCGGCAGCCGCAGATGAAAGACCCCCAACGGGCTCCTCTGGGGATAAATAAGGCCCCTCTTTCTGGTTTCAGGATTCAGGTTAGGGTTTCACAAAATGGCTATTGGTAAAGAGCGTGAGCTCTCTCCCATGGTGGCTGACACACATGTAACAGAGCCACAGGCCATGTCCCTGGGGGATGAACTCATGAAATCGAGGAACAATAGTCTCCTTTATTCAGTGATATTTTGTTTCGGATTCGGTATTGCCAGCCCATGATGTTTTGCCAGCTACTCAGTCATGGTCTCAGTATTGGACGTCCATTGCCTGTCTTTATTGTCTTGTCTTGTCTGTGTCTTGTGTCATTGCTTTTATTGTCTGTGTATATTTCATTATGGGACAGAGCACTTCAATGCCTCTGTTCATGACCCTTGATCACTAGACCAAAGTCTGCTTAAGGGCTCAGAATCTTTCTTTTTCAGTAAAACGCCGGATCTTGCAGATTCTGTGTCTCAGAATGACCCAACTTTGTAGTCAGATGTCCCCTAGAAGGATCTTTCTACTTCGCACTAATTTGAAAAGTTTGAGATATTGTCTTTTAGCCAGGGCCACGTAGACGTCCAGATCAACAGCCATATATCTTAACTTGTCAGGACCTCTGCAAATCTCCTCCTCCAAGGGTGAAGCCTTTCCTTGTCCCTGCACGGACTCCTACTCCTTCCCCCATGATTCTATCTCTTTAACTCTCTGCTCCTCCTCCTGCACCCTCTGTTCTCCCTGAGTCTCAAGACTCTACTGGACTCTCCTCCCCCTCCTTATCCTCTGCCTTCATCCCCCAACTGCCAACACCCTCTAAGTGATTCCCCTGCTGCTGACTCAGCCTCTCCACCATTCAAAGAAGCTAGGATGGCCCAGCGCCATCCAGATGACAGTCCCGTGGCACACAGAGCCCCTCCTTCCCTGGAGGAAGCTGGCCCGGCTAAAAGAACTCAGAGAACTCGCCAACGTTTTTACACCTGCCTACTTGGGATAACTGCCAACAACTCCTAGGGACTTTCTTTATGACAGAGGAATAAGAGAAAAACCTCCAAGAAGCTAAGAAAAAAAAATATCCTCGGACCTGATTGGCGACCAACACAACTTCCCAACATAATCAAAGCGAGCTTACCCTTAAACCAACCCAACTGGAACCCCAACACCTTTGAAGATAAAGAGCATCTGTCCAATTATTGCCTGGCTCTAATAGCAGGTCTCCAAGGGGCTGCTAGGTGACCAACTAATTTGGCCATGGTAAGAGAAATTATTCAAAGGCCTGATGAATCTCCCTCTTTGTTTCTAGAAAGAATTATGGAGGCATATAAAAGATATACTCCTTTCGATCCTCAGGCAGCGGATCAAAATTCATCTGTAACAATGGCCTTAATTGAGCAAGCTGCCATGGATATTAAAAAAATTTAAAAGAGAGATTTAGTCAGAGAAGCTGAGAAAGTATACTATAAGAGAGAAACAGGGAGAAAGAAAGGGAGCAAAGGAAGGATGAGAGAAGCAAAAGACAGACTAAGGGATTGACCAAGATCCTTGTCACAACAAGAAAGAGGCCAGAAATTAAGACATAAGGTGACAGTAAGGGTTACCTGGGGCCATGCAAGAGGCCACCCCTGGCCTCAGATCAATGTGCCTACTGTAAAAAAAAAAGGACACTGGGCCAAAAAGTGCCCTATAAAGAGACAGCCACGCCAGCCAGCCATTGTGACTCTGGTGCATGACTAAGAAAGTTGGGGCTCAGATCACTTCCCCTAGCTCAGGGTAACTTTTGAAGTGTAGCGGACCCCAGTAAACTTTGAAATGAATACAGGAGCAGTATACGAAGCCCTTAAGGCCCCATTGGGCCCTCTATCAAATAAAAGGTCTGTAGTTCAAAGGGCTAATGGCAGTAAATATCGGGCTTAGACTACTAAGAGGACCATGGACCTAGGTAAAGGAAAAATCCATCACTCCTTCCTAGTAATCCAGGAATGCCTGGACCCATTGATGGGCAGAGATCTGCTCACCAAGCTCTTGGCCTTAATAACTTTTAACCCTGAAGGCTACCAAATGAAATTTCTAAATCCTTTAGTATAAACTCCTATAGTCACGGCTTTAACTAAATTAGTAGAAGATAAACATCCACTCTTCACACCCCCCAAGACTGATCAAACAGGCAAGCTACGCCAGAAATGGATAACAGATTACGCAGATGCCTGGGCAAAAACTGCTGGGTTAGGCCTGGCCGTGAAACAACCTCCAATAACAGTGGAGTTAAAAACCTCAGCCTCCCCAATTAATGTCAAATAATATCCTCTAAGCAAAAAAAGCTAAAGATGAGATAAGGCCCCATATTCAGAAATATCTGACCTTAGGCGTCCTAAAGCCCTGTCAATTGGCCATGAACACTCCCCTGCTACTAGAAAAAAAAGCCAGGAACCGGGACAATCGCCCTGTTAAATACCTAAGAGAGATCAACAACAGAGTGCAGGACATTCACCCCACGGTACCTAATCCGTACAATCTGCTTAGCACTCTGAACCCTGAGCGGAAATGGTATACTGTTCTGGACTTAAAAGATGCTTTCTTTTGCTTGCCTCTGCATAAAGATAGTCAGTTGCTGTTTGCTTTCGGGTGGGTAGACCCAGAAACCTGAACGTCTGGTCAACTAACTTGGACTAGACTCCCACTGGGGTTCAAAAACTCCCCCACTCTCTTTGATGAAGCCCTCCACAGAGATCTCAGCAATTTCAGAACTACGCACCCCAAAGTCACCCAGCTTCAATACGTGAATGACCTGCTACTGGCAGCCAACACCAAGGAAAACTGTGAGTCTGGGACCCAAGCACTATTATATGAGCTTGCTCAACTCGGGTATAGAGTTTCGGCCAAAAAGGCCCAAATTTGCTGGCATGAAGTAATCTTACTGGGCTGTTTCCTTAGGGGCAGTAAACGATGGCTCACTGAGCCCAGAAAACAAACCATTGCCTAGATACCACCCCCATCTAACAGGAGACAACTCAGAGAGTTTCTTGGGACTGCTGGCTTTTGCAGGTTATGGATACCTGGGTTTGCGTTTTTAGCTGCTCCTTTATACCCGGTGTTAGAGGGAGATGCCCAATTCCAATGGACCCCTGATCACCAGGAAGTTTTTTATAATATCTATGGACACTGACACTGAACACCTCAACTTCACTGAGCTCAGGCTGCAATTACAGAAAGCCCTACACTACGTTAAAAATGTACACCAACTCACTCACCTTGGTTCAATGAAACTGCAGGCATTCCTGTAGGATTAAGAACAGAGTTTTCCACTAACCGACTCACAGCGAAAGAAAATAACTGAACGGGTAACAAAAGCCTGTCGAGTCCGTCAATTGGTTAATGCTTACCCTTCCAGTTTCCTAGAGGAAAGCACCTATGAGGAACCAGAAAACGACAATTTTGGGAAGTGGACAATAGTGAAATTAAGCCAGCAAGGTATGGACTTAAATACCTCCTAGTCTTTGTAGATACATTTTCAGGATGGACTGAAGCCTTCCACACATACACACACACACACAAAAAAAAAAAAAAAAAACTGCACAAATGATTTTCAAGAAGATTCTGAAAGATATTTTTCCAAGATACGGTCTGCCTAAGGTAATAGGGCCTGATAATGGACTGGTGTTCATGGCCCAGGTAAGTCAGGTGTTAACTGGGACCCTGTGGATTAATTTTAAGTTACATTATGCTTATATACACCAGAGCTCAGGACAGGTAGAAAAAATAAATAGAACCATTAAAGAGACCTTCACAAAATTAAGCTTAGAGCCCGGCATAAAAGATTGGATTATGCTCCTGCCTTATGCACTGTTTCATGCGAGAAATATTCCCTCTCTTTCTTTGTGTAACCTCACCCCCTATGAAATTCTCTATGATTCCCATCATCCAATAAGGGACCTAACCCCAACTCTAAGGCTTAACGATCACTTCCACACCCCCTTGCTTGACAGACTTAAAGTCATTGAAAGAACTCAGCGATAACTGTGGAAACAGCTGGCCACTGCCTACCAACCAGGGGAGGAGGGGACTCTAAATCAATATCATGTAAGAGACTTCGTCTACATAAGACAACATCAGGTGTCATCCCTGGAACCCCACTGGAAAGAAACATACCAGGTGCTACTTATAAAACCTAAAGCGTTAAAGTAGACGGAATCACTTTTTGGATCCATGCCTCTCATCTCAAGCCTTCGCTGTGTCCAGACTCTTGTTGGAAACTGGAAAAGCGTGGTAACCATTTCAAATTGCGTATTCGCTATGTGGATAAGACTATAGACTCTCCCCTTGGCCACCAGTAGTTCTAACCCTGATCACCCCGTTCAGCAGCAATGGCTGATCACAAATCCTACTAGACAAGAAGTATAGTCTATCTCGCATACAGGCCCCATAGAGACCTGGTGGCCATCTCTCCACCCAGACATTTGTCAGGTCGGTATAGGTCTTTCCTATTGAGATATCCCTGATGAAGAGGATCCCACTAAAATCCCATTAAATCTCTTCTGTACCATAGATAATGGAAACAAATATTATGGATGCAGGGACACGCGAGACAGATTCAGGTTTTACTAGCCTAGATTACTATGTTTGCCTGGCGGACTATCAAAGCCACAAACAGCCACGGCTGTGTGGGGGAGAAGCCGACTTCTTGTGTAAGTCAAGGGAATGTGAGCATACAGGGGCTGCCTGGTGGAACCCAAACTCCTCATCAAATTCAGTACACAGCATTGGCCATATTACCAATTATACAACCAAATACTATGGCCCCCAGAGGGTTCTCTAGATCCTCAAATTCTGAGTGACATTTTTAACTTCGGCAAGTTCTCAAAAGGGGGAAATTTCCCTATGTGGAATCATTTTTCCTCTTTTTCTCACATCCTGTACTATGCTTCTCCAATAGTTTCTCACCCTCAGCCTTCTGCTCTAGACTCTCTGCTATCACTCCCATCTTAGCAACCTGATTTCTCCTCTCCAATTACTAAATCAAAAACCCAAACCTCCGCTGGTTCTCAGAACATTGCCCCGTTGCTGAGGTAGCAGGTACCGAGGTACCCCTTCACCCACTCACTCCTCTCTTTTCCTGTCAGGGCCTGCACTAGGTCCCACCAAGTCCTCTAGCAAGCTAACCCAAAGCTCAAACCAGCTGAGAAGAGCCCTGAGACCCCTATCCACGATGTAATGAAAATGGCATTTAAAGTTGCTTTGTCATCACTGAAAAGAGGTTTCTAAGAATTTAAAGTCCCTCAAAGGCTTTTTGGAATATTTACTCCCATCTTCCCCTCTGCTATACCTGTTCTAATGCTCAAGTTTTGTTCTAGGAAAATCCCAAACCCCTTTACCATTTTTCTTTTACATCTCTCTTTTCTCATTCTTAGATCCATGGAGCTGCTCTCAGCCTCGACTACCCCGTCTTCCCCATCTGTACCAGGTCCACAGAAATGTCTTAAATGACCTTCTCCAGAAGTCTTCACCAAGGCTTACTTTAGGTCTTTCAGCAAAAGAGTCCCTCTGAAAGAGTTCAATGTACATAAACTTCCACTTTTCGTGTTGCCCTGTTCTACTTGGCCACTGGCTGGAAAAATCACCACCCCTAAGCTAGACACTGCCTTTCCAGTTTTTCACAAAATATGTGAACAAGGCCTCTGGCCTTGAGCTGGGGCTTCACCTAGATGCCTACATTTCTAAGATAAAAAAGTTAGCAACTGGTCTCCATGGTGACAGCTGGCAGGGAGAAAAAAAGAGACAAAAAAGCTCTCCCCTTCCAAGGTGTCCTTGAAAAGTTAACTTGCCCAGAACAGAGGAAAAAAAAAAACAGAAACAAAAACTAATTTTTGTGAATTTCTGCAGACTGTGAACTTCTGAGCCCCTTCCCTTACATGTTGGGTACAAATTCTAAAACTACCAAAACTTGGGGTTCAGGGGATTAATTGATTACAACAGAAGCAATGCCCTCTAAATCCGGATGCAACCAAATAAGAATGTTTTCCTCACTTTGGTGCTATCTTAGGTGCATTTTCTTGTCCATTCCTAAAACAGTATAATTCTATACACTTTAACATTATTTATGTTTACATAAAATGGTCAATAGATGTGATTAATTATGTAATCATGCAGATGTTTTTCAGAGTGCTCTATCATGACGTAGGTTCATTTAAAGTTCAAATAGGGGGGCATACAACCCGGTTCCACCGGGAACCTGTATCCCTCACTTTGGCCATCCTATGAGGAATAATAATTGCTGAAGGGGTGGGCATAGGAACAACTGCCCTAGTCCATGAGACACAACAAAGACACAATTAGAAGCAGAAATAGACCAAAGCTTAAAGACATTAAAAACCGACATCACAGCTTTACAGGAATTTTAACCTCTCTCTCTCTGAAGTTGTTTTACAGAGCAGGCGAGTGTTGGACCTCCTCTTCATGAGAGAAAGTTGCCTTTTTGCTTGCATTGAGGGAAGAATGTTGTTTTTATGCCGACAATACTGGAGTTGTAAAAGAATCTATGAGTAAATTAAGAAAACGACTTGAAGAGCGTCAAAGAGAGACAGAGGCCCCAGAAGGGAGGTTTGATTCTTTGTTCACATAGTCAACCTGGTTAACTATGCTTTTATCTGCCATGGCCGGTCCATTTATAATCCTCATATTATTGCTAACGGTAGGACCCTGTTTGCTCAACCGTGTAGTTTCCTTTCTAAACCAAATCGAACATGTTATTAAACCTAACCATACACTGTTCTCTCAATCTAATTTTACAGAAAAGTGGGGACAGAGTTGGTCTTAAAATACAGGAATATAGAGGATCTTCCACCTGCTGAGAAACTCAAAGGTCCATGCAGAAATGATCCCTGGAGAAGATGTAGGCAACTATGAAGGACCTGAGACAGCAAAAGTCTTCCATGGCAAACAACCTGCTCAGGATGAAGGGATGTGTCTGAATCAGGCACTCTCTTCTTAATAGAAGATGGACCAAAGCAGGCATTTGTTGAGCTGCTCCTGCATGCCTATGTTTGACATACCACTGTAACTTGTGAAAGTGTCACAGTAAGTAGGGGCAGCCTCCTTCTCATGGGAACCTTGGAAGCAACTGTTAGGACAAAGTTGTTGCCAAGGCAGTGACCTCATTCCGTTCCTAAAGGAAGTGACCTCACCTAACTTCCTTGGTGATGGAACTCTCTGAACTTGGAATCCAGGAAGCCAGGCACAAAGAGCCAGTCCCAGTCCAAGCCCCAGTGGTCAAACTTATTTTGATTTACCAAGGACAGACTCAGTCTTTCTTGGAACCTACTGATGTGAGGATGGCCAAATGCAAGGAAAGCTATGAATAGGGGCATTTCCTGAGAAAGCAGGCAGTGGCTCACCGCTGGCCCCTGACAACTTCACAGAGTTGGCCAAAAGACCAGATTTGAGACAGAACAGGCCATTTCCAGAGAACATAGTATGGCCCACCAGTCAGAGGACACTCCGGATAGTCACAGACCTACATGGGGGAAGGAGGTGCCTTTGTGGTGTGGGTGTGGGTTTGTGGTTTTGTCTCATGTTCTGAGAATAGGTATGAAAGGTGGTTTGTTTTGTTTGGAGTGAACTGTTTCTACTAAGTCGTTTGACAAGGTGAGTGTTTCTATGTCTGTGTATCCCACTATGTCCGTGGTTGTAGACATTAGAAAGGAGAATGCATCAATGAATATGTCCTATCTAGTAGAAAGCTTCCCAGCATTCATCCTGCCCTATTTATGAATGGACTGCAGCTTGCCTTATTGATGTGCAACACCTGCTATCTACCTAAGGTCCTGTTTTCTTCCTGAATTCTCGCCACTCTCCAGAATAGGCTCATGGTTTTGTGTTTAAGATATGTACAACCTTGAAGCTCTGTGACATGACCATGTACTGAATAGCTGAAGGGAATGGCGAGCATCTAAGAAAACTCAGATATCAGTGTGACCAGGAAAGTCTCAGTGAAGAAACCCTGCTTGGGGCCTTTTGTTTACCAATTCTTCTGTTGCCCTGAATGTCAGGAAGGTCTTTTCCTCAGTCCACCACTTTGTGAAGCCTGAAGAAAACAGTTTCCAAATGGAAATGAATGGGCATTACCTGTGGCTCTTTGCTTAATTGCTTTGGAATGGATGTGTCTGAATCAGCCTATTTGCCTTGTGTGAGGGTGTGGCTTAGATTCTCACCTCCTGATGGATCTAAAGAAAGATCCCATGTGTACATCCAAAACCAAAATGGCCAAAAAAGCAGTCCTTGTGGATGAAGTCTCTCGCCTCTTCTGTAACTTTCCTGACCTCCATCAAGTCAGAATAGGGATCCTTTGGTTCAAATGAGTTCTTCAAAGTCCTGCAGAGGCTAGCCCATAGTTGCTTGGGTTTTCTCAAGACTCCAATTCACATAAGGAATCCAAACCCCACAGTCAGTTGGCCTCAAATTGAAGAAGCGAAGCAGTATTAATGGGAGGCCTATTTGATCTCTCCTGGTTCACAAGAAGGGTGTCCAGGCCACCCTGACTTTAGGCAAATTAGGTGCAAGAGAGCTTATTTTGGACACGGTCTTGGGCTGTGCCCCTCATGGAAAACTTTTGCCAGAGGTCATTATGAGTGTCTATATGGAAAAAGATGAGCGCCACGTTGGAGTGTTTTGTTTTAAATTGTGGTCATTTGGGTGGCGGTTGGAAGAGATGACTTGGTCCACATGTTCTTGAACTCTGGTGTGATTCCCTTAGAATCTGAGTTCTCAAACTGACCTCAGAGAAGTATTGCTATGAATAGCGTTGAGATTTAAGGAAGCCAGGCATGAGTGTCGCCCTTGGAAACTAAGTTCTAGGCCCAGGATGGCTTTCCACAGAGCACTAGGCCTCTCAGCCAGGATACCACATGATTTTATTCTGAAAGATTTGGCACCCAGAGTTGAGAGTCAAAACTCATATGGACCTCACATTGTAGACCTCAATGGGAATAACATCATGTGATCTTTTGGCCACTCTATGGGAAGCCTTACCTGTGAGTGTTCTCCAGAGCTTTCATTGAAATTAGCTTCCTAAAAATTTAATGGTTCCTGAAAGAATTGAAACTCACAGTGCCTCCAACTTCATCCTTGAAAAATGGCTAGAAAAATACCATAAAATTTTTGAAATTCCCATCACCAGGTGGCACTGGAGAACATTTGGATGTCCTGTTACTGATCATGAATATACCAGACAGTGCCTTGATTGACTGGGTTTCATGTAAATGGTGTAGAACAGAGATGCCAGTAAGTTGGACTCTGTTGAGTAGTTGGCCTAGAGCAGTGGTGGGCAGGTATGTGATAAAACATCTGTGGTGGGGCCATGTGGATCTTCCATTGGCATCCAAATGGCTTGTGACTGACATGGTGCAGCCAGCAGAACCTTCCATGTAAAGGCAACTTGTTATATGGAGAGTTTTCAGGACATTGTTCAGAATCAGGTTGCTATGGTCAAGGGGGCAAGCTATGTGGGATAGAATCCTGGTTCTTGTATCCTCCTGCAGAACCTGACCCACCACACATGACAGAACTCCCTCTTGCACTGTGACCCAATTGAACTCCTTTTATTTCGTGAAGCAAATACCAAACTCCCAGTGCAGCAGGAAGAAACACCATGAAAATGGAGGATGACCATATGGCTTCACAGTGCACATGGGGAGACCTTTAGCCCCCAGTGGCCACAGTTTACCTAAAAAGAGAATTTAGCACTGCTGCCTCATGTTCATTGGGAAATAAGAAAGCATGTCCTCCAGGTCTCATAGATGCAGACCAAGCTTTTATGGTCTCACTAGAAAGGAAGCTAAAGCTCCTGACAACAACATATTTTTCAAGTGCCCAATCTCACAGGCAGTTTCTCAAGAAGTCTCTATGCCAGCAGACCTCCATGTTTGTGGAGTGTTTACCCTTTCCCTTACCTTTGGAAACTCCTCTGCCACTTCCAAGGTTGTGGGCTCCTGAGCATATTCCATTCCAGATATTTGTTCACAGGTTTTCTAAATCTTCTCCTCTAATTGTGTCTTACTTGGGGCGAAGGTATTGTCAAGGCATTGTTCTGAATGAGAGTGGGAAGATTTTTGTGTAGCAAATATTTACATACACATTGGATTCATTTTTCAATTTTCCATTCGAAATACTGAATCCTTGACACTAACTCATACCCTACTAGATTCTGACTACTAATTCTAATATAATGGAGAAAAATAACCCAAACAGAATAGAAATACTAGCACTTCATAGGAGGCATGGTGTATAGTTGGTCTTCCTATTTGCATGATATAGGGTTGGAGTTGTAAATATTGTCAATTTTTTGTTGAAAGAGTTCTGCATGTGTTTTTAAAGTTAACACATATGTGAATTCCTGTCTCCCTTTTTCTGTAGCCAATTCAGCACATGTATTTTTATATGAACATATAGAATCCTACCTGGTATCACACCTGTATTCTTGAGAGGTGGCTAACTTGGCAGATACAAAGTGTGAGAAGAAATCACTCCTCCTAAACGCTTTTGGAACTGATAATTCAAATTATGAGTGAGCTTCTTAGTTAAAAAACATTATACATAAATCCATGTTCAGTAAAATTAATATTTTTGGATCTGTGGATGATATATATTTCACGATGAATTTTAATTGGCATATATATTGCTACTTTTTAATGTCTCTGTGTGTATTTTGTATATATATATATATATATATATATATATATATATATATACACTCTAGATTTGTCAAAATATGAAATATATGTATCTTATTATACACTCCCTAAATTCATTCATGTTCATGTATGTGGTTTTATATTCAAATTTTCATAAGATTATTTTCAGAAATATTCATCCATCTGAAATACATATTTGTTTTATAGTATTGAAAACTCACTTCAGTAAATGGTGCAAACAAATCCTTATATTTTTACAGTAACTGACCCACTTTAACATCAATGCAAGTAGATTCCTATGGGACATGATGTGTATTTTGGCGTTCATTTTTATACAACACTGGTACATTACTATTTCTTCAGTTTTTGTACATCATAGAATATACATTTCAGCCACAACTTCATAAATTTAAAGAAATTTGTAACACATTCTATCACTTCCTGCTTCAGAACATATGTATTCCTCTTTGTTTTTGACTGGTCATTTCATGAGACTTCTTTCCACACACATTACTGTCGATTTCCATTATCAATTTTGAAGCAAAATTCACACACTCTTTATGATGAACCACAACCGTAATATTACCATTGGATGTATAAATGGTTGGAATGAATGTATGTATATCAATATATGATTCCCTGTGTATTTTCAGATATCAATTTATTCCAATTTCTAAAGTTTGAACCAGTTGTATTATTTATTCGCAGTATGGACTATTCATGCATTATGTCTATATTCATACACACATGGTACACCTCTATGTATCCCCAATACTAATTTACACCTCTTCAAAATATTGCTCCAAGAAATGGTGGTAGAAATACTCATGTCACCTGATCTACATATACATTTTATCACAGTAATATTCTGGCCACAAAATGCAAAGTCACACTTACGATTGTACCAAAGCCTAAATGGAATGTGAGTATGGATTATGAAAATCACCCATGTCCAGGTTGCCTAATGCTCTCAAATGTCAATCCTATTGGTGACTACATATTTGTTTCTTCCTAAGATTATATATTCAATCTCAAGCCTGTTGAAAATGTCTATTGGTATCACTCATTTTATACTTTGCCTGATTTCCTTATGTCTCTATTGATATCTGCTTTCCTACATATTTTCCCCAGTTCATCATTGTGACTGACTCTTCACATGTGCTGACATTTACATTTTCTCTCTACCCAAAACCCTATTGCTAAAGAACTTTTTGTCCAAATCCTATACTCACACTTTTTTCTAATCTTACCAACTCTCTTCATAATCTTACCAACTCTCCCTTTTTGAATGAATGTTCTCCTCAACATTCAATCATCTAAGGTACAAGATCCTATGCCATTGTGTATAGATTTATCTGAGACATCTGCACAGAACATAATTCAAAGCTAACTATCCCAATCAAGGACCCAATGACTTTCTGGGCTTTAAATCTTACTGAGATTTCTGTTTTCATACATATATTCCACCTCTATAATCTTATAAATATCGCAGGTTTCCAATACCATTATTCATCCAGCAGAAAGATCCTAACCCAAATCAAACATGTTATTAACCCTAAACATACACGATTCCCTCAATCTACCCTTATAGAAGAGCAGGGACAGAGTTGGTCTTACAATACTGGAATGTAGGAGATCTTCAACCTGCAGAGAACCTCAAAGGTCCATGCAGAAATTATCCCTGGAGAAGATATAGGCAGATATGAAGGACCTCAGAGAGCAAAAGTCATCTTCCATGACAAACAACCAGGTAAGGATGAAGGGATGTGTCTGAAGCAGTCTCTCTCTTCTTAATGTAGAGAAGATGGACCAAACCAGGCCTGTGTGGAGAGCTGTTCCCGGGTGCCTATGGTTGATATTCCATTTTAACTTGTGAAAGTGTCAAAGGAAGTAGGGGCAGCCTCCATCTCATGGACCCTTCGAAGCAACTGTTAGGACAAAGTGGTTGCCAAGGCAGTGACCTCATTCAGTTCTAGAGGAAGTGACCTACGTCACTTTCTTGTTGATGTAACACTCTGAACTTTGGATCCAGGAAGCCAGGCACTCTGAGGCAGGCCCAGTCCCAGTTGCAGTGGTCTCACATGTTTGGATTAACCAAGGACAGAGTCAGTCTTTCTTGGCAACTACTGAATTGAAGATGGACAAATGCCAGGAAAGCTCTGAAGAGGGGCTTTTTTTTTTTGATAAAGCAGGCAGTGGCTCACCGCTGGCTCCTGACAACTTCACAGTCTTGGCCAAGGAGACCAGATCTGACATACGACAGCCCATTTCAGGGGAACATAGTATGGTCCACCAGTCAGAGGATGCTCCGGATAGTCACAGACCTACTTGGGGAAAGAAGGTGCCTTTTTGGGTGTGTTTGTGTGTTAGTGATTTTGTCTCATCTTCTAAGAATATGTAGGAAAGTCGGTTTGTTTAATTTGGAGTGGCCTGTTTCTAGTAAGTGCTTTGAGAAGGTGAGTGATTCTGTGTATCCCACTGTGTCCGTGGTTGTAGACAATAGAAAAGAGAATGCATCAAAGGATGTGTCCTGTCTAGTAGAAATCTTCACAGCATTCATCTTGTCCAATTTATGAATGGACTGCAGCTTACCTTATAGATGGGCAACACCTACTACCTTTCTACATTCCTGATTTCTTCCTGAATTCTGGCCACTCTCCCATAGGCTCATGGTTTTGTGTTCAAGATATGTATCTCCTCCACAATCTGGGACATGGCCATGTACTGGATAGCTGAAGGGAATGGTGAGTATCACAGAAAACTTAGATATCAGTGTGACCAGGAAAGTCTCAGTGGAGAAACTCTGCTTTGGGAATTTGCTTTTCTATTGTTCTGTTGCCCTGAATGTAAGGAAGGTCTTTGCCTAAGGCCACACCTTTCCAAAGCCTGAAAATATCAGTTTTCAAATGGAAATAAATGGGCATCACCTGTGGATCTTTGCTTAATTGCTTTGCAAAGGGATATGTCTGAATCCACCTCTTAGTGCAGTGTGAGTCCATGGCTCAGATTCTCAGCCCTGATGGATCTAAAGAAAGATCCCATGTGTGCATCCAATTCCAAAATGGCCAAAAGAGCAATCATTGTGGATGAAGTCTCTTGTTTTCCTCTGTAAGGTTCCTGATCTCCATCAAGTGAGAAGAGGGATCCTTTGGGTCAACTGAGTCCTTCAAGCCCTGCAGAGGCTAGCCCATAGGTGCTTGGGTTTTCTCATGACTCCAAATCACATAAAGAAACTATACCTGACAGTCACTATGCCTCAAATTGGAGAAGTGGAACAGTATTAATGGCAGGCATCTTTGATCAGCCCTGGTTCACAGGAACAGTGTCCAGAAACACTGACTTTAGACAAATGAAGGGCAAGGGAGTTTATTTTGACATTGTCTTGTGCTGTGTGCCTCATGGAAACTTCCAGCCAAGGTTATGATTAGTGTCTATATGGAAGAAGATGAGGGGCATGTGTGAGTGTTTTGGTTTTAATTCTGGTCATTTGTGTGGCGGTTGGAAGAGATGACTGGGTCACCAGGGATTGAACCCTGGTGTGTTTCCCCTTAGAGACTGAGTTCTGAAACTGACCTCAGAGAAGTATTGCCATCAATTGTGTTGGGATTTTAGGAGGCCACGCATGAGAGTCGCCCTTGGAACCTGAGATCTAGGACCAGGGTGGCTTTCCACAAAGAACTGGGAATCTCAGCCTGGATATCACATGATTTTATTCTGAAAGACTTGGCAGCCATAGTTGAGAGTCAAAACACATAGGACCTCACATTGTAGACCTCAATGGTCCTGGCTTCAAGTGACCTTTTGTCCACTCTTTGGAAAGCCTTGCCTGTGAGAGTTCTCCAGAATTTTCTTTAAATTGAGCTTTCTCAACATTTAATGGTTCCTGAATAATTGAAATTCACAGTGCATCCAATGTCATCCTTGAAAAATGGCTAGATAAATACCATGAAATTTTTGAAATTCCCATGACCAGGTGGCACTCCAGAAACATTCGATGTCCTATTGCTTATTATGAGTGTACCAGACAGTTCCTTGATTGACAGGGTTTTCTGAAAATTGTTTAGAACAGAGATGCCAGTAATTTGTAGCCTGATGAGTAGTGGGCGTAGAGCAGTGGTGGGCAGGTGTGTGATAAAATATCATGGTGGGTCCATGTGGATCTGCCATTGGCTTCCAAATGGCTTGTGACTGACATAGTGCAGACTTCAGACCCTTATATGTAAAGGCATCTTGTTCTATGGCGAGGTTTCAGGGCAATGTTCAGAATCAGGTTGCTATGGACAAGGGAGCAATCTTTGAGAGATAGAAGTCTGGTTTGTGCATTTTCTTGCAGACCATAACCCACCACACATGACAGAACTCTCTCCAGCACTGTTTCCCAGTTGAACTCCTTGTATTTCGTGAAGCATGTACCAAACTCCAAGTGCAGCAGCAAGAAACACCACGAAAAGTGGAGGATGACCAAATTGTTTCACAGTCCACACGGGGAGAAAATAAACCCCCAGGGGCTACAGTTTATCTACAAAGAGAGAATTCAGCAGTGCTGCCTTGTGTTCATTGGAAAATAAGAAACTTTGTCCTCCAGGTCACATAGATGCAGACCCAGCTTTGAGGGTATCACTACAAAGGAAGCTTAACTCCTGACAAAAACCTATATATCATTGCCCAACCTCAGTGGCAGTTTCTCTAAAAGTTTTAGGCATGCAGAGCTCCGTGTTTGTGGAGTGTGTACCGTGTTCTTACTTTTGGAAACTCTTTTACCACCTCCAAGTTTGTGCACTCCTGAGCATTTTCCATTCCAGAAATGTAATCACAGATTTTGCAACTTTTCTTCTCTAATTGTGTCTTACTTGGGGCGAAGATAATTTCAAGGCATTGTTCTGGATGAGAGTCAGAAGATTTGTTTTAGCACATATTTGCATACACATTGGATTAATTTTCCTATTTTTCCATTCGAAATTCTGAATCCCTGACACTAACCCATATTCTAATAGACTCTGACTACTAATTCTAATATGATGGAGAAAAATAACCCAAACAGTACATAAATACATGCAGTTCAGGGTTGGACTTGCCTTTTGCATGATAAAGGGTAGGTATTATGAATCTAGTCAATTTTTAATTGAAATAGTTCTCCATGTGTTTTGAAAGTTAACAAATATGTGAATTACTGTCTCCCATTTTCTGGAGCCTATTCAGCACATGTATTTTTATATGCACAAATAGAATCCTACACGGTATCACACGTACATTCTTTTGAGTTACATGACTTGGCAGATACAAATTGTGAGAAGTGATCACTCGTCCTAAACGCTGTTAGAACTGAAAATTCAACCTATGGGTGAGCTTCCCAGTGGAACAACATTATACATAAACCCATGTTCAGTAAAATGAATGTTTTTGCATCTTTATGATATATATTTCATGATGAATTTCGATTGGCATATATATTGCTATTTTTTAATTTCTGTGTTTGTGTGTGTGTGTGTGTGTATATACTCTCCAGATTTTTAAAAATATGAAAATTATGTGTCTTATATACACTCCCTAAATTCATTCATGTTCATGTATGTGGATTAATAATCAACTTTTCACAAGATTATTCTTAGAAATACTCAAACACCTGAAATACATATTTGTTTCCTAGTACTGAGAACTAACTTCAGTGAAAGGTGCATACAAATTCTAATATGTCTACATTAACTGACCCAGTTGAACATCAATGCATGTTGGTTCCTATGGGACACGATGTGTATTTTGACGTTAATTTTTATTCCACACTGGTACATTACTATTTCTTCAGTTTATGCACATCTTAGCATATATATTTCATTCACTAGTTAGCAAATTTATAGGCATTTGTTTCACTTTCAGTCACTTCCTGCTCCAGAACACATGTATTTCTCTATGTTTCTTGACTGGTCTATTCATGAGACTTTTTTTCCAAATATATTGTTTTCGATTTCCATAATCAATTTTGAAGAAAAACTCACACACCCTTCATGATTAACCATAACCATAAGATAATCATTAGATATATAACTGGTTGGAATTAATGATTGTATATCAATATAACATTTCTTATATATTTTCAGATATCCATTCAATCCATTATTTAAAGTGGATCTAGTTATATTATTTATTCACAGTATTGTCTATTCATGCATTATGTCTATATTAATAGAAACAGGGTACACCTATTTGTACCCCCATACGAATTTATAAATCTTCAAAATATTGCTCTCAGAAATGGTGGAAGAAATACTCATGTCACCTGATCTACATACACATTTTATCACAGAAATATTCCGGACACAAAAAGCAAAGGTCACACTTACAATTGTACCAAAGCCTAAATGAAAAGATAGCATCCATTACTAAAATCATCCATGTCCAGGTTGCCTAATGCTCTCAAATATCAATCCTATTGGTGACTACATATTTGTTTCTTCCTAAGATTATATATTCAACTTCAAACCTGTTGAAAATGTCTAACCCTATCACACACTTTATACTTTGCTTGATTTCCTAATGTCTCTATTGATATCTGCTTTCCTACATGTTTTCCCCAGTTCATCATTGTGACTGACTCTTCACATGTGCTGACATTTACATACACTCTCTACCTGAAACCCTATTGCTGAAGAACTTTTGGTCCAAATCCTATGCTCACTCTTCTTTCTAAATCTACCAACTACCTTCCTAATCCTACCGACTATCGGTTTTTGACTGGATGCTCTCTTCAACATTCAATCATCCAAGGTACAAGGTCCGATGCCAGTGTATATTGATTTATCTGAGACATCTGTGCAGCACATAACTCAAAGTTAAGTATCCCACTCAAGTCCCCAATGCCCTTCTGGGCTTCAAATCTTACCTAGATTTCTGCTTTCATACTTATATTTCACATGTATACTCTTGTAAATATCGTAGGTTGCCAATACCATTATTCATCCCGCAGAATGATTCGTAACCCAAATCGAACTTGTTATTAACCCTAACCATACACTGTTCCCTCAATATAACTAACTTAAGAGCAGCGACAGAGTGGGTCTTACAATATAGAAATGTAGAAGATCTTCCACCTGCTTAGAACCTCAAAGATCCATGAAGAAATGATCCTTGGAGAAGATGTAGGCAGCTATGTAGGACCTGAGAGAGCAATAGTCATCTTCCATGCAAACAACCTGGTCAGGATGAATTGATGTGTCTGAATCAGCCTCTCTCTTCTTAATGTAGAGAAGATGGACCAAACCAGGCCTCTGTGGAGAGCTGTTCCAGGGTGCCTATAGTTGATATACCATTATAACTTCTGAATGTGTCACAGGATGTTGGGGCAGCCTCTATCTCATGGGAACCTTGGAAGCAACTGTTAGGACAAAGTGGTTACCAAGGCAGTGACCATATTCAGTTCCTGAAAGAAGTGACCTCACTTCACTTCCTTGGTGATGGAATTCTCTGAACTTGGGATCCAGGAAGCCAGGCACCCAGAGCCAGTCCCACTCCAGACCCAGTGGGCTAACTTGTTTGCTTTTCCCAAAGACATAGTCAGTCTTTCTTGGTACCTGCTGATGTGAGGATGGCCAAATGCCAGCAGAGCTCTGAAGAGGGGCCTTTCCTGAGAAAGCAGGCAGTGGCTCACTGCTGGCTCCTTACAACTTCACGGAGTTGGACATTGAGACCAGATGTGAAACAGGACAAGCCATTTTGGGGGAACATAATATGGCCCACCAGTCAGAAGACACTCCGGATAGTCACAGACCTATTTGGGGGAAGGAAGTGCCTTTGCCGTTGTAGGTGTGAGTTTGTGGTTTTTTCTCATGTTCTGAGAATAGGTAGGAAAGGTGGTTTGTTTGGTTTGGAGTGGACTGTTTCTAGTAAGTCGTTTTACATTGTGAGTGTTTCTATGTCTGTGTATCCCACTGTATCCATGGTTGTAGACATTAGAAAAGAGAATGCACCAATGGATGTGTTGTCTCTAGTTGAAAGCTTCCGCAATTCATACTGCGCAATTGATGAATGCACTGCAGCTTGCCTTATGGATGGGCAACATCTACTATCTTCTAAAGTTCCTGTTTTCTACGTGAATTCTGGCCACTCTCCAGAATAGACTCATGGTTTTGTTTCCCAGATATGTAACACCACAAGGCTCTGTGACATGGCCATGTTCTGGAGAGCTGAAGGGAATGAGATCATCTCAGAAAACTCAGATATCAGTGTGTGCAGTAAAGTCTCAGTGGAGAAACCCTTCTTTGGGCCATTTGCTTAATTCTATTTCTATTACCCTAAATGTCAGAAAGGTCTTTGCCTCAGGCCACCCCTTTGTGTAGCCTGAAAAACACTGTTTTCATATGGAAATGAATGGACCCCACCTGTGGCTCTTTGCTTAATTTCTTTAGAATGGGATGTGTCTGAATCAGCCTCTTGTCCTTGTATGAGGTTGTGGCTTAGATTCTCAGCACCTGATGGATCTAAAGAAAGATCCCATGTTCTTCCAAAACTAAAATGTCCAAAAGAGCAGTCATTGTGGATGAATATTTTTGCCTTCTTGTTTTAGGTTCCTGAACTCCATCAAGTGAGAATAGGGATCCTTTGGGTCAAATGAGTTCTTGAAATCCCTGCAGAGGCTAGCCCATATGTGCTTGGATTTTCTCATGAATCCAAATCACATAAAGAATCTATACCCTACAGCCAGTAGGCTGAAATTGGAGAAGTGGAACACTTTAACAGCAGGAATATTTGATCACTCCTGGTTCACAGGAAGAGTGTCCAGGCCACCATGATTTTAGGCAAATAAGGGGCAAGTGAGCTTATTTTGGACACTACCTTGGGCTCATAGAAACCTCCAGCTAGAGGTTATGATGAGTGTCTACGTGGAAGAAGATGATGGCCCTGTGGGAGTGTTTTGATTTTAATTGTGGTAATTTTTGTGGTGGTTGGAAGGGATGACTGGGTCCACCTGGGCTTGAACTCTGGTGTGATTCCCCTTAGAGACTGCATTCTGGAATTGACCTCAGAGAAGTATTGCCATGAATTGTGTTGGGATTTTAGGAGGACACACATAAGACTCACTCTTGGAAACTGAGATCTATGCCCAGTGTGGCTTTCCACAGAGGCCTGGGAATCTCAGCCAGGATATCACATGATTTTATTCTGAAAGACTTGGCAGCCATAGATGAGAGTCAAAACATACATGGACCTCACATTGTAGACGTGAATTGGCCTGGCTTTATGTGACCATTTGGTAACTCTTTGAGAAGCCTTGACTTTGAGAGTTCTCCAGAGCTTTCATTGAAATGAACTTTCTCACACTTAATGGTTCCTGAATGAATTGAGACCCACAGTGCCTCTAACTTCATTTTTGAAAAATTGCTAAATAAATACCATGAAATTTTTTAAATTCCCATGACCAGGTGGAACTGCAGAAAATTTGATGTCCTGTTGCTTATCATGTGTATACCAGACAGTGCCTTGTTTAACTGGGTTTCATGAAAATGATGTAGAACACGAGATGCCAGTAATTTGGAGCCTGCTGAGTAGTGGGCCTAGAGCAGTGGTGGGAAGGTGTGTGAAAAAACATCATGGAGGGGCTATGTGGATCTGCCATTGGCTTCCAAATGGCTTGTGACTGATATAGTGCAGACATGAGACCCTTATATGTAAAGGCATCCTGTTATATGGAGAGTTTTAAGGGCAATGTTCAGAATAAGTTTACTATGGTTACTGGGGCAAGCTCTGTGGGATAGAAGCCTGGTTGGTGCATTCTCCTGCAGACCCTCACCCACCACAAGTGACAGAACTCCCTCCAGCACTGTATCCCAAATGAACTTCTTATATTTTGTGAAGCAAATACCAAATTCCCAGTGCAGCAGCAAAAAACACCATGAAAAGTGGAGGATGAGCAAATGTCTTCACAGTCCCCACTGGGAGACACTTAGAATCCAGTGGCCACAGTTTACCTACAAAGAGAGAATTGAGCACTGCTGCCTCATGTTCATTGGAATATAAGAAACCATCTCTTCCCGGTCACATAGATGCAGACCCAGCTTTGATGGTCTCACTACGAAGGAAGCTAAAGCTCATGACAGCAACATATATTTCAGGATCCCAACCTCAGAGGCCATTTCCCAAGAATTCTTAGGCCAGCAGAGCTCCTTGTTTGTGGAGTGTTTACCCTGTCCTTTACTTTTGGAAACTCCTCTACCACCTCAAAAGTTGTGAACTCCCGAGCATATTCCATTCCATGTATGTATTCCTAGAGTTTTACACTTTTCAACTCTAATTGTGTCTTACTTGGGGCGAAGGTAATGTCAAGGCATTGTTCTGGATGTGAGTGGGAAGATTTTTGTGTAGCACATATTTACATACACATTGGATTCATTTTCCAATTTTCCATTTGAAATACTTAATCCCTGACACTAACCTGTACCCTACTAGTCTCTGACTAATAATCCTAAAATGATGGTGAAAAATAACCCAAAAAGAATAGAAATACAAGCAGTTCAGAGGAGGCATGGTGTATAGTTGGAATTGCTTTTTGCATTATATAATGTAGGAGTTTTAAATCTAGTCAATTTTCTGTTGAAATAGTTCTAGATGTGTTTTTAAAATTAACAAATATGTGAATCCCTGTCTCCCTTTCTCTGTAGCCTATTCAGCACATGTATTTTTATATGCACATATAGAATCCTACCTGATATCACTTGTACACACATGTGAGGTGGCTGAATTGGCAGATGCAAATTGTGAGAAGAGATCACTCCTCCTAAACGCTGTTGGAACTGAAAATTCAACCTACGGGTGAGCTTCCTAGTTGAATAACATTATACATAAATCCATTTCAGTAAAATGAATATTTTTCGATCTTTGGATTATATATATTTGATGAAGATTTTCGATTGGCATATATATTGCTACCTTTTTTTTCTTTTATTGGTTGCTCAAAACATTACAAAGCTCTTGACATATCATATTTCATACATTAGATTCAAGTGGGTTATGAACTCCCATTTTTACTCCAAATATAGAATGCAGAATCACATCAGTTACACATCCATATTTTTACATAATGTCTTATTTGTTACTGTTGTATTCTGCTACCTTTCCTATGCCCTACTATCCCCCCTCCACTCTCTTCCCATCTTCTCTCTCTACGCTACCTACTGTAATTCATTTCACTTATTGTTTATTTTTCCATTACACTCACAACCTCTTATATGTATTTTTTTTGTAACAATAAGGGTCTCCCTCCATTACCATGCAATTTCTCTTTTCTCTACCTTTCCCTTCCACCTCATGTCTCTGCTTAATGTTAATCTTTTCTTCATGCTCTTCCTCTCTGCTCTGTTCTTAGTTGCTCTCATTATATCAAAGAAGTCATTTGGTATTTGTTTTTTTGGGATTGGCTAGCTTCACTAAGCATAATCTGCTCTAGTGCCATGCATTTCCCTGCAAATTCCATTATTTTGTCATTTTTTAGTGCTGTGTAATCCTCCATAGTATATAAAAAAAAAACATTTTTTTTTATCCATTCATCTATTGAAGGTAATCTGGGTTGGTTCCACAGTGTAGCAATTGTGAATTGTGCTGCTATGAACATCGATTGGCAGTATCCCTGTAGTACGCTCTTTTAAGGTCTTCAGGGAATAGTGCGAGAAGGGCAATAGCTGGGTCAAATGGTGCTTCCATTCCCGGCCTTCCCAGGAATCTCCATACTGCTTTCCAAATTGGCTGCACCAGTTTCAGTCCCATCAGCAATGTACAAGAGTACCCTTTTCCCCACATCGTTGCCAGCACTTGTTGTTGTTTGACTTCATAATGGCTGCCAATCTCACTGGATTGAGATGGTATTTTAGGGTGGTTTTGATTTGCATTTCTCTGACTGCAAGAAATGGAGAGCATTTTTTCATGTACTTGTTGATTGATTCTATGTCCTCCTCTGAGAAGTGTCTGTTCAGGTCCTTGGCCCATTAGGTTATTTGTTATCTTATTGTCTAATTATTTGAGTTCTTTGTATACTTTGTATACTCTGGATATTAGGGCTCCATCTGAAGGGTGAGGAGTAAAAATTTGTTCCCATGATCTAGGCTCCATATTTACCTCTCTTATTGTTTCTCTTTCTGAGAAAAAAATTTTCAGTTTAAGTAACTCCCATTTGTTGATTCTTGTTATTAACTCTTGTGCTATGGGTGTCCTATTAAGGAATTTGGAGCCTGACCATACAATATGTAGATCGGAACCAACTTTTCTTCTATCAGATGCAGAGTCTCTGATTTGAATCTAGCTCCTTGATCCACTTTGAGTTAACTTTTGTGCATGGCGAGAGAAAGGGATTCAGTTTCATTTTGTTGCATATGGATTTTCAGTTTTCCCAACACGATTGGTTGAAGATGCTATCCTTCCTCCATTGCAAGCTTTTAGCTCCTTTATCAAATATAAGATAGTTGTAGCTTTTTGGATTAGTCTCTGTGTCCTCCATTCTGTACCATTCGTCCACCCACCTGTTTTGGTACCAGTACCATGCTGTTTTTGTTATTATTGCTCTGTAATATAGTTTGAAATCTGGTATCGCTATACCGCCTGATTCACACTTCCTGCTTAGAATTGCTTTTGCTATTCTGGGTCGTTTATTTTTCCATATGAATTTCATGATTGGTTTATCTATTTCTACAAAAAATTCATTTGGGATTTAGATTGGCATTTCATTAAACCTACAGACAACTTTTTAGTAATATCGCCATTTTGATGATGTTAGTTCTGCCTATCCATGAACAGGGTATATTTTTCAATCTTCTAAGATCTTATTCTACTTCTCTTTTTAGGGTTCTGTAGTTTGCATTGTATAAATCTTTCACCTCTTTTGTTAGGTTGATTCCCAAGTATTTAATTTTTTATGAGGATATTGTGAATGCAGTGTTTTTCCTCATTTTCATTTCAGAAGTTTTGTCGCTGATATACAGAAATGCCTTTGATTTATGCATGTTGATTTCATTTCCAGCCACATTGCTGAATTCATTTATTAGTTCTAGTAGTTTTTTTCTGTAGACCCTATTGGGTCTTCTATGTATAGAATCATGTCATCTTCAAATAGTGATAATTTAAGTTCTTTTTTTCCTATTTTTATGTCTTTAATGTCTTTCAACTTTCTAATTGCTCTGGCCAGTTTTTCGAGAACTATATTGAATAGAAGTGGTGATAGAGGACATCCCTGTCTTGTTCCAAATTTTAGAAAGAATGCCTTCAATTTTTCTCCATTCAGAATGATGCTAGCCTGAGGCTTAACATAGATAGTTTTTACAATGTCGAGGTATGTTCCTTTTATCCCTAGTTTTTCTAATGTTTTGAACGTAAAGGAATGCTCTACTTTTTCTAATGGTTTTTCTGCATCTATCAAGATCATCTTATGGTTCTTATTTTTAAGTCTATTGATGTTGTGAATAACATTTATTGATTTCCATATATTGAACCCTCCTTGCATCTCAGGGATGAATCCTAGTTGATCATGGTGCACAATTTTTTTGATGTGCCTTTGTATCCAAATCACCAGAATTTTAATGAAAATTTTTGCATCTAGGTTCATCAGAGATATTGGTCTGTTGTTTTCTTTCATTGAGGTGTCTTAGTCTGGTTTCAGAATCAGGGTGATGTTGGCCTCATAGAATGAATTTGGCAGAGCTCCCTGTTTTTCTATTTTCTGAATAACTTGAAAAGTATTGGTATTAATTCTTCTTTAAAGGTTTTGTAAAACTCCGCTGTATACCCATCCGATCCTGGGCTTTTCTTGGTTGGTAGTAGTTTGATTGCCTCTTCTATTTCATCGATTGATATTGGTCTGTTCAAATTGTGTGTATCCTCCTGACTCAGTCTAGGCAAATCATATGACTTAACAAATGTATCAATGTCTTCACTATTTTCTATTTTATTGGAATATAGGTTTTCAAAATAATTTCTAATTGTCTTCTGTATTTATGTAGCATCTGTTGTGATATTGCCTTTTTCATCCCGTATGTTAGTAATTTGAGTTCTCTCTCTTCTTCTCCTCGTTAGCATGGCTAAGGGTCTGTCAATCTTATTTATTTTTTCGAAGAACCAACTATTAGTTTTGTTAATTTTTTAATAGTTTCTTTTGTTTCAATTTCGTGATTTACTCTCTGATTTTAATAATTTCTTGCCTTCTGCTACATTTGCTGTTGTTTTGCTCTTCCTTTTCTAGGGCTTTGAGATTAAGTGAGAGCTCATTTATTTGTTGTTTTTGTTTTTTTCTTTTTTTGAGGAATGACCTCCAGGCGATGAATTTGCCTCTTGAATCTTGTTTCATTGTGTCCCATTGAATCTGATATGTTGTGTCTGTATTTTCATTTATCTCTAAGAATTTTTTGATTTCCTCCTTTATGTCTTCTGTAACCCATTGATCATTCAGTAACATATTGTTCATTTTCCATGTGATGTAGGATTTTTCCTTCCTTCTTTTACCGTTGGTTTCCAGTTTCATTCCATTGTGATCAGAAAAAAATTCATGGTATTATCTCCACCGCTTTATATTTACTGAGTGTTGCCCTATGGCATAATATATGGTCTATTTTTGAGAAGGATCCATGTGCTGGTGAGAAAAAAGTATATCCACTTGATGATGGTTGATATATTCTATATATGTCAGTTAAGTCTAGGGTATTGATTGTGATATTGAATTCTATATTTTCTTTATTCAACTTTTGTTTGGAGGATCTGTCCAATGGTGAGAGAGGTGAGTTGAAGTCTCCCATAATTATTGTGTTGTGGTCTATTTGATTCTTGAACTTGAGGAGAATTTGTTTTATAAATGTTGCAGCACCATTATTTGCTGCGTAAATATTGATAATTGTTATGTCTTGTTGGTGAATGGTTCCTTTCAACAGTATATAATGTCCTTCCTTATCCCTTTTGATTAAATTAGTCTTGAAGTCGATTTTATTCCATATGAGGATGGCCACCCCTGCTTGCTTACAAGGACCGTGTGCATGGTATAAATTTTCCCAACCTTTCACCTTCAGCCTGTGTATGTCTTTTCCATTCAGATGTGTCTCCTGGAAGCAACATATTGTTGGATTTGTTTTTTTTAATCCACGTTACAAGTCTATGTCACTTTATTGGAGAGTTTAAGCCATTAAAGTTTAGAGTTAGTATTGATATATGGTTTGTATTGCCACCCGTCTTTGATTATTTATCTTTTTTTTTTTAATTTAGTTTGTTTATCCATGATTAACTTTTCCCCCGCCCTCTGTCATTAATGAGGCACTTCCCACTGATGGTTTTCTTTGTTGATATTCATTTTTTCCTCGTGTAGTGTTTTCCTTAAGATGCTTTGCAATGCTGGTTTTCTGGCTGCAAGTTCTTTTAGCTTTTGTTTATCACGAAATGTTTTTATTTCGTTGTCTTACCTGAAGCTTAATTTTGCTGAATACAGATTTCTTGGTTGGCATCCATTGTTTTTAAGTGTTTGAAATACGTTGTTCCAGGATCTTCTCACTTTCAGCGTCTGTGATGAAAAATCTGTTGTTAACATTTTTGGTTTACCCCTGATTTTAATCTGCCTCCTTTCTCTTGTAGCTTTTAATATTTTCTCTTTGTTCTGTATATTGGATATCTTCATAACAATGTGTCTTGGCATTGGTCTACTGTGATTTTGTGTGCTCGGTGTCCTGTAAGCATCTACAATTTTTTTTATCCCTTTCCATTTTTATTTCTGGAAAGTTTTCTGTAATTATTTCATACAGCAGGTTACTCATTCCCTTGGTTTGAATCTCTGTACCTTCCTCTATCCAGATGACTCATTAGTTTTTTTTTTTCTTATGTTATCCCATATCTCTTGGATGTTTTTCTCATGACTTTTTACCAGCATTTCTTTGTTGGCTAGACTTTTTTCAAGATGATATATTTTGTCTTCATTATCTGACATTCTGTCTTCTACTTGCTCCACTCTGTTAGTGATACTCTCAATTGAGTTTTTAATTTGTTTTATCATTTCCTTCATTTCTAGAATTATTGTTTGATTTTTTTTATAATCTCTATCTCCTAATTAAGATGCTTAATTTCTTTTTATATCTGTTTATGTAATTCATTTTCAATGTGTTCTTTCACTGTTTGGTTTTGATGTCTCGTATCCTCTTTAAGGTTCCATTCCATCTGTCTAAGGTATTTCTTGAGTTCTTTATATGACCATTTTTCTGATGACTCTAGGTCCTTCTGAATATTTAGGCTGTCCATCATTGTTTGTACTCCTTTTCTTCCTTGCTTTTTTATGCTGCTCATGTTACTTCTTGTTTTGTTTGACTGCTGAGTTACTGCTTACTCTTATAAATTTATTTGATGCTTGGGAGGAAAGATATTAGAAGGGAAGGGAAGAAGTCACTAAAGAGAATGAGAGTAGACAGGTAGAATTCAAGGAAGGGAGAATAAGAAAATTGAAAAGAAATGAAAAGACAAAAGAAAAAAATAGAAAATAAAGAAAGAAAAAAAATTTAAATAATAATTATAATTAAAAAATGAAAATTAAAATTTAAAATAATATTAATAATAATAATGATAAAATAATAAATAAAAAAATAAAAACATTAAAAAAGTTAAAGAACAACAACAACAAAAATGAAAATGAAAGAAATATAAAAAATATAAATTAAAAAAATAATAATAATACATGCAGTCATAGAGTTCAATTAACTTCTCTTTCAGTATGTGGAGCTGTGTGCACTGGGCCAAGCTCCTCCTCTGAATAAGTGGGAACCAATCACTGTGCAGCAGCTCTTCCTCCCAAACTTGGCGGATCTCCAATCCTGAGTGCCTAGGGCCTTCTCTTGTGCTTCCTCAAGCCATGCCCTGATCACCTGTGACGCTCACCACAATAGTGGTTACAAGCCAGAACTCTACTCCTGGCAGCCCTGTTTTCATGAACGCCTGTGCACACTCTACCTGTTTGCCTCCCTCAGACCCTAAGTTTGTAGAGCTTGGGGCTGAGGACCCCCAGCGAATTTTCTTGCCCTCTGGGAGCCACACCACCGGTACGTGGTGTAAGAGACCTCAATTGTCAGCACTTGTGGGATCAGGAGCCCGGAATTCCACGCCGCTAGTCCCGAGCCAATCCAGATTCCCTAGGTCTGGCTATCGCGCTCACGGGAGAGCTGGAAGAGGCCCTTACGGCAGAGCTGGGAGGGGCCCTTAAGGTTTCCCCGCTGTGTTGAGAGAGATGGCTAGGGGATTACACACCTGTCACGCTGGTTTCAATGAAGTTATCTCCTCTGAGCGTGACATCATTTCTATGCTATGGTGGTATCCCATGCAAATGGTGACCGTTTGTTCCCTTTGCAAGGTAACCAACGCAACGGGTGGGTCCTGAGTGTCTCTCCCAAGCGCCGTTTCAATCCTGTGGCCACTGCCTTTGAAGGCTTGGTTGGCTTTTACCTCTGAAAGTTCAGAAGGGCCGAACAGTTATTTCAGAGGGATCTTAGTGCTGAGTCACGAGAACCAGGCAAACTGGAGGTTGAATGCAGCCGATCCAGGCTCGGTGTGTGTTCTGAGGGGCCCAGAATGTTCGCACCAGATCCACATTAGGTCAACATTGCCTAGTGATTCTGAGCAAACAGCATTTAGACAGTTTACGACTCCCGATGCCCGCGCAGCTGAAGAGGTCAGAGACTTGATTTTTCCATGCCTGCCTTCATGATGGATTTCCTGTATTGCTACTTTTTTATATCTGTGCATGTGAGTGTGTATGTATGAGAGTGTATATATATATATATACACTCTCCAGATTTTTTAAAATATGAAATATGTGTCTTATTATACACTCCCTAAATTCATTCATATTCATATATGTGTATTTATAATCAACTTTCCACAAGATTATTCTCAGAAATAATCATCCACCTGAAATACATATTTGTTTTCTAGTACTGAAAACTAAATTCAGTGAAAGGTGCAAACAAAACCTAATATTTCTACAGTTACTGAGCTAGTTTAACATCAATGCAAGTATATTCTTAGGGGACATGATGTGTATTTTGATTTTCATTTTTATTCAACACTTATACGTTACGATGTCTTCAGTTTATGCACATCATAGGATATATATTTCATTCAAAAGTTAGAAAATTTATAGGCATTTGTTTCACGATCAATCACTTTCTGATTCAGAACACATGATTCTTCTATGTTTCTTGACTGGTCTTTTCATGAGACTTCTTTCCAAACACATTATTTTCGTTTAACATCATCACTTATAAAGCAAAACTCAAACACCCTTCATGATAAACCATAATCCTAATATTACCATTAGATATATAACTGGTTGAAATGAATGATTATATATCAATATAAGATTTCTTATATATTTTCAGATTTCAATTCAATCCATTATTTAAAGTGGAACCAGATACATTATTTATTCATATTATCGTCTATTCATGCATTATCTCTATATTCATAGACACAGGGTACACCTCTTTGTACCCCTAATACTAATGTATATGTCTTCAAAATATTGCTCCCAGACATGGTGAAAGAAATACTCATGTTACCTGATCTACATATACATTTTACCACCGAAATATTCTGAACAAAAAAAAATGTAAAGGTCACACTTATGATTGTACCAAAGCCTAAAAGGAAAGTGAACATGGATAAGTAATAACATCCGTGTCCAGGTTGCCTAATGCTCTCAAATGTCAATCCCATTGGTGACAACATATTTGTTTTTTCCTATGATTATATATTCAAACTCAACCCTGTTGAAAATGTCTAATCCTATCACTCATTTATACTTTGCCTGATTTCGTTATGTCTCTATTGATACCTGCTTTTCTACATAATTTCCCCAGTTCATCATTGTGAAAGACTCTTCACATGTACTGACATTTACATTCACTCTCTAAACGAAACCCTATTGCTAAAGAAGCTTTTTATTCCAAATCATATTCTCACTCTTCTTTCTAAACCTACCGACTATCTTTCTAATCCTACCGACTATCCCTTTTTAACTGGATGTTCTCTTCTACATTCAATCATCCAAGGTACAAGGTCCTATGCCATTGTATATTGATTTAACTGAGACAATTGTACAGAACGTAATTCAACACTATGCATCCCAATCAAGGGCCCAATGCCCTTCTGGGCTTCAAATCTTTTTTAGATTTCCGTTTTCATACATATATTTCACTTATATATTCTTATAAATATCGCAGGTACCCAATCCCTTTATTCATCCTGCAGAATGATTCCTAACCCAAATCAAACATATAATGAACCCTAACCATACACTAACTTTACCGAAGAGCAGGGACAGAGTTGGTTTTAAAATACAGGAATGTAGGGTATCTTCACCTGCTGAGAACCTCAAATGTTCATGCAGAAATGATCCCTGGTGAAGATGAAGGCAGCTATGAAATACCTCAGAAAGCAAAAGTCATCTTTCATGGCAGTCATCCTGGTCGGGTTGAAGGGTTGTGTCTGAATCACTCTCTCTTCTTAATGTATACAAGATGGACCAAACCAGTTCTGTGTGGAGAGCTGTTCCGAGGTGCTTATGATTGATATAACATTCTAACTTGTGAAAGTGTTACAGGAAAACAGGGGCAGCCTCCACCTAATGGGACTTTTGGAAGCAACTGTTAGGGCAAAGTGGTTGCCAAGGCAGTGATGTAATTCAGATCCTGAAGGAAGTGACCTCACCTCACTTCCTTGGTGATGAAACTCTCTGAACTTGGGATCCAGGAAGCCAGGAACCCAGACACAGTCCCTGTACCAGTCCCAGTGGTCTCATATGTTTGGATTTACCAAGGACAGAGTCAGTCTTTCTTTGAACCTACAGATGTGAGGATGGCCAAATGCCAGGAAACCTTTGAAGAGGGGCTTTTCCTCAAAAAGCAGGTAGTGTCTCACCACTGGCTCTTGACAACTTCACAGAGTTGGCCAAGCAGACCAGAACTGAGACAGGAGAGGTCATTTTGGGGAAACATAGTATGGCCCACCAGTCAGAGGACACTCCGGAGAGTCACAGACCTACTTGGGGGAAGGAGGTGCCTTTGTGGGTGTGGGTGTGATTTTGTGGTTTTGTCTCAAGTTCTCAGAATAGGTGGGAAAGGCAGTTTGTTTGGTTTGGAGTGGACTACTTTTAGTAAGTCCTTTGACAAGGCGAGTGTCTGTGTATCCCACTGTGTTCATGATTGTAGACATTAGAAGAGAGAAGGCATCAATGGATGTTTCCTGTCTACTAGAAAGCTTGCCAGCATTCATTGTGCCCAATATATGAGTGGAATCAGGCTTGCCTTATGGATGGGCAACACCTACTAGCTTCATAATTTCCTGTTTTCTCCTTCAATTCTGGCAACACTCCAGAATAGTATCATGGTTTTGTGTCCAAGATATGTACCACCTCCAATATCTGTGACATGGCCATGTACTAGATAGTTGAAGGGAATGGCTAGCATCTCAGAAATCTCAGATATCAGTTGACCAGGAAAGTCTCAGTGGAGAAACCCTGCTTTGGTCCTTTTGCTTACCTATTGTTCTGTTGCCCTGAATGTCAGGAAGAACTTTGCCTCAAGCCACCACTTTGTGAAGCCTGAAGAAAACAGTTTTCAAATGCAAATGAATGGGCATCACGTGTGGATCCATGCTTAATTGCTTTGAAAAGGGATATGTCTGAATCAGTCTCTTGGCCATGTGTGAGGCTGAGGCTTAGATTCTCAGCACCTGATGGATCTAAAGATACATCCCATGCATGCATCGAAAACCAAAATGGCAAAAAGATCAGATATTGTTGATTAACTCTCTTGCCTTTCTCTGGTAGGTTCCTGACATCCATCAAGTGAGAACAGGGATCCTTTGGGTCAAATGAGTTCTTCAAAACCCAGCACAGGCTAGCCCATAGGTGCTTGTTTTTCTCATGACTCCAATTCACTTAAAGAATCTAAACCTCAAAGTCAGTAGGCCTCAAGTTGGAGAAGCTAAGCAGTATTAAAGGAAGGCCTATTTGATCACTCCTGGTTTACAGGAAGGGTGTCCATGCCACCCTGACTTTAGGCAAATGAGGTGCAGGAAGCTTATTTTGGACACTGACGTGGGCTGCTCCCCTCATGGAAACCTCCAGCCACAGGTTATGATGAGTGTATATATGGAAGAAGATTTGGGCCATGTGGGAGTCTTTGGGATTTAATTGTGGACATTTGAATGGTGGTTTGAAGAGATGACTGGGTCCACGTGGGCTTGCACCCTGGTGTGATTCCCCTTAGAGACTGAGTTGTGGTACTGATCTCAGAGAAGTATTGCCATGAATTGTGTTGGGATTTTAGATGGCCATGCATGAGAGTTGCCCTTGGAAAGACATCTAGGCCCAAGTTGACTTTCCACAGATCACAGGGAATCTCAGCCAGGATATCACATGATTTTATTCTTAAAGACTTGGCAGCCATTTTTGAGAGTCAAAACACACATGGACCTCACATTGTAGACCTCAATGGGCCTGGCTTAATCTGACATTTTGGCCACTCTTTGGGAAGCCTTGCCTGTGAGAATTCTCCAGAGTTTTCATTGAAATGAACTTACTCACCATTTAATGGTTCCTGAATAAATTGAAACCCACAGTGCCTCCAACTTCTTCCTTGAAAATTGGCTAGATAAATACCATAAAAATTTTTGAAATTCCCATGACTGGGTGGCACTGGAGAACATTTGGATGTCCTGTTGCTGATCATGAGTATGTAAGACAGTGCCTTGATTGACTTGGTTTTATGAAAATGGTGTAGAACAGAGATGCCAGTGAGTTGGATCCTGTTGAGTAGTTGTCCTAGAGCAGTGGTTGGCAGGTGTGTGATAAAACATCTGTGTTGGGCCATGTGGATCTGTCATTGTCTTGCAAATGGATTGTGACTGACATTTTGAAGCCAGTAGACTCTTATATGTAAAAGCATATTGTTATATGGAGAGGTTTCAGGGCAATGTTCAGAATCAGGTTGCTGTGGTCAATGGGGCAAGCAATGTGGGATAGAAGCCTGGTTGGTGCATTCTCCTGCAGAACCCGACCCACCACAATTGACAGAACTCACTTCAGCACTGTGTCCCTGTTGAACTCCTTGTATTTCATGAAGCAAATTCCAAACTCCAAGTGCAGCAGCAAGAAACACCACGAATAGTGGAGGATGACCAAATGGATTTACAGTCCACACGGGGAGACACTTAGACCCCAGTGGCCACAAGTTACATACAAATAGAAAATTCAGCACTGATGCCTCATGTTCATTGGAAAATAAGAAACAATGTCATTCATGTCACATAGATGAAGACCCAGCTTTGATGGTCTCACTCTAAATGAAGCTAATGCTCCTGACAACAGCATATATTTCATTGCCCAACCTTAGAGGCAGTTTCTCCAGATGTCAGGCTGGCAGAACTTCATGTTTGTGGAGTGTTTACCCTGTCCCTTACTTTTGGAAACTCCTCTACCACCTCCAAATTGTGAACTCCTGAGCATTTTCCATTCCACATATGTATTCACAGATTTTCTAACTCCTCTCCTCTAATTGTGTCTTATGTGGGGCGAAGGTAATGTCAAGGCATTGTTATGAATGAGAGTGGGAAGTTTTTTGTGTAGCACATATTTGCATATACATTGGATACATTTTCAAATTTTCCTATCGAAATACTGAATCCCTGACACTAACACATACCCTAATAGACTTTGACTTCTAATCCTAATATTATGGAGAAAAATAACCCAAACAGAATAGAAATACAAGAGGTTCACAGGAGGCATGGTGTATAGTTGGACTTGCCTTTCGTATGATAAATGGTAGGTGTTATAAATCTAGCGAATTTTAATTGAAATAGTCCTCCATGTGTTTTAAAAGTTAACAAATATGTGAATAACTGTCTCCCTTTCTCTGTAGCCTATTCATCACATGTATTTTTATATGCACATATCGAATTCTACCTGGTATAACTCGTACATTTTGTGAGGTGGCTGGCTTGGCAGATACAAATTGTGAGAAGAGATCACTCCTACTAAATGCTGTTGGAACCGAAAATTCAAGATACGGGTGAGCTTCTTAGTTGAACGACATAAATCCATGTTCATTAAAATGAATATTTTTGGATCTGTGGATGATATATATTTCATGGTGAATTTCGATTGGCATACATAATGCTACTTTTTTAATGTCTCTGTGTGTATGTATATATATACATATATATATATATATATTTTTTTTTTCACTCTGCAGATTTTTCAAAATATGAAGTATATTTTTCTTATTATACACTCCCTAAATTCATTCATATTCATGTATGTGGATTTATAATCAACTTTTCAAAAGATTTTTCTCAGAAATATTCATCCACCTGAAATACTTATTTGTTTCCTAGTACTGAAAACTAACTTCAGGGGATCATATGATGGCTGCGAAGGGAGTGCATCATCCTCATATACCGCATCACTGTGCGGGAGAATGACGAGTTAGAATGGCTAAAACCTATCTTGTTAGGAATTTCCAGCAAAATTGTGGTTCTACAAAACCTAGTGTACTAATTTCCATCTCACGAGGATCAGCTACGGGAACTCAAACGAGAGTGATTTGTCCTCACAGAAGGTCATGTGGCTTATTCAGGAAATCGCTCCGTGGCTAGAGTCTGTGGTGCGTGCTGGGAAACGACGAGATAGCAACGCAAATATACAGTGGTGCAGATACTGTGGGCTCCTGCCAGGTATGCAATCACTGTGCTCAGTGCTGAATTCTGGGTTTGAGACGGGGAAGCATGCAGTCCAACTCGTTTCTCCGCACCAGTCAGACCACAGAGGAACCCAGCGGCCACCATCTTGGAGAGGTGACGTCACCATCCCTGTTTTCGACTGATCGCAGCTTATTCAGCTATAGAACCGGTAATTTCAGGATGCCATTCACCTTTGTCTTGCAGACAAATTACTCAGGCTCAGTGCTAGAGAACCCACAGAAACTGCGTCTTGGAGCCTGCTTCTATTAGAACATACACCGAGCCCAGAGCGGCCGAATTCCGCCTCCCGGAACTGATCTGGCCCTGGGCTAAAGAACCTGCGGAAACTGCTTCTCGGTCCGGGTCTTGCTGAATACTGTGGAGGTAAATATCAACCGAGCCTTCATAGGGAGTGCAACAGGATTGAGACGGGGCTTGTGAGTGCCGGTCAGAACTCACCCATTGCTTTAGTCACCCAGCAAAGGGAACAAAATGCTGCCTTTTGCATGGGATACCAACATGGCAGAGATCTGATGTCATCAGAAAGCAGCAGAGGAGATAACTTCATTGATACCATCGGTGACAGAAACAGTTGGTCTCCTGGTAAAGAAAGTGAGTCACAAACACCCGGGTCTCTCTCACTTTGTCATCAAGCCAGAGGGGCAGAGCAGAGCCGCCGCCCACGCCCGGAACAGGCCCAGCGACACACCTGCATGGTAGTCACGTCACCCCAATTGGAATAGAGGCAGAGCAGAGCCGCCGCCCTTGCCCAGAACAGGCCCAGTGACCCGCAGGCATGGTAGTCAAATCACCCGAATTGGAATAGTTGCAGAGCAGAGCCTTCTCCCTCACCTAGTACAATCCCAGTGGCCCACCGGCATGGTAGTCAGGTCACCCCAATATTAGTAGGGACAGAGCAGAGCCTTCGCCCGCACCCAGAACAGGCCCAACAACCTGCCGGCATGGTAGTCACGACCCCCCAAATGGAGTAGTGGCAGAGCAGAGCCATCACCCGCACCCGCAAGGTAGGCACACCTGCACCTGACTGGCAGAAGAGGCCCATCGCCCTGCCGGAGCGGCAGACACTTCACCCCATTTGGAATAGGAGCAGAGCAGATCCGTTGCCCGTGCCCGCAAGGTAGGCAGACCTGCGACAAACTGGCGGAACAGGCCCAGCAACACACCTGCATGGTAGTCACGTCACCCCAATTGGAGTAGGGGCAGAGCAGAGCCGCCGCCAGCACCTACAAGGTAGGCAGACCTGCGACTGATCGGCAGAACACCCCAGGGGTCCACGGGCCTGGTAGACACGTGACACCAATTGGAGGAGGGGCAGAGCAGAGCCGCCTCCCGCGCCTGCATGGTAGGCAGACCTGCAACCGATCAGGAAAACAAGCCCAGCGGCCCGTCAGCAAGGTAGTTAGATCACCCTAATTGGAGGAGCAGCACAGGCCCCCTGCGCCCATGCAAGGGAGACTTTGCAACTATACAAGAGCAATATAAATATATAGGAGGAAAATTTCAAAATCACAACAGTTTCACCAAGCAGAAAGAAAAGCGAGCAGTATGATAAGACAAGGAAAAAAGGACCACAAGCAATGCAGGTCAGCACAACTTTAGAAGAGGTAATAGCTGCTGTAAATGGAATGTCAGATAAAGAACTCAGGATATACATGCTTCAGATGATCTGGAGTCTCAAGGAAGACATTAGACAGCAAAATCAGACAATGAAAAATCACTTCGACAATGAATTACATAAACAAATCCAAGAAGCAAAAGATCAGCTATACAGGGAGATAGAGGTTGTAAAAAATAACAAACAGAAATCCTAGAAATGCAGAAAGCAATAAACCAACTTAAAAACTCAATTGAGAATACTACCAGCAGAGTAGAACACTTAGAAGATAGAACATCAGACAATGAAGACAAAGTATTCCAACTTGAAAAGAACATAGACAGCTCAGCAAGACTGTTAAGAAACCATCAACAGAATATCCAAGAAATACGGGATAACATAAAGAGACCAAACTTAAGAGTCATTGGAATACAGGAAGGTATAGAGGTCCAAACCAAAGCAATGAGCAATGTATTCAATGAAATAATACGAGAAAACTTCCCAGACTTGAAGAATCAGACTGACTCCCAAGTCCTAGAAGCCTACAGGACGCCGAATGTGCAAAATCATAAGAGATCCACACCTAGACACATTATAATGAAGATGCCCAACGTACACAATAAGGAGAGAATTTTAAATGCTACAAGAGAAAAAAAAAGCAGATTACATTTAGGGGTAAACCAATCAGGATAACAGCTGATCTTTCAACACAGACTCTGAAAGCTAGAAGATCCTGGATTAACATTTTTCAAACACTGAAAGAAAATGGATTCCAACCAAGAATTGTGTATCCAGTGAAATTAAGCATCAGGATGGAAGATAAAATCATAACCTTCTATGTTAAAAAAAAAGTTAAAATAAATTGTAGCTAGAAAACCATCTCTTCAAAACATCATTGGCAAAATATTACAGGAAGAGGAAATGGAAAATAACAATAAAAACCAACAGTGGGAGGTAGTACAGTAAAAGGGGGAAATAATCAATGTAGAAAACAATCCATGTTTAATAACATAAATAAACAAATAGGGCTGGAAGAACAACCATTATCTCAATAATAACCGTAAATGTTAATGGCTTAAACTCACCAATTAAGAGACACAGGCTAGTAGAATGGATCACAACACAAGACCCAATAATATGCTGCCTACAGGAGACGCATTTGATAGGAAAAGACATACATAGACTGAAGGTGAAAGGTTGGGAAAAATCATATCACTTATATGGACTTCGGAAACAAGCAGGAGTGTCCATACTCATATCAAATAAAATAGATTTCAAGCCAAAGTTAATCAAAAGGGATAAAGAGGGACACTACATACTGCTCAAGAGAACCATACATCAACAAGACATAACCATTATAAATATATATATGCCCCAAACAATGGTGCAGCTATGTCCATCAAACAAACTTTTCTCAAGATCAAGAGTCTAATAGACCACCATACAATAATCATGGGAGACTTCAACACACCTCTCTCACCACTGGACAGGTCTTCCAAACAAAAGTTGAAATAGAAAACTATAGAACTCAATAACACAATTAATAACCTAGACTTAATTGACATATATCGAATATACTCCTCAACATCAAGCAGTTACATTTTTCCTCAGCAGCACATGGATCCTTCTCAAAAATAGATCATATATTATGTCACAGGGCAATTCTTAGACAATATAAAGAAGTAGAGATAATACCATGCATCTTATCTGATCATAATCTAATATAAACTAAAAATCAATGATAAACGAAGGAAGGAAAAATCATGCATCACTTGGAGAATGAACAATAGGTTACTGAATGATCAATGGGTTATAGAAGACATCAAGGAGGAAATTAAAAAATTCTTAGAGATAAATGAAAACACAGGCACAACATATCAGAATCTATGGGACACACTGAAATCCGAAAATTCATTGCTTGGATTTCATTCCTTAAAAAAAGAAAAAAAAAAAACAAAACAAAACAAATTCATTGCTTGGATTTCATTCCTTAAAAAAAGAAAAAAAAAAAACAAAACAAATAAATGATGTCATACTTCATCTCAGAATCCTAGAAAAAGAAGAGGAAAACAAGAGCAAAATAAGTAGAAGGTAAGATTTAATTAAAATCAAAGCTGAAATTAATGAAATCGAAACAAAAGAAACAATTGAAAAAATTGAGAAAACTAAAAGTTGGTTCTTTGAAAAAATAAATAAAATCGACAGACCCTTAGCCATGCTAATGAAGAGAAGAAGAGAGAAAACTCAAATTACTAGCATACGGGATGAAAAGGGCAACATCACATGTTAAGGTATATAAACAAGTCAGGATGGCACCTGGTATTTTGCCAGAGAAATGTTAGGGTCTGTAAACAAGTCTGGATGGCGCCTGGAAAAATGCCATAGAGAGTGGTTTGTGAAGTAACAAAAGCAAGCCATTAAGTGTGGAGATTCCTTATTGGTTCACTGCTGGATCTATTTTATGCTAATTAGATAAGCTATATAAAATGTATAAATATCACTCAGATGCTACAATAAACGGCTTCCATTCCTGCTGTATCAATCTACACAAGTTATTTGTCACCCCCTGGCAATCACAGCAGATATTTCTGAAATACAGAAGATAATCAGAAATTAATTTGATTCGTTATACTCCAATATAATAGAAGATAGTGAAAGCATCGAAAAATTTCTTAAGTCATATGATCTGTCCAGATTGAGTCAGGAGGATATAGACAACCTAAACAGACCAGTATCAATTGAGGAAATAGAAGAAACCATCCAAAGATTACCAACTAAGGAAAGACCAGGACAGTATGGGTATACAGCAGAGTTTTACAAACCCTTTAAATATGAACTAATACCAATACTTTTCAAGCTATTTCAGGAAATTGAAAAAGAGGGAGATCTTCCAAATTCATTCTACCAGGCCAATATCACCCTGATTTCTACACCAGACATAAACACTTCAAACAAAGAAAACTACAGACCAATATCCCTAAGGAATCTAAATGCAAAAATCCCTAATTAAATTCTGGTGAATCAGATACAAAAACATATTTAAAAAATTGTGCACCATGATCAAGTAGGATTCATCCATGGAATGCAAGGCTTGTTCAATATACGAAAATCAATAAATGTTATTCACCACATCAATAGACTTAAAAATAAGAACCATATGATCATCTCGATAGATGCACAAAAAGCATTCGACAAAGTACAGCATCCCTTTATCTTCAAAACTCTAGAAAAACTAGGAATAACAGGATCATACCTCAATATTGTAAAAGCAATCTATGCTAATCCTCAAGCTAGCATCATTCTGAATCTAGAAAAATTGAAGGCATTCCCTCTAAAATCTGGAACAAGAATGGGATGCCCTCTCTCACTACTTCTGTTCAATACAGTTCTCGAAACACTGGCCAGAGCAATTAGACAGACGGAAGAAATTAAAGGCATAAAAATAGGAAAAGAACAACTTAAATTATTACTATTGCAGATGACATGATTCTATACCTAGCAGACCCAAAAGGGTCTACAAAGAAACTAATAGAGCTAATAAATGAATGCAGCAAAGTGGCAGGATATAAAATCAACACGCATAAATCAAAGGCATTCCTCTATATCAGGGACAAATCCTCTGAAATGGAAATGAGAACAACCACTCCATTCACAATATCCTAAAAAAAAAAAAAAAGATGGGAATCAACCTAACAAAAGAGGGGAAAGTCTCATACAATGAAAACTACACAACCCTAAAGAGAGAAATATAAGAAGATCTTAGAAGATGTAAAAATATACCCTGTTCATGGAAAGCCAGAACTAACATCATCAAAATGGTGATATTACCAAAATTTCTCTATAGGTTTAATGCAATGCCAATCAAATCCCAAAGGCATTTCTTGTAGAAATAAAGAAAGCAATCATGAAATACATATGGAAAAATAAAAGTTCCAGAATAGCAAAAACAATGCTAGGCAGGAAGTGTGAATCAGGCGGTAGAGCGATACCAGACTTCACACTATACTACAGAGCAATAGTAACAACAATAGCATGGTACTGGTACCAAAACAGGCTTGTGGACCAATGGTACTGAATAGAGGACACAGAAACCAATCCACAAAACTACAACTATCTTATATTTGATAAAGGGGCTAAAAGCATGCAATGGAGGAAGGATAGCATCTTCAACAAATGGTGTTGGGAAAACTGGAAATCCATATGTAACAAATTGAAACTGAATCCCTTTCTCTTGCCATGCACAAAAGTTAACTCAAAATGGATCAAGGAGCTTGATATCAAATCAGAGACACAGTGCCTGATAGAAGAAAAATTTGCTTACGATGTACATACTGTGGGGTCGGGCTCCAAATTCCACAATAGGACACCCATAGCACAAGAGTTAATAACTAGAATCAACAAATGGGACTTACTCAAACTAAAAAGTTTTTTCTCAGCAAAAGATACAATAAGAGAGGTAAATAGGGAGCTTACATCCTGGGAAGAAATCTTTACTCCTCACACTTCAGATAGAGCCCTAATATCCAGAGTATACAAAAAACTCAAAAAATTAGACAATAAGATAACAAAGAACCCAATCAACAAATGGGCTGAGGACCTCAACAGACACTTATCAGATGAGGACTTACAATCAATCAACAAGTACATGAAAAAATGCTCACCATCTCCAGCAGTCAGAGAAATGCAAATCGAAACCACCCTAAGATACCATCTCACTCCAGTAAGATTGGCAGCCATTATGAAGTCAAACAACAAGTTCTGGCAATGATGTGGGGAAACAGGTACACTTCTACATTGCTGGTGGGACTGCAAATTGGTGCAGCCAATTTGGAAAGCAGTATGAAAATTTCTTGGAAAGCTGGGAATGGAACCACCATTTGACCCAGCTATTCCCCTACTCAGTCTATTCACTAAAGACCTAAAAACAGCATGCTACAGGGACACTGCTACATCGATGTTCATAGCAGAACAATTCACAACAGCAAGACTGTGAAACCAACTTAGATAACCTTCAATGAAAGAATGGATAAAATACTGTGGCATTTATACACAATGGAGTATTACTCTGCATTGAAAAATAAAAAAAATCATAGAATTTGGAGGGAAATGGATGGCATTAGAGCAGATTATGCTAAGTGAAGCTAACCAATCCTTAAAAAACAAATGCCAAATGTCATCTTTGATATAAGGAGAGTAACTAAGAACAGAGGAGAGACGAAGAGCATGACAAGATGATTAACATTAAAGCGGGATGAGAGGTGGCAAGGAAAGGGAGAGAGAAGGAAAATTGCATGGAATTGGTAGGAGACCCTCAGGGTTATACAAAATTACATACAAGAGAAAGTGAGGGGAAAGAGAAAAATAATACAAGGGGGACAAATTTATTACAGTAGAGGGGGTAGAGAGAGAAGAGGGGAGGGGCGGGGAGGGGAGGGGGGATAGTAGAGGATAGGAAAGGCAGCAGAATTCAATAGACACTAGTATGGCAATATGTGAATCAATAGATGTGTAACTGATGTGATTCTGTAATCTGTACACGGGGTAAAAATGGGAGTTTATAGCGCACTTGAATCAAAGTGTGAAATATGTTATAACAACAACTATGTAATGTTTTGAACAACCATAAATAAAAATGAAATAAAACTAACTACGGTGAATAATGCATGCAATCCTAATATTTCTACAGTAACTGACCCAGTTTAACATCAATGCAAGTAGATTCCTATGGGACATGATGTGTACTTTGACCTTCATTTTTATTCAACACTGGTACATTACTATTTCATCAGTTTATGCACATCACAGGATATATATTTCATCCACAATTTAGGAAAGTTATAGGCATTTGTTTCACTTTCAATCAATTCCAGCTTCAGAACACATGGATTCCTCCATATTTCTTGACTGGTCTTTTCATGAGACTTCATTCCAAACACATTATTTTCGATTTCCATAAACACTTTTGAAACAAAACTCACACACACTTCATGATAAACAATAACCCTAAGATTACCATTATATATGTAACTGGTTGGAGTGAATGATTGTATGTCAATATATGATTTCCTATATATTTTAAGATATCAATTCAATCCATTATTTAAAGAGAAAAAAGTTATATTATTTATTCACACTATGGTCTATTCATGCATTATCTCTATATTCATTGACACAGGGTACACCACTTGGTACCCACAATACTAATTTATGTGTCCTCAAATATTGCTCCCAGAAATGGTGGAAGAAATACACACATCATATGATCTACATATATATTTGATCACAATAATTTTCTGGGCACAAAATGCAAAGGTCACACTTATGATTGTACCAAATCCTAAATTGAAAGTGAACATGGCTTACTAAAAACATCCATGTCCAGGTTGCCTAATGCTTTCAAATGTCATTCCTATTGGTGACTACATATTTGTTTCTTCCTAAGATTATGTATTCAATCTCAACCCTGTTGAAAATGTCTAATCCTATCACTCACTATATAATTGCCTCATTTCGTAATGTCTCTATTGATATTTTCCTTCCTACATATTTTCCCCAGTTAATCATTGTGACTGACTCTTCACATGTGCTGACATTTATATTCACTCTATAACCGAAACCCTAATGCTACAGAACTTTTTGTCCAATTTTTATACTCACTCATTTTTTATAAACCTACCGACTATCTTCCTAATCCCACCGACTATCTCAATTTGAGTGGATGTTCTCTTCTAAAATCAAACATCCAAGGTATAAGGTCCTATGCCATTGATTATCAATTTATCTGAGACATCTGTGTAGAACGTAATTAAAAGCTAAGTATCCCAATCAAGGGCCTAATGCCCTTCTGGGCTTCAAATCTTACCAACATTTCTGTTTTCATACTTATATTTCACCTCTATAATCTTATAAATATCACAGGTTCCCAATACTATTAATCATCCTGCAGAAGGATTCGTAATCCAAATCAAACATGTTAATAACCCTAACCATACACTCTTCCCTCAACCTAACTTTACAGAAGAGCAGGGACAGAGTTCGTCTTACAATACAGGAATGTAGGGGATCTGCCTCCTGCTGAGAACCTCAAAGGTCCCTGCAGGTTTGATCCCTGGAGAAGATTAGGCAGCTATAGGACCTGAGAGAGAAAAAGTTATCTTCCATCTCAAACAACCTTTCCAAGATGAAGGGTTTTGTCTGAATAAGCCTCTCTCTTCTTAATGTAGAGAAGATGGACCATACAAGGCATGTGTGGATAGCTGTTCCTGGGTGCCTATGGTTGATATACCATTCTAACTTTTGAAAGTGTCACAGGAAGTAAGGGCTGCCTCCATCTCATAGTACTATTGGAAGCAACTGTTAGGACAAAGTGGTTGCCAAGGCAGTGACCTCATTAAATTCCTGAAGAGATTAATCTCACCTCACTTCCTTGGTGATGAAACTCTCTGAACTTGGGATCCGGGAAGCCAGGCACGCAGAGCCAGTCCCATTCCCAGTCCCAGTGGTCTCATTTGTTTGGATTTAACAAGGACAGAGTCAGTCTTTCTGAGTACCTACTGATGTGAGGATGGACAAATGTCAGGAAAGCTCTGAAGAGAGGCCTTTCCTGAGAAAGCAGGTAGTGGCTCACAGCTGGCTAGTGACAACTTCACAGATTGGGCCAATGAGACCATATCTGACACAGGACAGGCGATTTCATCAGAACATAGTATGGCCCACCAGTCAGAGGACACTCCTGATAGTCACAGACCTACTTGGGGGAAGGAGCTGCCTTTGTGTGTGTGGGTGTAGGTTTGAGGTTTTGTCTCATGTTCTGAGAATAGGTAGGAAAGGCAGTTTATTTGTTTTGGAGTGAACTGTTTCTGGTAAGTCGTTTGACAAGGCCAGTGTCTCTATGTCTGTGTATCCCACTGTGTCCGGGGTTTTAGACATTAGAAAAGAGAATGAATCATTGTATGTGTCCTGACTAGTAGAAAGCTTCCCAAGATTCATCTTGCCCAATTTATGAATGGACTGTGGCTTGACTTATGCGTGGGCAACTCCTACAATCTTGCTAAGTTCCTGTTTTCTTCCTGAATCCTGGCCAATTTCCCAGAATAGGCTCATTTTTTTGTGTCCAAAATATGTACCACCTCCAAGCTCTGAGACTTGGCCATGTACTGGATAGCTGAAGGGAATGGGAGCATCTCAGAAAACTCAGATATGAGTGTGACCAGAAAATTCTAATGGAGAAACCCTGCTTTGGGCCTTTTGCTTACCAATTGTTCTGTTGCCCTGTATGTCCGGAACATCTTTGCCTCAGGCCACACCTTTGTAGAGCCAAAAGAAATAGTTTTCAAACAGAAATGAAAGGGCATCACCTCTGGCTCTTTGCTTAATTGCTTTGGAAAAGGATGTGTCTGAATCAGCTTTTTGGCCCTGTGTGAGGCTGCGGCTTAGATTTTTATCACCTGATGGATCTAAAGAAAGATCCCATGTGTGCATCCAAAACCAAAATGGACAAAAGAGCATTCATTTTGGATGAAGTCTCTCACATTCCTCTGTAAGGTTCCTGACCTTCATCAAGTGAGAATAGTGATCATTTGGTTCAAATGTGTTCCTCAAAACCCTGCAGAGGATAGCCCATAAGTGCTTGATTTTTCTCATGACTCCAAATCACATAAAGACTCTAAGCCCCACAGTCAGTAGGCTTCAAATTGGAGAAGCAGTGCCATCTTAATGGCCGGCCAATTTGATCACTCCTGGTTCACTGGAAGGATGTCCAGGCCACCCTGATTTTAGGCAAATGAGGGGCAAGGGTGGTTATTTTGGACACTGTCTTGGGCTGCACCCCTCATGGAAACCTCCAGCCAGAGGTTATGATGAGTGTGTATTTAGAAAAGATGAGTGACATGTGGGAGTGTTTTGGATTTAATTGTGGATATTTGTGTGGCAGTTGGAAGACATAACTGGGTCTACCTGGGCTTGATCTTTGGTGTGATTCCCCTTAGAGACTGAGTTCAGAATCTGACCTCAGAAAAGTATTGCCATGTATTGTGTTGGGATTAAAGAGGCCATGTATGAGAGTCACCCTTGGAAACTGAGAACTAGCGCCAGAGTGGCTTTGCACAGAGAACTGGGAATCTCAGCCAAGGTATCACATGATTTCATTCGAAAGACTTGGCAGCCATATTTGAGAGTCAAAACACACATGGACCTCACATTGTAGACCTCAATGGGCCTGGCTAAATGTGACCTTTTGTCCACTCTTTGAGAAGCCTTGCCTGTGAGGGTTCTCCAGAGCTTTCATTGAAATAATCTTCCTCTCCATTTAATGGTTCCTGAATAAATTGAAACCCACAGTGCCTCCAACTTCATCCTTGAAAAATTTCTAGATAAATACCGTGAATTTTTTGAAATTCCCACGACTAGGTTGCACTAGAGAACCTTTGGATGTCCTGCTGCTGATCATGGATGTACCTGACAGTGCCTTGCTTGACTGGGTTTTATGAAAATGGTGTAGAACAGAGGTCCCAGTAAGTTGCAGCCTCCTGAGAAGTGGGCCTAGAGTTGTGGTGGGCAGGAGTGTGATAAAACTTCTGTGTTGGAGCAATTTGGATCTTCCATTGGCTTACAAATGGCTTGTGGCTTACATGGTGCAGCCAGCAGACCCTTATAAGTAAAGGCATCTTGTTATATGGAGAGGATTCAGGGCAATGTTCAGAATCAGGTTGCTATGGACAAGGATGGAATGGGGCAAGCTTTGAGGGATAGAAGATTGGTTGGTGCATTTTTCTGCTGTCCCTGACCCACCACACGTGATAGAACTCCCTCCTGCACTGTGTCCCAGTTGAACTCCTTCTATTTTATGAAGCAAATACCAAACTACCAGTGCAGCAGGAAAAACCCCACAAAAAGTGTAGGAGGGCCAAATGGCTTCACAGTTCAACGGGGAGACACTTAGACCCCGAGGCCACAGTTTACTTAAAAAGAAAAATATCAGCACTGCTGCCTCATGTTCATTGAAATATCAGAAACAATGTCTTCCAGGTCTCATAGATGCAGACCCAGCTTTGATGGTCTCACTACAAAGAAAGCCAAATCTCCTGAAAACAACATATATTTCAAGTGCCCTATCTCAGAGGCAGTTTCTCAAAAAGCTTTTAGGCCAGCAGAGCTCCATGTTTGTGGAGTGTTTACCCTATCCCTTGCTTTTGGAAACTCCTCTACAACCTCCAAGGTTGTGAACTCCTGAGCATTTTCCATTCCAGATATGTGTTCACTGATTTTCTAACTCTTCTCCTCTAATTTTGTCTTACTTGGGGTGAAGGTAATGTCAAGGCATTATTCTGGATGAGAGTGGGAGGATATTTGTGCAGCATATATATGCATACAAATTGGATTCATTTTCCAATTTTCATTTTGAAATATTGAATCCCTGACACTAACCCATACCTACTAGACTCAGACAACTCATCCTAATATGATAGAGAAAAATAAGCCAAACCTATAGAAATACAAGCAGTTCATTGGAGGCATGTTGTATAGTTGGACTTGAGTTTTGCATTATATAAGGTAAAAGTTATAAATCTAGTCAATTTTTAATCGAAGAAGTTCTCCCTGAGTTTTTAAACTTAAAAAATACGAGAATTCTTGTTTCCCTTTCTCTTTAGCCTATTCACACTTGTATATTTATATGCACATATAGAATCCTACCAGGTATCACACGTACATTTTTGAGGTGGCTGATTGGCATATACAAACTGTGAGAAGAGTTCACTCCTCCTAAACGCTGTTGGAACTGAAAATTCAACCTATAGGGGAGCTTCCTAGTAGAAGAACATTATGCATAAATTCATGTTCAGTAAAATAAATATTTTTGCATCTGTGGATGATATATATTTACTGATGAATTTCGATTCGCATATATATTGCTACTATTAAATGTATGTGAGTGTTTTTTTTTTGTGTGTGTGTATAATATATCTGTACACTCTGCAGATATTTCAAAATATAAAATATATGTGTCTAATGTAAACCCTCTAAATTCATTCATGTTCATGTATGTGGATTTATAATCAACTTTTCACAAGATTATAATCAGAAATATTCATCCACCTGAAATACATAATTGTTTCCTAGTACTGAAAACTAACTTCAGTGAATGGGGCATACAAATCCTCATTATTCTACAGAAACGCACCCAGTCTAACATCAATGCAAGTAGACTCCTATGGGACATGATATGTAATTTGACGTTCATATGTATTCAACAATGGTACATTATTATTTCTTCAGTTTTTGCACATTTTAAGTTATACACTTCATCCACAAGTTCACAAATTTATAGGCATTTGTTTCAACTTTAATCACTTCTTGCTTCAGAACACAAGTATTGTCAGGGTTTCTTGACAGGTCTTTTCATGAGACTTCTTTCCAAACACATTATTTTAGATTTCCATAATCACTTTTGAAGCAAAGCTCACACACTCTTCATGATAAACCAAAACACTAATATTTCCATGAGATATATAACTGGTTGGAATGAATGATTGTGTATCAATATATGATTTCCTTTAATTTTTCAGATATCAATTCAATTCATTATTTAAAGTTCAAAAAAGTTGTATTATTTAGTCACAGTATGTTCTATTCATGCTTTATCTCTATGTTCATAGACACAGGGTACACCTCTTTGTACCCCCAATTCTAATTTTAAATATTCAATATATTGCTCCCAGAAATGGTGAAAGAAATACTCATGTCACCTCATTATCACAGTAATATTCTGGACAAAAAATGGAAAGGTCACTCTTATGATTGTACCAAAGCCTAAATGGAAAGTGAACATAGATTACTAAAAACATCCATGTCCAGGTTGCCTAATGCTATCAATTGTCAATCCTGTTGGTGACTACATATTTGTTTCCATCTAATTTGTATATTCAAACTCAACCCTGTTGAAAATGACTAATTCTATCACTCACTTTATACTTTGCCTGATTTTGTAATGATTCTATTGATATCTGCTTTTCTACATATTTTCCCCAGTTCACCATAGTGACTGACTCTTCATATGTACTGACATCTACATTCATGCCATAACCGAAACCCTACTGGTAAAGAACATTTGGTCCAAATCCTATACTCACTCTTCTTCCTAAAGCTATCGACTATCTTCCTAATCCTAACGATTATCACTTTTTGCCTGGATGTTCTCTTCTAAATTCAATCATCATAGGTACAAGGTCCTACTCCCTTGTATATCGAATTATCTGAGACATCTTTGCAGAACATAATTCAAAGCTAAGTATCCCAATCAAGGGGAAAACCCTTCTGGGCTTCAAATCATACCTAGATTTTTGTTTTCATACTTTTATTTCACATCTATATTCTTGTAAATATCACAGGTTCCCAATACCATTATTCATCACACAGAATGATTCATAACCCAAATCAAACCTGTTATTAACCCTAAGCGCACACTGTTCCCTCAATCTCATTTTACAGAAAAGCAGGGACAGAGTGGTTCTTACAATACAGGAAATTATGGGATCTTCCACCTGCTGAGAACCTCAAAGGTCCATGCAGAAATGATACCTGCAGAATTTGTAGGCAGGTATGAAGGACCTGAGTGAGCAAAAGTCATCTTCCATGGCAAATAACCTGGTCAGGATGAAGGGATGTGTCTGAATCAGCCTCTCTCTTTTTATTGTAGAGAAGATGGACCAAACCAGGCCTGTGTGGAGAGCTGTTCCTGGGTGCCTATGGTTGATATACCATTCTACCTTGTGAAAGTGTCACAGGAAGTAGGGGAAGCCTCCATCTCATGGGACCCTTGGAAGCAACAGTTAGGACAAAGTGGTTGCCAAGGCAGTGACCTCATTCAGTTCCAAAGAATGTGACATACCTCATTTCCTTGGTGATGGAACTCTCTGAAATTTGTATCCAAGCATTGGATTCCAAATGGCTTGTAACTGACATGGTGCTGCCAGCAGACCCTTATATGTAAAGGCATCTTGTTATATGGAGAGTTTTAAGAGGAAAATTAAGAATCAGGTTGATATGGACAAGGGGGCAATGGGGCAAGCTGTGAGAGATAGAAGCCTAGTTGGTGCATTCTCTTGCAGACCCTGACCCACCACACGTGACAGAACTCCCTCCAGCACTGTGTCCCAGTTTAGCTGCTAGTATTTCGTGAAACAAATACCAAACTCACAGTGCAGCAGCCTAAAAACCACAAAAAGTGGAGGAGGACCAAATGGCTTCACAGTCCACACGGGGAGACGGGGAGACACTTAGTCCCCAGTGGCCTCAGTTTACCTATAAAGAGAGGATTCAGCACTGCTTCATCTTGTTCATTGGAAAATAAGAAACCATGTCCTCCAGGTCACATAGATGCAGACCCAGCTTTGATGGTCTCACTACAAAGGAAGCCAAATCTCATGAAAACAACATATATTTAAAGTGCGGAAGCTCAGAGGCAGTTTCTCAAAGTTTTTAGGGCAGCAGAGTTACATGTTTGTGGAGTGTTTACCATGTCCCTTACTTTTGGAAACTCCTAAACCACCTCCAAGGTTGTGAACTCCTGAGCATTTTCCATTCCAGATATGTATTCACTGATTGTGTAACTCTTCTCCTCTAATTGTGTCTTACTTGGGGTGAAGGTAATGTCAAGGCATTGTTTTGGATGAGAGCGGGAGGATATTTGTGCAGCATATATTTACATACACATTGGATTCATTTTCCAATTTTTCATTCGAAGTACTGAATCCCTGACACTAACCCATACCTAGTAGACTCAGACTATTCATCCTAATATAATGGGGAAAATTAACCCAACACAATAGAAATACAAGCACTTCAGAGGAGACATGTTCTATAGTTGGACTTGACATTTGCATTATATAAGGTAGGAGTTATACATCTAGTCAAATTTTAATTGAAATATTCTCCATGTGTTTTTAAACTTAACAAATATGTGAATACTTGTTTCCAATTTCTGTAGCCTATTCACACATGTATATTTATATGCATATATAGAATCCTACCAGGTATCACACGTACATTTTTGTAAGGTGGATGTCTTGGCAGATACAAATTGTGAGAAGTGTTCACTCCTCCTAAATGCTGTTGGAAATGAAAATTCAACCTATAAGAGAGCGTCCTAGAAGAACAACATTATACATAAACTCATGTTCAGAAACATAAATATTTTTGCATCTGTGGATGATATATATTTACTGATGAATTTCGATTGGCATTTATATTGGTACTTTTTAATGTCTGTGAGTGTTGTGTGTGTGTGTGTGTGTGTGTGTGTGTGTGTGTGTGTGTGTGTATAGATATAGATATAGATATACTCTCCAAATTTTTCCAAATATGAAATATATGTGTCTAGTATACACTCTCTAAATTCATTCATGTTCATGTATGTGGATTTATAATCAACTTTTCACAAGATTATAATCAGAAATATTCATCCACCTGAAATACATATTTGTTTCCTAGTACTGACTACTAACTTCAGTGAAGGGTGCATACAAATCCTAATTATTCTACAGTATCTGACCCAGTCTAACATCAATGCAAGTAGACTCCTATGGGACATGATATGTAATTTGTCATTCATTTGTATTCGACACTGGTACATTATTGTTTCTTCAGTTTTTGCACATCATAGGATATACATTTCATCCACAAGTTCACAAATTAATAGGCATTTGTTTCAACATTAATCACTTCTTGCTTCAGAACACATGTATTGTCAAGGTTTCTTGACTGGTCTTTTCATGAGACTTCTTTCCAAACACATTATTTTGAATTTCCATAATCATTTTGAAGCAAAACTCACACACTCTTCATGATAAACCAAAACACTAATATTTCCATTAGATATATAACTGGTTGGAATGAATGATTGTATATCAATATACAATTTCCTTTTATTTTTCAGATATCAGTTCAATTCATTATTTAAAGTTCAAAAAAGTTATATTATTTATTCACAGTATGGTCTATTTGTGGTTTTTCTCTATGTTCATAGAAACAGGGTACACCTATTTGTACCCCCAATTCTAATTTTACATCTTCAATACATTGCTCCCAGAAATGGTGAAAGAAATACTCATGTCACCTCATTATCACAGTAATATTCTGGACAAAAAATGGAAAGGTCACACTTATGATTGTACCAAAGCCTAAATGGAAAGTGAACATGGATTTCTAAAAACATCCATGTCCAGGTTGCCTAATGCTGTCAATTGTCACTCATATTGGTGACTACATATTTGTTTTTTCCTAATATATATTGAAACTCAACCCTGTTGAAAATGTCTAATTCTATCCCTCACTTTATACTTTGCCTGATTTCGTAATGTTTCCATTGATATCTGCTTTTCTACATATTTTCCCCAGTTCAACATAGTGTCTGACTCTTCATATGTGCTGACATTTACATTCACTCTATAACCAAAAGTCTATTGCTAAAGAACTTTTGGTCCAAATCCTATACTCACTCGTCATCCTAAACCTACCGACTATCTTCCTAAACCTACTGAATATCCCTTTTTGACTGGGTGTTCTCTTCTAAATTCAATCATCCAATGTACAAGGTCCTATGCCATTGTATATCAAATTATCTGAGACATCTTTGCAGAACATAATTCAAAGCTAAGTATCCCAATCAAGGGCAAAACCCTTCTGGGCTTCAAAGCATACCTAGATTTCTTTTTTCATACTTATATTTCACCTCTATATTCTTGTAAATATTGCAGGTTCCCAATCCCATTATTCATCGCACAGAATCATTCGTCACCAAATCAAACCTGTTTTTAACCCCAAGTATACACTGTTCCCTCAATCATTTTACAGAAGAGCAGGGACAGAGGGGTTCTTACAATACAGGAAAGTTGGGGATCTTCCACCAGATGAGAACCTCAAATGTCCATGCACAAATGATACCTGGAGAAGTTGTAGGCAGGTATGAAGCACCTGAGAGAGCAAAAGTCATCTTCCATGGCAAACAACCATGGGATGTGTCTGAATCTGCCTCTCTCTTCTTATTGTAGACAAGGTGGAACAATCCAGGCCTGAGTGGAGAGCTGTTCCCGGGTGCCAATGGTTGATATACATTCTACCTTATGAAAGTGTCACAGGAAGTAGGGGAAACCTCCATCTTATGTAACCCTTGGAAGCAACTGTTAGGACAAAGTGGTTGCCAAGGCAGTGACCTCATTCAGTTCCAAAGAATGTGACATACCTCATTTCCTTGGTGATGGAACTCTCTGAACTTGGTATCCAAGAAGCCAGGCACCCAGAGGCAGTCCCAGTCCCAGTCCCAGTGGGCTCACTTGTTTGGATTTACCAAGGACAGAGTCAGTTTTCTTGGTACCTACTGATGTGAGGATGGCCTAATGCCAGGAGAACTCTAAAGAGGGACCTTTCCTGAGAAAGCAGGTAGTGGCTAACCACATTTTCCTGACAACTACACAGAGTTGAACAAGGAAACAAGATCTGAGAGAAGACAGGCCATTTCGGGGGAACATAGTATGGCCCGCAGTCAGAGGAAACTCCGGATAGTCACAGAACTACTTGGGGTAAGGAGGTGCCTTTGTGGGAGTGGGTGTGGGTTTGTTGTTTTGTCTCATGTTCTGAGAATAGGTAGGAAAGGCGGTTTGTTTGGTTTGTAGTGGACAGTTTCTAGTAAGTTGTTTGACAAGGCGAGTGTTTCTGTTTCGGTGTATCCCAATGTGTCCGTTGTTGTAGACATTAAAAAGAGAATGCATTAATTGATGTGTCCTGTCTAGTATAAGTCTTCCCATAATTCATCCTGCCCAATATATGAATGAACTGCAGCTTGTCTTATCGATGTGCAACACCTACTATCTTTCTAAGATGCTGTTTTCTTCCTGAATTCTGGCCACTCTCCAGAATAGGCTCATGGTTTTGTGTCCAAAATATGTACCACCTCCAAGCTCTGTGACATGTCCATGTAATGGATAGCTGAAGAGAATGGCGAGCATTTCAGAAAACTCAGATATCAGTGTGACCAGGAAAGTCTCAGTGCAGAAACCCTGCTTTGGGCAATTTGCTTACTAATTGTTGTGTTGCACTGAATGTCAGGAAGGTCTTTGCCTCAGGCCACCCCTTTGTGAAGCCTGAAGAAAACAGTTTTCAAATACAAATGAATGGGCATCACCTGTGGCTTCTGGCTTCATTGCTTTGAGAATGGATGTGTCTGAATCAGCCTCTTGGCCATGTGTTTGGCTGTGACTTAGATTCTCAGCACCTGATGAATCTAAAGAATGATCCCATGCGTGCATCCAAAACCATAAGGGCAAAAAATCATTCATTGTGGATGAAGTCTCTTGCCTTCCTCTGTTAGGTTCCTGAACTCCATCTAGTGAGAATAGGGATTCTTTGGGTCAAATGAGTTCTTCAAATCTCTGCAGAGGTGCTTGGGTTTTCGAATAACTTTAAACCACATAAAGAATCTATTCCTGAAATCAGTAGGCCTCAAATTGGAGAAACACAGAAGAATTAACGGCAGGCTTCTTTGATCATTCCTGGTTCACAGAAACGGTGTCCAGGCCACCCTGACTTTAGGCAAATGAGGGGAAAACGAGCTGATTTTGGACACTGTCTTGGGCTGCGCCCCTCATGGAAACCTCCAGCCAGAGGTTAAGATGAGTTAATATATGGAATAAGATGAGGGCCATGTGGGAGTGTTTCGGTTTTAATTTTGGTCATTTGTGTGGCATTGGAAAAAATGACTGGGTCCACGTGGGCTTGAACTCTGGTGTGATTCCCCTTAGAGACTGGGTTTTAGAACTGAACTCAGAGAAGCATTGCCATGAATTTTGTTAGAATTTGAAGAGGCCACGCATGAAAGTCGCTCTTGGAAATTGAGACCTAGGCCCCAGGTGGATTTCCAAAGAGGCCTGGGAATCTCAGCAAGGATATCACATGATTTTATTCTTAAAGACATGGCAGCCATAGTTGAGAGTCAAAACACACATGGACCTCACATTGTAGACCTCAATGGGCCTGGCCTAATGTGACCTTTTGACCACTCTTTGGAAAGCCTTGCCTGTGAGAGTTTTCCAGAGATTTCATTGAAATGAGCTTCCTCACCATTTAATGTTTGCTGAATGAATTGAAACCCACAGTGCCTCCAACTTCATGCTTGAAAAATGGCTAGATAAATACCATGAAATTTTTGAAATTTCTATGACCAGGTGGCACTGGAGAAACATTGGATGTCCTGTTGCTGATCATGAGTATACCAGACAGTGCCTTGATTTACGGAGTTTCATGAAAATGGTGTAGAACACAGATGCCAGTAAGTTGGAGCCTGCTGAGTAGTGGGTCTAGAGCAGTGGTGGGGAGGTGTTTGATAAAACATCCGTGGTAGGGCGATGTGGATCTACCATTGGATTCCAAATGGCTTGTAACTGGCGTGGTACAGCCAGCAGACCCTTATATGTAAAACCATCTTGTTATATGCAGAGTTTTCAGAGGAAAATTAAGAATCAGGTTGATATGGACAAGGGGGAAATGGGGCAAGCTGTGAGAGATCGAAGCTTATTTGGTGCATTCTCTAGCAGACCCTGACCCACCACACGTGACAGAACTCCCTCCAGCACTCTGTCCCAGATTAGCTCCTAGTATTTCGTGAAACAAATACCAAACTCACAGTGCAGCAGCAAAAAAACCACAAAAAGTGGAGGAGGACCAAATGGCTTTACAGTCCACACGGGGAGAAACTTAGTCCTCAGTGGCCTCAGTTTACCTACAAAGAGTGGATTCAGCACTGCTTCATCTTGTTCATTGGAAAATAAGAAACCATGTCCTCCAGGTCACATAGATGCAGACCCAGCTTTGATGGTCTCCCTACAAAGGAAGAGAAATCTCCTGAAAACAACATATATTTCAAGGGCGGAAGCTCAGAGGCAGTTTCTCAAAAAGTTTTTAGGCCAGCAGAGCTCCATATTTGTGGAGTGTTTACCCTGTCCCTTAGTTTTGCAAACTCCTCTACCACCTCCAAGGTTGTGAACTCCTGAGCATTTTACATTCCAGATATCTATTCACTGATTTTGTAACTCTTTTCCTCTAATTGTGTCTTACTTGGGGTGAAGGTAATGTCAAGGCATTCTTCTTAATGAGAGCGGGAGGATATTTGTGCAGCATATATTTACATACACATTGGATTCATTTTCCAATTTTCCATTCGAAATGCTGAATTCCTGACACTAAGCCATACCTAGTAGACTCAGACTATTCATCCTAATATAATGGGGAAAATTAACCCAACACAATAGAAATACAAGCACTTCAGAGGAGACATGTTGTATAGTTGGACTTGACATTTGCATTATATAAGGTAGGAGTTATAAATGTATTCAAATTTTAATGGACATATTCTCCATGTGTTTTTAAACTTAACAAATATGTGAATTCTTGTTTCCCTTTTCTTTAGCCTATTCACACATGTATATATATATGCATATATAGAATCCTAGCAGGTATCACATGTACATTTTGTGAGGTGGCTTTGTTAGCAGATACAAATTGTGAGAAGAGTTCACTCCTCCTAAATGCTGTTGGAAATAAAAATTCAACGTATAGGAGACCGTCCTAGTCGAACAACGTTATACATAAAGTCATATTCAGTAAAATAAATATTTTTGCATTTCTGGATGACATATATTTACTGATGAATTTCGATTGGCATTTATATTGGTACTTTTTAATGTCTGTGAGTGTTGTGTGTGTGTGTGTGTGTGTGTGTATAGATATAGATATAGATATACTCTCCAAATTTTTCAAAATATGAAATATATGTGTCTAATATACACTCTCTAAATTCATTCTTGTTCATGTATGTGGATTTATAATCAACTTTTCACAAGATTATAATCAGTAATATTCATGCACCTGAAATACATATTTGTTTCCTAGTACTGAAAACTAACTTCAGTGAATGGTGCATACATATCCTAATTATTCTACAGTAACTGACCCAGTCTAACATCAATGCAAGTAGACTCCTATGGGACATGATATGTAATTTGTCATTCATTTGTATTCGACACTGCTACATTATTGTTTCTTCAGTTTTTGCACATCATAGGATATACATTTCACCCACAAGTTCACAAATTAATAGGCATTTGTTTCAACTTTAATCACTTCTTGCTTCAGAACACATGTATTGTCAGGGTTTCTTGACTGGTCTTTTCATGAGACTTCTTACCAAACACATTATTTTGAATTTCCATAATCATTTTGAAGCAAAACTCACAAACTCTTCATGATAAAAGAAAGCAATAATATTTCCATTAGATAAATAACTGGTTGGAATTAATGATTGTATATCAATATACGATTTCCTTTAATTTTTCAGATATCAGTTCAATTCATTATTTAAAGTTCAAAAAAGTTATATTATTTATTCACAGTATGGTCTATTCATGCTTTTTCTCTATGTTCATACAAACAGGGTACACCTCTTTGTACAACCAATTCTAATTTTACATCTTCAATATATTGCTCCCAGAAATGGTTAAAGAAATACTCATGTCACCTCATTATCACAGTAATATTCTGGACAAAAAATGGAAAGGTCACACTTATGATTGTACCAAAGCCTAAATTGAAAGTGAACATGGATTTCTAAAAACATCTATGTCCAGGTTGCCTAATGCTGTCAATTGTCAATTCTATTGGTGACTACATATTTGTTTTTTCCTAATTTATATATTCAAACTCAACCCTGTTGAAAATGTCTAATTCTATCACTCACTTTATACTTTGCCTCATTTCGTAATGTTTCTATTGATATCGGCTTTTCTACATATTTTCCCCAGTTCAACATACTGACTGACTCTTCATATGTGTTGACATTTACATTCACTCTATAACCGAAAGTCTATTGCTAAAGAACTTTTGGTCCAAATCCTATACTCACTCTTCTTCCTAAACCTACCGACTATCTTCCTAATCCTACTGAATATCCCTTTTTGACTGGATGTTCTCTTCTAAATTCAATCATCCAATTTACAAGGTCCTATGCCATTGTATATCGAATTATCTGAGACAACTTTGCAGAACATAATTCAAAGCTAAGTATCCCAATCAAGGGCAACACTATTATGGGCTTCAAATCATACCTTGATTTCTGTTTTCATACTTATATTTCAACTCTATATTCTTGTAAATATTGCATGTTTCCAATACCATTATTCATCGCACAGAATCATTCCTAACCCAAATGAAACCTGTTTTTAACCCCAAGTATACACTGTTCCCTCAATTAATTTACAGAAGAGCAGGGACAGAGTGGTTCTTACAATACAGGAAAGTTGGGGGCCTTCCACCTGATGAGAACCTCAAATGTCCATGCACAAATGATACCTGGAGAAGTTGTAGGCAGGTATGAAGCACCAGAGAGAGCAAAAGTCCTCTTCCATGGAAAAGAACCTGGTCAGGATGAAGGGATGTGTCTGAATCTGCCTCTCTCTTCTTATTTTAGAGATGATGGACCAAACCAGGCATGAGTGGAGAGCTGTTCCCGGGTGCCAATGGTTGATATACATTCTACCTTATGAAAGTGTCACAGGAAGTAGGGCAACCTCCATCTTATGTTACCCTTGGAAGCAACTGTTTTGACAAAGTGGGTGCCAAGGCAGGGACCTCATTCAGTTCCAAAGAATGTGACATACCTCATTTCCTTGGTGATGGAACTCTCTGAACTTGGTATCCAAGAAGCCAGGCACCCAGAGGCAGTCCAAGTCTCAGTCCCAGTGGGCTCACTTGTTTGGATTTACCAAGGACAGTCAGTTTTCTTGGTACCTAATGATGTGAGGATGGCCAAATGCCAGGAGAGCTGTGAAGATGGATTTTTCCTGAGAAAACAGGTAGTGTCTAACCACTTTTTCCTGACATCTTCACAGAGTTGGTCAATGAAACAAGATCTGAGAGAAGACAGTCCATTTTGGGGGAACATAGTATGGCCCACTGGTCAGAGGACACTCCGGATAGTCACAGACCTACTTGGGGGAAGGAGGTGCCTTTGTGGGAGTGGGTGTGGGTTTGTTGTTTTGTCTCATGTTCTGAGAATAGATAGGAAAGTAGGTTTGTTTGGTTTGGAATGGACAGTTTCTAGTAACTCATTTGACACGGCGAGTTTTTCTGTTTCTGTGTATCCCCTGTGTTCGTTATTGTAGACATTAGAAAAGAGAATGCTTTAATGGTGTGTCCTGTCTAGTATAAATCTTCCCATAATTCATCCTGCCCAATATATGAAAGGACTGCAGCTTGTCTTATCGATGTGCAACACCTGCTATCTTTCTAAGTTGTTGTTTTCTTTCTGAATTCTGGACACTTTCCAGAATAGGCTCATGGATTTGTGTCCAAAATATGTACCACCTCCAAGCTCTGTGACATGGCCATGTACTGGATAGCTGAAGAGAATGGCGAGAATCTCAGACAACTCAGATATCAGCGTGACCAGGAAAGTCTCAGTGCAGAAACCCTGCTTGGGGCCTTTTGCTTACTTATTGTTTTGTTGCACTCAATGTCAGGAAGGTCTTTGCCTCAGGACACTCCTTTGTGAAGCCTGAAGAAAACAGTTTTCAAATGGAAATGAATGGGCTTCACCTGTGGCTCTTTGCTTAATTGCTTTGGAAAGGGATGTGTCTTTATCAGCCTCTTGGACCTGTGTGTGGCTGTGACTTAGATTCACAGAACCTGATGGATCTTAAGAATGATCCCATGTGAGCTTCCAAAACCAAAATGGCAAAAATATCATTCATTGTGGATGAAGTCTCTTTCCTTCCTCTGTTAGGTTCCTGCACTCCATCAAATGAGAATAGGGATTCTTTGGGTCAAATGAGTTCTTCAAAGCCCTGCAGAGGTGCTTGTGTTTTCGCATGACTCTAAATCACCTAAAGAATCGATACCTAAAATCAGTAGGCATCAAATTGGGGAAACACAGAAGTATTAACGGCAGGCTTATTTGTTCAATCCTGGTTCACAGAAACGGTGTCCAGGCTACCCTGACTTTAGGAAAAAGAGGGGCAAACGAGCTGATTTTGGACACTGTCTTTGGCTGCACCCCTCATGGAAACCTCCACCCAGAGGTTAAGATGATTGACTATATGGAATAAGATGAGGGCCATGTGGGAGTGTTTTGATTTTAATTTTGATCATTTGTGTGGCATTGGAAAAAATGACTGGGTGTACGTGGGCTTGAACTCTGGTGTGATTCCCCTTAGAGACTGGGATTTGAAACTGAACTCAGAGAAGCATTGGCATGAATTTTGTTGGGATTTTAAGAGGCCACGCATGAAAGTCGCTCTTGGAAACTGAGACCTAGGCCCCGGTGGATTTCCACAGAGGCCTGGGAATCTCAGCAAGGATATCACATTATATAATTCTTAAAGAAATGGCAGCCATAGTTTAGAGTCAAAACACACATGGACCTCACATTGTAGACCTCAATGGGCCTGGCCTAATGTGACCTTTTGTTCACTCTTTGGGAAGCCTTGCCTGTGAGGGTTCTCCAGAGATTTCATTGAAATGAGCTTCCTCACCATTTAATGTTTGCTGAATGAATTGAAACCCACAGTGCCTCCAACTTCATGCTTGAAAAATGGCTAAATAAATACCATGAAATTTTTGAAATTCCAATGACCAGGTGGCACTGGAGAAACATTGGATGTCCTGTTGCCGATCATGAGTATACCAGACAGTGCCTTGATTTACTGAGTTTCATAAAAATGGTGTAGAACAGAGATGCCAGTAAGTTGGAGTCTGCTGAGTAGTGGGTCTAGAGCAGTGGTGGAGAGGTGTTTGATAAAACATCCATGGTAGTGCCATGTGGATCTACCATTGGATTCCAAATGGCTTGTAACTGATATGGTGCAGCCAGCAGACCCTTATATGTAAAGGCATCTTGTTATATGGAGAGTTTTCAGAGGAAAATGAAGAATCAGGTTGATATGGACATGGAGTCAATTGGGCAAGCTGTGAGAGATAGAAGCCTAGTTGGTGCATTCTCTTGCAGACCCTGACCCACCACACGTGACAGAACTCCCTCCAGCACTGTGTCCCAGTTTAGTTCCTAGTATTTCGGGAAACAAATACCAAACTCACAGTGCAGCAGCAAAAACACCACAAAAAGTGGAGGAGGACCAAATGGCTTCAGTGTCCACACGGGGAGACACTTAGTACCCAGTGGTCTCAGTTTACCTACAAAGAGAGGATTCAGCACTGCTTCATCTTGTTCATTGGAAAATAAGAAACCATGTCCTCCAGGTCACATAGATGCAGACCCAGCTTTGATGGTCTCACTACAAAGGAAGCCAAATCTCATGAAAACAACATATATTTCAAGTACAGAAGCTCAGAGGCAGTTTCTCAAAAAGTTTTTAGGCCAGCAGAGCTCCATGTTTGTGGAGTGTTTACCCTGTCCCTTAGTTTTGGAAACTCCTCTACCACCTCCACGGTTGTGAACTCCTGATCATTTTCCATTCCAGGTATGTATTCACTGATTTTGTAACTCTTCTCCTCTAATTGTGTCTTACTTGGGGTGAAGGTAATGTCAAAGCATTGTTCTGGATGAGAACGGGAGGATATTTGTGCAGCATATATTTACATACACATTGGATTCATTTTCCAATTTTCCATTCGAAATGCTGAATTCCTGACACTAAGCCATACCTAATAGACTCAGACTATTCATCCTAATATAATGGGGAAAATTAACCCAACACAATAGAAATACAAGCACTTCAGAGGAGACATGTTGTATAGTTGGACTTGACATTTGAATTATTTAAGGTAGGAGTTATAAATGTATTCAAATTTTAATGGACATATTCTCCATGTGTTTTTAAACTTAACAAATATGTGAATTCTTGTTTCCCTTTTCTTTAGCCTATTCACACATGTATATATATATGCATATATAGAATCCTAGCAGGTATCACACGTACATTTTTGTGAGGTGGCTGTCTTGGCAGATACAAATTGTGAGAAGAGTTCACTCCTCCTAAATGCTGTTGGAAATGAAAATTCAACCTATAGGAGAGCGTCCTAGTAAAACAACATTATACATAAACTCATGTTCAGCAAAATAAATATTTTTGCATCTGTGGATCATATATATTTACTGATCAATTTCGATTGGCATTTATATTGGTATTTTTTAATGTCTGTGAGTGTTGTGTGTGTGTGTGTGTGTGTGTGTGTGGATATAGATATAGATATAGATATAGATATAGATATACTCCCCAAATTTTTCAAAATATGAAATATATATGTCTAATATACACTCTCTAAATTCATTCATGTTCATGTATGTGGATTTATAATCAACTTTTCACAAGATAATAAACAGAAATATTCATCCACCTGAAATATATATTTGTTTCCTAGTACTGAAAACTAACTTCAGTGAATGGTGCATACATATCCTAATTATTCTACAGTAACCGACCCAGTATAACATCAATGCAAGTAGACTCCTATGGGACATGATATGTAATTTGTCATTCATTTGTATTCGACACTGCTACATTATTGTTTCTTCAGTTTTTGCAAATCATAGGATATACATTTCATCCACAAGTTCACAAATTAATAGGCATTTGTTTCAACTTTAATCACTTCTTGCTTCAGAACACATGTATTGTCAGGGTTTCTTGAATGGTCTTTTCATGAGACTTCTTTCCAAACACATTATTTTGAATTTCCATAGTCATTTTGAAGCAAAACTCACACACTCTTCATGATAAACCAAAACACTAATATTTCGTTTAGATATATAACTGGTTGGAATGAATGATTGTATATCAATACACGATTTCCTTTAATTTTTCAGATATCAGTTCAATTCATTATTTAAAGTTCAAAAAAGTTATATTATTTATTCACAGTATGGTCTATTCATGCTTTTTCTCTATGTTCATAGAAACAGGGTACACCTCTTTGTACCCCCGATTCTGATTTTACATCTTCAATATATTGCTCCCAGAAATGGTGAAAGAATTACTCATGTCACCTCATTATCACAGTAATATTCTGGACAAAAAATGGAAAGGTCACACTTATGATTGTACCAAATCCTAAATGGAAAGTGAACATGGATTTCTAAAAACATCCATGTCCAGGTTGCCTAATGCTGTCAATTGTCAATCCTATTGGTGACTACATTTTTGTTTTTTTCTAATTTATATATTCAAACTCAATCCTGTTGAAAATGTCTAATTCTATCACTCACTTTATACTTTGCCTCATTTCGTAATGTTTCTATTGATCTCTGCTTTTCTACATATTTTCCCCAGTTCAACATAGTGACTGACTCTTCATATGTGCTGACATTTACATTCACTCTATAACCGAAAGTCTATTGCTAAAGAACTTTTGGTCCAAATCCTATACTCACTCTTCTTCCTAAACCTACCGACTATCTTCCTAATCCTACTGAATATCCCTTTTTGACTGGGTGCTCTCTTTTAAATTCAATCATCCAATTTACAAGGTCCTATGCCATTGTATATCCAATTATCTGAGACATCTTTGCAGAACATAATTCAAAGCTAAGTATCCCAATCAAGGGCAGAACCCTTATGGGCTTCAAATCATACCTAGATTTCTGTTTTCATACTTATATTTCACATCTATATTTTGTAAGCATTGCAGGTTCCCAATACCATTATTCATCGCACAGAATCATCCGTAACCCATATCAAACCTGTTTTTAACCCCAATTATACACTGGTCCCTCAATCATCTTACAGAAGAGCAGGGACAGAGTGGTTCTTACAATACAGGAAAGTTGGGGATATTCCACCTGATGAGAACCTCAAAGGTCCATGCAGAAATGATACCTGGAGAAGTTGTAGGCAGGTATGAAGGACCTGAGAGAGCAAAAGTCATCTTCCATGGCAAATATCTTGGTCAGAAAGAAGGGATGTGTCTGAATCAGCCTCTCTCTTCTTATTGTAGAGAAGATGGACCAAACCAGGCCTGTGTGGAGAGCTGTTCCTGGGTGCCTATGGTTGATATACCATTCTCCCTTGTGAAAGTGTCACAGGAAGTAGGGGAAGGCTCCATCTCATGGGACCCTTGGAAGCAACAGTTAGGACAATGTGGTTGCCAAGGAAGTGACTCATTCAGTTCCAAAGAAAGTGACATACCTCATTTCCTTGGTGATGGAACTCTCTGAAATTTGTATCCAAGAGGCCAGGCACCCAGAGGCAGTCCCAGTCCCAGTCCCAGTGGGCTCACTTGTTTGGATTTACCAAGGACAGAGTCAGTTTTCTTGGTACCTACTGATGTGAGGATGGCCTAATGCCAAGAGAACTCTGAAGATGGACCTTTCCTGAGAAAGCAGGTAGTGGCTCACCACTTTTTCCTGAAAACTACAAAGAGTTGAACAAGGAAACAAGATCTGAGAGAAGACAGGACATTTCGGGGGAACATAGTATGGCCCGCAGTCAGAGGAAACTCCGGATAGTCACAGACCTACTTGGGGGAAGGAGGTGCCTTTGTGGGAGTGGGTGTGGGTTTGTTCTTTTGTCTCATGTTCTGAGAATAGGTAGGAAAGGCTGTTTGTTTGGTTTGGAGTGGACAGTTTCTAGTAAGTTGTTTGATCAGGCGAGTGTTTCTGTTTCGGTGTATCCCAATGTGTCCGTTGTTGTAAACATTAAAAAGAGAATGCATTAATGGAGGTGTCCTGTCTAGTATAAATCTTCCCATAATTCATCCTGCCCAATATATGAATGGACTGCAGCTTGTCTTATCGATGTGCAACACCTGCTATCTTTCTACGTTGCTGTTTTCTTCCTGAATTCTAGCCACTCTCCAGAATAGGCTCATGGTTTTGTGTCCAAAATATGTACCACCTCCAAGCTCTGTGACATGGCCATGTACTGGATAGCTGAAGAGAATGGCGAGCATCTCAGAAAACTCAGATATCAGTGTGACCAGGAAATTCTCAGTGCAGAAACCCTGCTTTGGGCCTTTTGCTGACTTATTGTTGTGTTGCACTGAATGTCAGGAAGGTCTTTGCCTCAGGCCACCCCTTTGTGAAGCCTGAAGAAAACAGTTTTCAAATGGAAATGAATGGGCATCTCCTGTGGCTTCTGGCTTCATTGCTTTGGGAAAGGATGTGTCTGAATCAGCCTCTTGGCCATGTGTGTGGCTGTGACTTAGATTCTCAGCACCTGATGAATCTAAAAATGATCCCCTGCGTGCATCCAAAACCATAAGGGCAAAAAATCTTTCATTGTGGATGAATTCTCTTGCCTTCCTCTGTTAAAATCCTGAACTCCATAAGTGAGAATAGGGATTCTTTGGGTCAAATGAGTTCTTCAAATCTCTGCAGAGGTGCTTGGGTTTTCGAATAACTTTAAATCACATAAAGAATGTATTCCTGAAATCAGTAGGCCTCAAATTGGAGAAACACAGAAGAATTAACGGCAGGCTTCTTTGATCATTCCTGGTTCACAGAAACGGTGTCCAGGCCACCCTGACTTTAGGCAAATGAGGGGCAAACGAGCTGATTTTGGACACTGTCTTGGGCTGCGCCCCTCATGGAAACCTCCAGCCAGAGGTTAAGATGAGTTACTATATGGAATAAGATGAGGGCCATGTGGGAGTGTTTCGGTTTTAATTTTGGTCATTTGTGTGACAGTTGGAAGAAATGACTGTGTCCACGTGGGCTTGAACTCTGGTGTGATTCCCCTTAGAGACTGGGTTTTGGAACTGAACTCAGAGAAGCATTGCCATGAATTTTGTTGGGATTTTAAGAGGCCACGCATGAAAGTCGCTCTTGGAAACTGAGACCTAGGCCCCGGGTGGATTTCCACAGAGGCCTGGGAAACTCAGCAAGGATATCAAATGATTTTATTCTTAAAGAAATGGCAGCCATAGTTGAGAGTCAAAACACACATGGACCTCACATTGTAGACCTCAATGTCCCTGGCCTAATGTGACCTTTTGTCCACTCTTTGGGAAGCCTTGCCTTTTAGAGATCTCCAGAGATTTCATTGAAATGAGCTTCCTCACCATTTAATGTTTGCTGCATGAATTGAAACCCACAGTGCCTCCAACTTCATGCTTGAAAAATGGCTAGATAAATACCATGAAATTTTTGAAATTCCTATGACCAGGTGGCACTGGAGAAACATTGGATGTCCTGTTGCTGATTATGAGTATACCAGACAGTGCCTTGATTTACTGAGTTTCATGAAAATGGTGTAGAACAGAGATGCCAGTAAGTTGGAGCCTGCTGAGAAGTGGGTCTAGAGCAGTGGTGGGGAGGTGTTTGATAAAACATCCGTGGTAGGGCCATGTGGATCTACCATTGGATTCCAAAGGGCTTGTAACTGACATGGTGCAGCCAGCAGACCCTTATATGTAAAGGCATCTTGTTATATGGAGAGTCTTCAGAGGAAAATGAAGAATCAGGTTGATATGGACAAGGGGGCAATGGGCCAAGCTGTGAGAGATAGAAGCCTAGTTGGTGCATTCCCTTGCAGACCCTGACCAACCACACGTGACACAACTCCCTCCAGCACTGTATCCCAGTTTAGCTCCTAGTATTTCGTGAAACAAATACCAAACTCACAGTGCAGCAGGAAAAACACCACAAAAAGTGGAGGAGGACCAAATGGCTTCACAGTCCACACGGGGAGACACTTAGTCTCCAGTGGCATCAGTTAACCTACAAAGAGAGGATTCAGCACTGCTTCATCTAGTTCTTTGGAAAATAAGAAACCATGTCCTCCAGGTCACATAGATGCAGACCCAGCTCTCATAGTCTCACTACAAAGGAAGCCAAATCTCCTGAAAACAACATATATTTCAAGTGCGGAATCTCAGAGGAGTTTCTCAAAAAGTTTTTAGGCCAGCAGAGCTCCATGTTTGTGGAGTGTTTACCCTGTCCCTTAGTTTTGGAAACTTTTCTACCACCTCCAAGGTTGTGAACTGCTGAGCATTTTCCATTCCAGATATGTATTCACTGATTTTGTAACTCCTCTCCTCTAATTGTGTCTTACTTGGGGTGAAGGTGATGTCAAGGCATTCTTCTGGATGAGAGCGGGAGGAAATTGTGCAGCATATATTTACATACGCATTGGATTCATTTTCAAATTTTCCATTCGAAGTACTGAATCCCTGACATTAACCCATACCTGGTAGACCTAGACAGTTCATCCTAATATAATGGGGAAAATTAACCCAACACAATAGAAATACAAGCACTTCAGAGGAGACATGTTGTATAGGTGGACTTGACATTTGTATTATATAAGGTAGGAGTTATAAATCTAGTCAAATTTTAATTGAAATATTCTCCATGTGTTTTTAAACTTAACAAATATGTGAATTCTTGTTTCCCTTTTCTGTAGCCTATTCACACATGTATATTTATATGCATATATAGAATCCTACCAGGTATCACATGTACATTTTTGTGAGGTGGCTGTCTTGGCAGATACAAATTGTGAGAAGAGTTCACTCCTCCTAAATGCTGTTGGAAATGAAAATTCAACCTATAGGAGAGCGTCCTAGTACAACAACATTATACATAAACTCATGTTCAGTAAAATAAATATGTTTGCATCTGTGGATGATATATATTTACTGATGAATTTCGATTGGCATTTATATTGGTACTTTTTAATGTCTGTGAGTGTTGTGTGTGTGTGTGTGTGTGTGTGTGTGCGTGTGTGTGTGTGTGTGTGTATATATGTATATATATATATATATATATATATAAATAGATAGATATATATAGATATATATATAGATGTAGATATAGATATAGATATACTCTCCAAATTTTTCAAAATATGGAATATATGTGTCTAATATACACTCTCTAAATTCATTCATGTTTATGTATGTGGATTTGTAATCAACTTTTCACAAGATTATAATCATAAATATTCATCCACTTGAAATACATATTTGTTTCCTAGTACTGAAAACTAACTTCAGTGAATTGTGCATACAAATCCTAATTATTCTACAGTAACTGACCCAGTCTAACATCAATGCAAGTAGACTCCTATGGGACATGATATGTAATTTGTCATTCATTTGTATTCGACACTGCTACATTATTGTTTCCTCAGTTTTTGCACATCATAGGATATACATTTCATCCACAAGTTCACAAATTAACAGGCATTTGTTTTAACTTTAATCACTTCTTGCTTCAGAACACATGTATTGTCAGGGTTTCTTGAATGGTCTTTTCATGAGACTTCTTTCCAAACACATTATTTTGAATTTCCATAATCATTTTGAAGCAAAACTCACACACTCTTTATGATAAACCAAAACATTAATATTTCCAATAGATATATATCTGGTTGGAATGAATGATTGTATATCAATATACGACTTCCTTTAATTTTTCAGATATCAGTTCAATTCATTATTTAAAGTTCAAAAAAGTTATATTATTTATTCACAGTATGGTCTATTCATGCTTTTTCTCTATGTTCATAGAAACAGGGTACACATCTTTCTACCCCCGATTCTATTTTACATCTTCAATATATTGCTCCCAGAAATGGTGAAAGAATTACTCATGCCACCTCATTATCACAGTAATATTCTGGACAAAAAATGGAAAGGTCACACTTATGATTGTACCAAAGCCTAAATGGAAAGTGAACATGGATTTCTAAAAACATCCATTTCCAGGTTGCCTAATGCTGTCAATTGTCAATCCTATTGGTGACTACATTTTTGTTTTTTCCTAGTTTATATATTCAAACTCAACCCTGTTGAAAATGTCTAATTCTATCACTCACTTTATACTTTGCCTGATTTCGTAATGTTTCTATTGATATCTGCTTTTCTACATTTTCCCCAGTTCAACATAGTGACTGACTCTTCATATGTGCTGAAATATACTTTCACTCTATAACTGAAAGTCTATTGCTAAAGAACTTTTGGTCCAAATCCTATACTCACTCTTCTTCTGAAACCTACTGACTATCTTCCTAATCCTACTGAATATCCCTTTTTGACTAGATGTTCTCTTCTAAATTCAATCATCCAATGTACAAGGTCCTATGCCATTGTATATCAAATTATCTGAGACAAATTTGCAGAACATAATTCAAAGTTCACTATCCCAATCAAGGGCAGAACCCTTCTGGGCTTCAAATCATACCTAGATTTCTGTTTTCATACTTATATTTCACCTCAATATTCTTGTAAATATTTCAGGTTCCCAATACCATTATTCCTCGCACAGAGTCATACATAACCAAAATCAAACCTGTTTTTAACCCCCAGTATACACTGTTCCCTCAATCATTTTACAGAAGAGCAGGGACAGAGTGGTTCTTACAATACAGGAGAGTTGGGGACCTTCCACATTAAGAGAACCTCAAATGTCCATGCACAAATCATACCTGGAGAAGTTGTAAGCAGGTATGAAGCACCTGAGAGAGCAAAAGTCATCTTCCATGGCAAACAACCTGGTCAGGATGAAGGGATGTGTCTGAATCGGCCTCTCTCTTCTTATTGTAGAGAACATGGACCAAACCAGGCCTGGGTGGAGAGCTGTTCCAGGGTGCCAATGGTTGATATACATTCTACCTTATGAAAGTGTCAGAGGAAGTAGGGGCAAACTCCATCTTATGTTACCCTTGGAAGCAACTGTTAGGACAAAGTGGTTGCCAAGGCAGTGACCTCATTCAGTTCCAAAGAATGTGACATACCTCAGTTCCTTGGTGATGGAACTCTCTTAACTTGGTATCCAAGAAGCCAGGCAGCCAGAGGCAGTCCCAGTCCCAGTCCCAGTGGGCTCACTTGTTTGGATTTACCAAGGACAGAGTCAGTTTTCTTGGTACCTAATGATGTGAGGAAGGCCAAATGCCAGGAGAGCTCTGAAGATGGACCTTTCCTGAGAAAACAGGTAGTGTCTAACCACTTTTTCCTGACTTCTTCACAGAGTTGTTCAAGGAAACAAGATCGGAGAGAAGACAGGACATTTCGGGAAAACATAGTATGGCCCACCAGTCAGAGGACACCCCAGATAGTCACAGACCTACTTGGGGGAAGGAGGTGCCTTTGTGGGAGTGCGTGTGGGTTTGTTGTTTTGTCTCATGTTCTGAGAATAGATAGGAAAGTAGGTTTGTTTGGTTTGGAGTGGACAGTTTCTAGTAAGTCATTTGACACGGCGAGTGTTTCTGTTTCTGTGTATTCCACTGTGTCCATTGTTGTAGACATTAGAAAAGAGAATGCATTAATGGATGTGTCCTGTCTAGTATAAATCTTCCCATAATTCATCCTGCCAATATATAAATGGACTGCAGCTTGTCTTATCGATGTGCAACATCTGCTATCTTTCTAAGTTGTTGTTTTCTTCCCGAATTCTGGCCACTCTCCAGAATAGGCTCATGGATTTGTGTCCAAAATGGTACCACCTCCAAGCTCTGTGACATGGCCACGTACTGGATAGTTGAAGAGAATGGCGAGCATCTCAGAAAACTCAGATATCAGTGTGACCAGGAAAGTCTCAGTGCAGAAACCCTGCTTTGGGCCTTTTGCTGACTTATTGTTGTGTTGCACTGAATGTCAGGAAGGTCTTTGCCTCAGGCCACCCCTTTGTGAAGCCTGAAGAAAACAGTTTTCAAATGAAAATGAATGGGCATCACCTGTGGCTTCTGGCTTCATTGCTTTGGGAAAGGATGTGTCTGAATCAGCCTCTTGGCCATGTGTGTGGCTGTGACTTAGATTCTCAGCACCTGATTAATCTAAAAATGATCCCCTGCGTGCATCCAAATCCATAAGGGCAAAAAATCTTTCATTGTGGATGAATTCTCTTGCCTTCCTCTGTTAAAATCCTGAACTCCATAAGTGAGAATAGGGATTCTTTGGGTCAAATGAGTTCTTCAAATCTCTGCAGAGGTGCTTGGGTTTTTGAATAACTTTAAATCACATAAAGAATGTATTCCTGAAATCAGTAGGCCTCAAATTGGAGAAACACAGAAGAATTAACGGCAGGCTTCTTTGATCATTCCTGGTTCACAGAAACGGTGTCCAGGCCACCCTGACTTTAGGCAAATGAGGGGCAAACGAGCTGATTTTGGACACTGTCTTGGGCTGCGCCCCTCATGGAAACCTCCAGCCAGAGGTTAAGATGAGTTACTATATGGAATAAGATGAGGGCCATGTGGGAGTGTTTCGGTTTTAATTTTGGTCATTTGTGTGACAGTTGGAAGAAATGACTGTGTCCACGTGGGCTTGAACTCTGGTGTGATTCCCCTTAGAGACTGGGTTATGGAACTGAACTCAGAGAAGCATTGCCATGAATTTTGTTGGGATTTTAAGAGGCCACGCATGAAAGTCGCTCTTGGAAACTGAGACCTAGGCCCCGGGTGGATTTCCACAGAGGCCTGGGAAACTCAGCAAGGATATCAAATGATTTTATTCTTAAAGAAATGGCAGCCATAGTTGAGAGTCAAAACACACATGGACCTCACATTGTAGACCTCAATGGGCCTGGCCTAATGTGACCTTTTGTCCACTCTTTGGGAAGCCTTGCCTTTTAGAGATCTCCAGAGATTTCATTGAAATGAGCTTCCTCACCATTTAATGTTTGCTGCATGAATTGAAACCCACAGTGCCTCCAACTTCATGCTTGAAAAATGGCTAGATAAATACCATGAAATTTTTGAAATTCCTATGACCAGGTGGCACTGGAGAAACATTGGATGTCCTGTTGCTGATTATGAGTATACCAGACAGTGCCTTGATTTACTGAGTTTCATGAAAATGGTGTAGAACAGAGATGCCAGTAAGTTGGAGCCTGCTGAGTAGTGGGTCTAGAACAGTGGTGGGGAGGTGTTTGATAAAACATCCGTGGTAGGGCCATGTGGATCTACCATTGGATTCCAAAGGGCTTGTAACTGACATGGTGCAGCCAGCAGACCCTTATATGTAAAGGCATCTTGTTATATGGAGAGTCTTCAGAGGAAAATGAAGAATCAGGTTGATATGGACAAGGGGGCAATGGGCCAAGCTGTGAGAGATAGAAGCCTAGTTGGTGCATTCCCTTGCAGACCCTGACCAACCACACGTGACACAACTCCCTCCAGCACTGTATCCCAGTTTAGCTCCTAGTATTTCGTGAAACAAATACCAATCTCACAGTGCAGCAGGAAAAACACCACAAAAAGTGGAGGAGGACCAAATGGCTTCACAGTCCACACGGGGAGACACTTAGTCTCCAGTGGCATCAGTTAACCTACAAAGAGAGGATTCAGCACTGCTTCATCTAGTTCTTTGGAAAATAAGAAACCATGTCCTCCAGGTCACATAGATGCAGACCCAGCTCTCATAGTCTCACTACAAAGGAAGCCAAATCTCCTGAAAACAACATATATTTCAAGTGCGGAATCTCAGAGGAGTTTCTCAAAAAGTTTTTAGGCCAGCAGAGCTCCATGTTTGTGGAGTGTTTACCCTGTCCCTTAGTTTTGGAAACTTTTCTACCACCTCCAAGGTTGTGAACTGCTGAGCATTTTCCATTCCAGATATGTATTCACTGATTTTGTAACTCCTCTCCTCTAATTGTGTCTTACTTGGGGTGAAGGTGATGTCAAGGCATTCTTCTGGATGAGAGCGGGAGGAAATTGTGCAGCATATATTTACATACGCATTGGATTCATTTTCAAATTTTCCATTCGAAGTACTGAATCCCTGACATTAACCCATACCTGGTAGACTTAGACAGTTCATCCTAATATAATGGGGAAAATTAACCCAACACAATAGAAATACAAGCACTTCAGAGGAGACATGTTGTATAGGTGGACTTGACATTTGTATTATATAAGGTAGGAGTTATAAATCTAGTCAAATTTTAATTGAAATATTCTCCATGTGTTTTTAAACTTAACAAATATGTGAATTCTTGTTTCCCTTTTCTGTAGCCTATTCACACATGTATATTTATATGCATATATAGAATCCTACCAGGTATCACATGTACATTTTTGTGAGGTGGCTGTCTTGGCAGATACAAATTGTGAGAAGAGTTCACTCCTCCTAAATGCTGTTGGAAATGAAAATTCAACCTATAGGAGAGCGTCCTAGTACAACAACATTATACATAAACTCATGTTCAGTAAAATAAATATGTTTGCATCTGTGGATGATATATATTTACTGATGAATTTCGATTGGCATTTATATTGGTACTTTTTAATGTCTGTGAGTGTTGTGTGTGTGTGTGTGTGTGTGTGTGTGTGTGTGTGCGTGTGTGTGTGTGTGTGTGTATATGTATATATATATATATATATATATATATATATAAATAGATAGATATATATAGATATATATATAGATGTAGATATAGATATAGATATACTCTCCAAATTTTTCAAAATATGGAATATATGTGTCTAATATACACTCTCTAAATTCATTCATGTTCATGTATGTGGATTTGTAATCAACTTTTCACAAGATTATAATCATAAATATTCATCCACTTGAAATACATATTTGTTTCCTAGTACTGAAAACTAACTTCAGTGAATTGTGCATACAAATCCTAATTATTCTACAGTAACTGACCCAGTCTAGCATCAATGCAAGTAGACTCCTATGGGACATGATATGTAATTTGTCATTCATTTGTATTCGACACTGCTACATTATTGTTTCCTCAGTTTTTGCACATCATAGGATATACATTTCATCCACAAGTTCACAAATTAACAGGCATTTGTTTCAACTTTAATCACTTCTTGCTTCAGAACACATGTATTGTCAGGGTTTCTTGAATGGTCTTTTCATGAGACTTCTTTCCAAACACATTATTTTGAATTTCCATAATCATTTTGAAGCAAAACTCACACACTCTTTATGATAAACCAAAACATTAATATTTCCATTAGATATATAACTGGTTGGAATGAATGATTGTATATCAATATACGACTTCCTTTAATTTTTCAGATATCAGTTCAATTCATTATTTAAAGTTCAAAAAAGTTATATTATTTATTCACAGTATGGTCTATTCATGCTTTTTCTCTATGTTCATAGAAACAGGGTACACCTCTTTCTACCCCCGATTCTATTTTACATCTTCAATATATTGCTCCCAGAAATGGTGAAAGAATTACTCATGTCACCTCATTATCACAGTAATATTCTGGACAAAAAATGGAAAGGTCACACTTATGATTGTACCAAAGCCTAAATGGAAAGTGAACATGGATTTCTAAAAACATCCATTTCCAGGTTGCCTAATGCTGTCAATTGTCAATCCTATTGGTGACTACATTTTTGTTTTTTCCTAGTTTATATATTCAAACTCAACCCTGTTGAAAATGTCTAATTCTATCACTCACTTTATACTTTGCCTGATTTCGTAATGTTTCTATTGATATCTGCTTTTCTACATATTTTCCCCAGTTCAACATAGTGACTGACTCTTCATATGTGCTGAAATATACTTTCACTCTATAACTGAAAGTCTATTGCTAAAGAACTTTTGGTCCAAATCCTATACTCACTCTTCTTCCGAAACCTACTGACTATCTTCCTAATCCTACTGAATATCCCTTTTTGACTAGATGTTCTCTTCTAAATTCAATCATCCAATGTACAAGGTCCTATGCCATTGTATATCAAATTATCTGAGACAAATTTGCAGAACATAATTCAAAGTTCACTATCCCAATCAAGGGCAGAACCCTTCTGGGCTTCAAATCATACCTAGATTTCTGTTTTCATACTTATATTTCACCTCAATATTCTTGTAAATATTTCAGGTTCCCAATACCATTATTCCTCGCACAGAGTCATACATAACCAAAATCAAACCTGTTTTTAACCCCCAGTATACACTGTTCCCTCAATCATTTTACAGAAGGGCAGGGACAGAGTGGTTCTTACAATACAGGAGAGTTGGGGACCTTCCACATTAAGAGAACCTCAAATGTCCATGCACAAATCATACCTGGAGAAGTTGTAAGCAGGTATGAAGCACCTGAGAGAGCAGAAGTCATCTTCCATGGCAAACAACCTGGTCAGGATGAAGGGATGTGTCTGAATCGGCCTCTCTCTTCTTATTGTAGAGAACATGGACCAAACCAGGCCTGGGTGGAGAGCTGTTCCAGGGTGCCAATGGTTGATATACATTCTACCTTATGAAAGTGTCAGAGGAAGTAAGGGCAAACTCCATCTTATGTTACCCTTGGAAGCAACTGTTAGGACAAAGTGGTTGCCAAGGCAGTGACCTCATTCAGTTCCAAAGAATGTGACATACCTCAGTTCCTTGGTGATGGAACTCTCTTAACTTGGTATCCAAGAAGCCAGGCAGCCAGAGGCAGTCCCAGTCCCAGTCCCAGTGGGCTCACTTGTTTGGATTTACCAAGGACAGAGTCAGTTTTCTTGGTACCTAATGATGTGAGGAAGGCCAAATGCCAGGAGAGCTCTGAAGATGGACCTTTCCTGAGAAAACAGGTAGTGGCTAACCACTTTTTCCTGACTTCTTCACAGAGTTGTTCAAGGAAACAAGATCGGAGAGAAGACAGGACATTTCGGGAAAACATAGTATGGCCCACCAGTCAGAGGACACCCCAGATAGTCACAGACCTACTTGGGGGAAGGAGGTGCCTTTGTGGGAGTGCGTGTGGGTTTGTTGTTTTGTCTCATGTTCTGAGAATAGATAGGAAAGTAGGATTGTTTGGTTTGGAGTGGACAGTTTCTAGTAAGTCATTTGACACGGCGAGTGTTTCTGTTTCTGTGTATTCCACTGTGTCCATTGTTGTAGACATTAGAAAAGAGAATGCATTAATGGATGTGTCCTGTCTAGTATAAATCTTCCCATAATTCATCCTGCCAATATATAAATGGACTGCAGCTTGTCTTATCGATGTGCAACATCTGCTACCTTTCTAAGTTGTTGTTTTCTTCGCGGATTCTGGCCACTCTTCAGAATAGGCTCATGGATTTCTGTCAAAAATGGTACCACCTCCAAGCTATGTGACATGGCCACGTACTGGATAGCTGAAGAGAATGGCGAGCATCTCAGAAAACTCAGATATCAGTGTGACCAGGAAAGTCTCAGTGCAGAAACCCTGCTTTGGGCCTTTTGCTGACTTATTGTTGTGTTGCACTGAATGTCAGGAAGGTCTTTGCCTCAGGCCACCCCTTTGTGAAGCCTGAAGAAAACAGTTTTCAAATGGAAATGAATGGGCCTCCCCTGTGGCTCTTTGCTTAATTGCTTTGGAAAGGGATGTGTCTTTATCAGACTCTTGGACCTGTGTGTGGCTGTGACTTAGATTCTCAGCACCTGATGGATCTTAAGAATGATCCCATGTGAGCTTCCAAACCCAAAATGGCAAAAAATATCATTCATTGTGAATGAAGTCTCTTGCTTTCCTCTAGGTTCCTGCACTCCATCAAATGAGAATAGGGATTCTTTGGGTCAAATGAGTTCTTCAAAGCCCTGAAGAGGTGCTTGTGTTTTCGCATGACTCGAAATCACCTAAAGAATCGATACCTAAATTCAGTTGGCCTCAAATTGGAGAAACACAGAAGTATTAACGGCAGGCTTATTTGTTCACTCCTCATTCACAGAAACGGTTTCCAGGCTACCCTGACTTTAGGCAAATGAGGGGCAAACGAGCTGATTTTGGACACTATCTTGGGCTGCGCCCCTCATGGAAACCTCCAGCCAGAGGTTAAGATGATTGACTATATGGAATAAGATGAGGGCCATGTGGGAGTGTTTTGGTTTTTGTTTTGGTTTTAATTTTGTTCATTTGTGTGGCATTGGAAAAAATGACTGGGTGTACGTGGGCTTGAAATCTGGTGTCATTCCCCTTAGAGACTGGGTTTTGGAACTGAACTCAGAGAAGCATTGCCATGAATTTTGTTGGCATTTTAAGAGGCCACGCATGAAAGTCACTCTTGGAAACTGAGACCTAGGCCCCGGGTGGATTTCCACAGAGGCCTGGGAATTTCAGCAAGGATATCACATGATTTTATTCTTAAAGAAATGGCAGCCATAGTTGAGAGTCAAAACACACATGGACCTCACATTGTAGACCTCAATGGGCCTGGCCTAATGTGACCTTTTTCCACTCTTTGGGAAGCCTTGCCTGTGAGAGTTCTCCAGAGAATTCATTGAAATGAGCTTCCTCACCATTTAATGTTTTCTGAATGAATGGAAACCCCCATTGCCTCCAACTTCATGCTTGAAAAATGGCTAGATAAATACCATGAAATTTTTGAAATTCCTATGACCAGGTGGCACTGGAGAAACATTGGATGTCCTGTTGCTGATTATGAGTATACCAGACAGTGCCTTGACTTACTGAGTTTCATGAAAATGGTGTAGAACACAGATGCCAGTAAGTTGGAGCCTGCTGAGTAGTGGGTCTAAAGCAGTGGTGGGGAGGTGTTTGATAAAACATCCGTGGTAGGGCCATGTGGATCTACCATTGGATTCCAAAGGGCTTGTAACTGACATGGTGCAGCCAGCAGACCCTTATATGTAAAGGCATCTTGTTATATGGAGAGTTTTCAGAGGAAAATGAAGAATCAGGTTGATATGGACATGGGGGCAATGGGGCAAGCAGTGAGAGATAGAAGCCTAGTTGGTGCATTCTCTTGTAGACCCTGACCCACCACACGTGACAGAACTCCCTCCAGCACTGTGTCCCAGTTTAGCTCCTAGTATTTCGGGAAACAAATACCAAACTCACAGTGCAGCAGAAAAATAACCACAAAATGTGGAGGAGGACCAAATGGCTTCGGTGTCCACACGGGGACACAATTTGTCTTCAGTGGCCTCAGTTTACCTACAAAGAGAGGATTCAGCACTGCTTAATCTTGTTCATTGGAAAATAAGAAACCATGTCCTCCAGGTCACATAGATGTAGACCCAGCTTTGATGGTCTCACTACATAGGAAGCCAAATCTCTTGAAAACAATATATAATTCAAGTGCGGAAGCTCAGAGGCAGTTTATCAAAAAGTTTTTAGGCCAGCAGAGCTCCATGTTTGTGGAGTGTTTACCCTGTCCCTTAGTTTTGGAAACTCCTCTACCACCTCCAAGGTTGTGAGCTCCTGAGCATTTTCCATTCCAGATATGTATTCACTGATTTTGTAACTCTTCTCCTCTAATTGTGTCTTACTTGGGGTGAAGGTAATGTCAAGGCATTCTTCTGGATGAGAGCGGGAGGATATTTGTGCAGCATATATTTACATACACATTGGATTCATTTTCCAATTTTCCATTCGAAGTACTGAATCCCTGACACTAACCCATACCAAGTAGACTCAGACTATTCATCCTAATATAATGGGGAAAATTAACCCAACACAATAGAAATACAAGCACTTCAGAGGAGACATGTTGTATAGTTGGACGTGACATTTGCATTATATTAGTTAGGAGATATAAATCTAGTCAAATTTTAATGGAAATATTCTCCATGTGTTTTTAAACTTAACAAATATGTGAATGCTTGTTTCCCTTTTCTGTAGCCTATTCACACAAGTATATTTATATGCATATATAGAATCCTACCAGGTATCACACGTACATTTTTGTGAGGTGGCTGTCTTGGCAGATACAAATTGTGAGAAGAGTTCACTCCTCCTAAATGCTGTTGGAAATGAAAATTCAACCTATAGGAGAGCGTCCGAGTAGAACAACATTATACATAAACTCATGTTCAGTAAAATAAATATGTTTGCATCTGTGGATGATATATATTTACTGATGAATTTCGATTCGCATGTATATTGGCACTTTTTAATGTCTGTGAGTGTTGTGTGTGTTTGGGTGTGTGTGTGTGTGTGTGTGTGTAGATATAGATATAGATATACTCTCCAAATTTTTCAAAATATGAAATATATATGTCTAATATACACTCTCTAAATTCATTCATGTTCATGTATGTGGATTTATAATCCACTTTTCACAAGATTATAATCAGAAATATTCATCCACCTGAAATACATATTAGTTTCCTAGTACTGAAAACTAACTTCAGTGAATGGTGCATACAAATCCTAATTATTCTACAGTAACTGACCCAGTCTAACATCAATGCAAGTAGACTCCTATGGGACATGATATGTAATTTGTCATTCATTTGTATTCGACACTGGTACATTATTGTTTCTTCAGTTTTTGCACATCATAGGATATACATTTCATCCACAAGTTCACAAATTAATAGGCATTTGTTTCAACTTTAATCACTTCTTGCTTCTGAACACATGTATTCTCACTGTTTCTTGACTGGTCTTTTCATGAGACTTCTTTCCATACACATTATTTTGAATTTCCATAATCATTTTTAAGCAAACCTCACACACTCTTCATGATAAACCAAAACACTAATATTTCCATTAGATATATCACTGGTTGGAATGAATGATTGTATATCAATATACGATTTCCTTTAATTTTTCAGATATCAGTTCAATTCATTATTTCAAGTTCAAAAAAGTTATATTATTTATTCACAGTATGGTCTATTCATGCTTTTTCTCTATGTTCATAGAAACAGGGTACACCTCTTTGTACCCCGATTCTTATTTTACATCTTCAATATATTGCTCCCAGAAATGGTGAAAGAATTACTCATGTCACCTCATTATCACAGTAATATTCTGGACAAAAATGGAAAGGTCACACTTATGATTGTACCAAATCCTAAATGGAAGGTGAACATGGATTTCTAAAAACATCCGTGTCCAGGTTGCCTAATGCTGTCAATTGTCAATCCTATTGGTGACTACATTTTTGTTTTTTCCTAATTTATATATTCAAACCCAACCCTGTTGAAAATGTCCAATTCTATCACTCACTTTATACTTTGCCTCATTTCGTAATGTTTCTATTGATATCTGCTTTTCTACATATTTTCCCCAGTTCAACATAGTGACTGACTCTTCATATGAGCTGACATTTACATTCACTCTATAACCAAAAGTGTATTGCTAAAGAACTTTTGGTCCAAATCCTATACTCACTCTTCTTCCTAAACCTACCGACTATCTTCCTAATCGTACTGATTATCCCTTTTTGACTGGATGTTCTCTTCTAAATTAAATCATCCAATGTACAAAGTCCTATGCCATTATATATCGAATTATCTGAGACATCTTTGCAGAACATAATTCAAAGCTAAGTATCCCAATCAAGGGCAAAACCCTTCTGGGCTTCAAATCATACCTAGATTTCTCTTTTCATACTTATATATCACCTCTATATTCTTGTAAATATTGCAGGTTACCAATACCATTATTCATCGCACAGAATCGTTCGTAACCCAAATCAAACCTGTTTTTAACCCCAAGTATACACTGTTCCCTCAATCATTTTACAGAAGAGCAGGGACAGAGTGGTTCTTACAATACAGGAAAGTTGGGGACCTTCCACCTAATGAGAACCTCAAATGTCCATGTAAAAATGTTACCTGGAGAAGTTGTACACAGGTATGAAGCAACTGAGAGAGCAAAAGTCATCTTCCATGGCAAACAACCTGGTCAGAATGAAGGGATGTTTCTGAATCTGCATCTCTCTTCTTATTGTAGAGAAGAGGGACCAAACCAGGCCTTAGTGGAGAGATGTTCCCGGGTGCCAATGGTTGATATACATTCTACCTTATGAAAGTGTCACAGGAAGTAGGGGCAACCTCCATCTTATGTTACCCTTGGAAGCAACTGTTAGGACAAAGTGGTTGCCAAGGCAGTGACCTCATTCAGTTCCAAAGAATGTGACATACCTCATTTCCTTGGTGATGGAACTCTCTGAACTTGGTATCCAAGAAGCCAGGCACCCAGATGCAGTCCCAGTCCCAGTCCCAGTGGGCTCACTTGTTTGGATTTCCCAAGGACAGAGTCAATTTTCTTGGTACCTAATGATGTGAGAATGGCCAAATGTCAGGAGAGCTCTGAAGGTGGACCATTTCTGAGAAAACAGGTAGTGGATAACCACTTTTTCCTGACATCTTCACAGAGTTGGTCAAGGAAACACAATCTGAGAGAAGACAGGCCATTTCGGGGGAACATTGTATGGCCCACTGGTCAGAGGACACTCCGGATAGTCACAGACCTACTTGGGGGAAGGAGGTGCCTTTGTGGGAGTGGGTGTGGGTTTGTTGTTTTGTCTCATGTTCTGAGAATAGATAGGAAAGGTGGTTTGTTTGGATTGGACTGGACAGTTTCTAGTAAGTCATTTGACACGGCGAGTGTTTCTCTTTCTGTGTATCCCACTGTGTCCGTTGTTGTACACATTAGAAAAGAGAATGCATTAATGGATGTGTCCTGTCTAGTATAAATCTTGCCATAATTCATCCTGCCCAATATATGAATGGACTGCAGCTTGTCTTATCGATGTGCAACACCTGCTATCTTTCTAAGTTGTTGTTTTCTTCCTGAATTCTGGCCACTCTCCAGAATAGGCTCATGGATTTGTGTCCTAAATATGTACCACCTCCAAGCTCTGTGACATGACCATGTACTGGATAGCTGAAGAGAATGGCGAGCATCTCAGAAAACTCAGATATCAGTGTGACCAGGATAGTCTCAGTGCAGAAACCCTGCTTTGGGCCTTTTGCTGACTTATTGTTGTGTTGCACTGAATGTCAGGAAGGTCTTTGCTCAGGCCACCCCTTTGTGAAGCCTGAAGAAAACAGTTTTCAAATGGAAATGAATGGGCCTCACCTGTGGCTCTTGCTTAATTGCTTTCAAAAGGGATGTGTCTTTATCAGCCTCTTGGACCTGTGTGTGGCTGTGACTTAGATTCTCAGCACCTGATGGATCTTAAGAATGATCCCATGTGAGCTTCCAAATCCAAAATGGCAAAAAATTTCATTCATTGTGGTTGAAGTCTCTTGCCTTCCTCTGTTAGGTTCCTGCACTCCATCAAATGAGAATAGGGATTCTTTGGGTCAAATGAGTTTTTCAAATCCCTGCAGAGGTGCTTGTGTTTTTGCATGACTCTAAATCACCTAAAGAATCGATATCTAAAATCAGTAGGCGTCAAATTGGAGGAACACAGAAGTATTAACGGCAGGCTTATTTGTTCACTCCTGGTTCACAGAGACTGTGTCCAGGCTACCCTGACGTTAGGCAAATGAGGGGCAAACGAGCTGATTTTGGACACTGTCTTGGGCTGCGCCCCTCATGGAAACCTCCAGCCAGAGGTTAAGATGATTCCCTATATGGAATAAGATGAGGGCCATGTGGGAGTGTTTTGGTTTTAATTTTGGTCATTTGTGTGGCATTGGAAAAAATGACTGGGTACACGTAGGCTTGAACTCTAGTGTGATACCCCTTAGAGACTGGGTTTTGGAACTGAACTCAGAGAAACATTGTCATGAATTTTGTTGGGATTTTAATAGGCCAAGCATGAAAGTCGCTCTTGGAAACTGAGACCTAGGCCCCAGGTGGATTTCCACAGAGGCCTGCAAATCTCAGCAAGGATATCACATGATTTTATTGTTAAAGAAATGGCAGCCATAGTTGAGAGTCAAAACACACATGGACCTCACATTGTAGACCTCAATGGGCCTGGCCTAATGTGACCTTTTGTCCACTCTTTGGGAAGCCTTGCCTGTGAGAGTTCTCCAGAGAATTCATTGAAATGAGCTTCCTCACCATTTAATGTTTGCTGCATGAATTGAAATCCACAGTGCCTCCAACTTCATGCTCGAGAAATGGATAGATAAATACCATGAAATTTTTAAAATTCCTATGACCAGGTGGCACTGGAGAAATATTGGATGTCCTGTTACTGTTCATGAGTATACCAGACTGTGCCTTGATTTACTGAGTTTCATGAAAATGATGTAGAACAGAGATGCCAGTAAGTTGGAGCCTGTTGAGTAGTGGGTCTAGAGCAGTGGTGGGGAGGTGTTTGATACAACATCCGTGGTAGGGCCATGTGGATCTACCATTGGATTCCAAATGGCTTGTAACTGACATGGTGCAGCCAGCAGACCCTTATATGTAAAGGCATCTTTTTATATGGAGAGTTTTCAGAGGAAAATGAGGAATCAGGTTGATATGGACAAGGGGGCAATGGGGCAAGCTGTGAGAGATAGAAGCCTAGTTTGTGAATTCTCTTGAAGACCCTGACCCACCACTCGTGACACAACTCCCTCCAGCACTGTGTCTCAGTTTAGCTCCTAGTATTTCGTGAAACAAATACCAAACTCACAATGCAGCAGGAAAAACACCACAAAAAGTGGTGGAGGACCTAATGGCTTCACAGTCCACACGGGGAGACACTTAGTCCCCAATGGCCTCAGATTACCTACAAAGAGAGGATTCAGCACTGCTTCATCTTGTTCATTGGAAAATAAGAAACCATGTCCTCCAGGTCACATAGATGCAGACCCAGCTTTGATGGTCTCACTACAAAGGAAGCCAAATCATCTGAAAACAACATATATTTCAATTGCGGAAGCTCAGACGCAGTTTCTCAAAAAGTTTTTAGGCCAGCAGAGCTCCATGTTTGTGGAATGTTTACCCTGTCCCTTAATTTTGGAAACTCCTCTACCACCTCAAAGGTTGTGAACTCCTGAGCATTTTCCATTCCAGATATGTATTCACTGATTTTGTAACTCTTCTCCTCTAATTGCGTCTTACTTGGGGTGAAGGTAATATCAAGGCATTGTTCTGGATGAGAGCGGGAGGATATTTGTGCAGCATATATTTACATACACATTGGATTCATTTTCCAATTTTCCATTCAAATACTGAATCCCTGAAACTAACCCATACCTAGTAGACTCAGACTATTCATCCTATTATAATGGGAAAAATTAACCCAACACAATAGAAATACAAGCACTTCAGAGGAGACATGTTGTATAGTTGGACTTGACATTTGCATTATATAAGGTAGGTGTTATAAATCTAGTCAAATTTTAATGGAAATATTCTCCATGTGTTTTTAAATTTAACAAATATGTGAATTCTTGTTTCCCTTTTCTGTAGCCTATTCACATATGTATATTTATATGCACATATAGAATCCTACCAGGTATCACACGTACATTTTTGTTAGGTGGCTGTCTTGGCAGATACAAATTGTGAGAAGAGTTCACTCCTCCTAAAACTGTTTTAAATGAAAATTCAACCTATAGGAGAGCGTCCTAGTAGAACAACATTATACATAAACTCATGTTCAGTAAAATAAATATTTTTGCATCTGTGGATGATATATATTTACTGATGAATTTCTATTGGCATTTATATTGTTACTTTTTAATGTCTGTGAGTGTTGTGTGTGTGTGTGTGTGTATAGATATAGATATAGATATAGATAGATATAGATATACTCTCCAAATTTTTCAAAATATGGAATATTTTTGTCTTATTTTGCACTTCCTAAATTTTTCATATTCATGAATGTGTATTTATAATCATCTTTTCTCAAGATTATTCTCAGAAACATTCATATACCCTACTAGACTCTGACTACTAATACTAATATAATGGAGAAAAATATCCCAAACAGAATAGAAATACAAGCATTTCAGAAGGGACATGGTGTATAGTTGGACTTGCCTTTTGCATGATATAAGGTAGGAGTTATAAATCTATTCAATTTGCTGAAATACTTTTCCATATGTTATTTTTTTTTGACACAAAACAAAATTTAATCTTCGAAAACTAAATAAAATTGACACATCCTTAACCAAGCTAATGAAGAAAAAAAACCTCAAATTACTAAAATTAAGGATCGTAAAAGAACTTTTACAGAGTACACAACTAAAATACAGAGAATAATTAAAAACTAATTTGAAAATTTATACTCTAATAAATTAAAATACCATGATGACATCAATAAAATTTTAGAGATATACCCAAACTGAATTAGTAGGACATGAACAATTTAAACAAATCAATTTCAAGCAATGAAATAGAAGTTGCTGTCAACAGCCTACCAATCAAGCAACGCCCAGGAACAGACAGATTCTCAGTCAAGTTCTACAAGACCTTCAAAGAAGCATTCATCACAATACTCCTCAAATTATTCCATAAAATAGAAAAGCATGGAACTCCTCCAAACTCATTTCATGAGGATAGTATCACTCACATACCAAAATCAGACAAAGACACATCAAGGAAAGAAAACTTCAGAGCAATATTCCTGACAAACATATATACAAAAATTCTCAATAAAATTCTTTTTTTTAAGCCAAAGTTAATCAAAAGGGATAAAGAGGGACACTACACATTATTCCATGTGTTTTTAAAGTTAAGAAATATATGAATTCCTGTCTCCCTTTCTCTGTAGCCTATTAAGCACATGTATTTTTATATGCACAAATAGAATCCTACCTGGTTTCACACGTACATTCTTGTGAGGTGGCTGACTTGGCAGATACTATTTGTGAGAAGAGATCACTCCTCCTAAATGCTGTTGGTACAGAAAATTCAACCCATGGGTGAGCTTCCTAGATGAACAACATTCTACATACATCCATGTTCAGTAAAATGAATATTTTGGGATATGCGGATGAGTTATTTTTCATGATGAATTTCGATTGACATATATATTGTGACATTATAATGTGTGTGTGTTTGTGTGTCTATATATATATATATATATATATATATATATATATATATATAGTCTCCAGATTTTCCAAAATATGAAATATATGTCTTCTTATACACCGCCTGAATTCATTCATATTCATATATGTGGATTTATAATTAACTTTTAACAAGTTTATTCTCAGAAATATACATCCACTGACATACATATTTGTTTCCTAGTACTGAAAACTAACTTCAGGGAAGGGTTCTTACAAATCCTAATATTTCTAGAGTAACTGACCAAGTTTAACATCAATGCAAATACATTCCTATTTGATATGATGTGTTTGTTAAAGTTCATTTTTATTCAAACTTGGTACGTTATTATTTATTCAGTTTATGGACATCATAAAATATATCCTTTCATTCACAAGTTCACAAATTTATAAATATTTGGTTCACTTTCAATCACTTCCTCCTTCGGAACACATATATTCCTTCATGTTTCTTGACGGGTCTTTTCACTGGACTTCTTTCTAAACACGTTATTTTCGATTGAATAATCATTTTTGAAGCAAAACTCACACACTATTCATGATAAACGGTAACCCTAATAATACCATTAGATATATAACTGGTTGGAATTAATGTACGTATATCAATATATGATTTCCTCTATATTTTCAGATATTAAAACAATCCATTATTTAAATTTGGAACCAGTCATATAATTTTTTCACAGTATGGTCTATTAATGCATCATCTCTATATTCATCAACACAGGGTAAACCTATTAGTATCCCCAGTACTAATTCATATGTTTTCAAAATATTGCTCCCAGAAAAGGTGGAAGAAATACTCATGTCACCTGATCTACATATACATATTATCACAGTAATATTCTGGACACAAAATGCAAAGGTCACCGTTATGATTGCAATAAAGCCTCAATGGAATGTGAACATGGATTACTAAAAACATCCATGCCCAGTTTGCCTAATGCTCTCAAATGTCAATCCAATTGGTGACTACATTTTTGTTTCTTTTTAAGATTATGTATTCAACCTCAACCCTGTTGAAAATGTCTAATCCTATCACTCACGTTATACTTTGCCTGATTTCCTAATGTCTCCATTGATGTCTGCTTTCCTACATATTTTTTCCCAGTTCATCATTGTGCCCGACTTTTCACATATGGTGCCATTAATATTCACTCTCTAACCGAAACCTATTGCTAAAGAACTTTTGGTCCAAATCCTAGACTCACTCTTCCTTCTAAACCTACGGACTATCTTTCTAATCCTACACACTATCCCTTTTTCACTGGATGTTCTCTTCTACATTCAATCATCTGAGGTACAGGGTCTTATGCCATTGTATATCGATTTAACTGAGACCTCGGTGCAAAACATTACTCAAGCTAAGGATCCCAATCAAGGGCCCAAATCCTTCTGGGCTTAAAATATTACCTAGATTTCTGTTTTCATACTTATATTTTACCTCTATATTCTTTTAAATATCGCTGGTTCCCAATACCATTATTCATCCAGCAGAATGATTCCTAAGCCAAATGGAACATGCTATTGACCCTAACCATACAATGTTCCCTCAATCTCACTTTACAGAAGAGGAGGGATAAAGTTGATATTACAATACAGGAAGTTAGGAGATCTTCCACCTGCTGAGTACCTCAAAATCCATGCAGAAATAATCCCTGGAGAAGATGTTGGCAGCTATGAAAGACCTGAGAGAACAAAAGTCATATTCCATGGCAAACAACATGGTCAGGATGAAAGGATGTGTCTGAGTCATCCTCTCTATTTTTAATGCAGGGAAGATGGACCAAAGCAGGCCTGTGTGGAGAGCTGTTCCCAGGTGACTATGGTTTCTATACCATTCTAACATGTGAATGTATCACAGGAAGTAGGGCAGCCTCCATGTCAGGAGACACTAGGACGCAACTGTTAGGACAAAGTGGTGGCCAAGACAGGGACCTCATTTATTTCCTGAAGGTAGTGACCTCACCTCATTTCCTTGGTGATGGAACTCTCTGAATTTTGTGATCCAGGAAGCCAGGCACCCAGAGCCAGTCCCAGTCCCAGTTGCAGTGGGCTCACTTGTTTGGATTCACTAAGGACAGAGTCAGTCTTTCTTGGTACCTACTGATGTAAGGGTTGCCAAATACCAAGAAAGCTCTGAAGAGGGGTCTTTCCTGAGAGGACAGGAATTGGCTCACCACTGCCTCCTGACAACTTCACAGAGTTGACCAAGGAGACCAGATGTGAGACAGAAAGGCCATTTCTGGGGAACATCATATGGCCTACCAGTCAGAGGACACTCCAGATAGTGACAGACCTACTTGTGGGAAAAAGTTGCATTTGTGGGTGTTGGTTTGTGTTTGTGGTTTTTTTCTCATGTTCTGAGAATAGGTAAAAAAGGAGGTTTGTTTGGTTTGGAGTGGACTGTTTCCAGTAAGTCATTTGACAAGGAGACTGTTTCTATGTCTGTGTATCCCACTGTATTTTTCTTTGTAGATATTAGAAAAAAAATAGCTCATTGGTTGTGTCCTGTCTAGTAGAAAGCTTCCCAGCATGCATCCTTTCCAATTAATGAATGGACTGAGGCTTGCCTTATCCATGGGCAACACCGGCTATCTACCTAATTTTCCATTTTTTCATGAATTCTGGCCAATCTCAAGATTAGTATCATGTATTTTTGTACAAGATATGTACCACCTCCAAGCTCTGTGACATGGCCATGTACTGGATAGCTGAAGGGAATGGCGAGCATCTCAGAAAACTCATATATCAGAGTAACCAGGAAAGTCTCCGTGGAGAAACCCTGCTTGGGGCCTTTTGATTACCTATTGTTCTGTTGCTCTGAATGTCAGAAAGGTCTTTGCCTCAGGCCACCTCTTTGTGAAGCCTGAAGAAAACAGTTTTAAAATGGAAATGAATGGGCATCACCTGTGGCTCTTTGCTTCATAGCTTTGGAAATGGATGTGTCTGAATCAGCCTCTTGACCCTGTGTGAGCCTGTGGTTTAGATTTTCAGCACCTGATGAATCTAAAGAAAGATCCCATGTGGGCATCCAAAACCTAAATGGAAAAAAGATCAGTGATTGTGGATGATGCCTCTCGCCTTCCTCTGTAAGATTCCTGACCTCCATCAAGTGAGAATAGGGATCATTTGTGTCAAATAAGTTCTTCAAAGGGCTGCAGAGGGGAGACAATAGGTGCTTGGGTTTTCTTATAACTCCAATTCACACTAAAAATCTATACCCCACAGTCAGTATGCCTCAAATTTGAGAAGTGGAGTAGTATTAACGGCAGGTCTATTTGATCACTTCTGTTTCACACTAACGTTGTCCAGGCCACCCTGACTTTAGGCAAATGAGGGGCAAGGGAGTTTATTTTTGACACTGTCTTGGGCTGTGCCCCTCATGGAAACCTCCAGCTAGAGGTTATGATTAGTGTCTATATAAAAGATGAAGAGGGCCATGTGAGAGTGTTTTGGTTTTAATTGTCATCATTTGTGTAGCAATTGGAAGAGATGCCTGGGTCCACCTGGGCTTGAACTCTGTTGTGATTCCCCTTAGAGACTGAGTTGTGTAACTGACCTCAGAGAAGTATTGCCATGAATTGTGTTGGGATTTCAGGAGGCCACACATGAGATTCACCATTGGAATCTGAGATCTTGGCCCAGGGTGACTTTACACAGAGCACTGGGAATCTAAGCCAGGATATCACAAGATTTTATTCTGAAAGATTCCAGCCATAGTTGAGAGTCAAAACACACATGCAACTCACATTGTAGACCTCAATGGGCCTGGCTTCATGAGACCTTTTGCCCACTCTTTGGGAAGCCTTGCCTGTGAGAGTTCACCAGAGCTTTCATTGAAATGAGATTCCTAACCATTTATTGGTTCCTGTATAAATTGAATCCCACAGTGCCTCCAACTTCATTATTGAAAAATATCTAGATATATACCATGAATTTTTTGAAATTACCATGACCAGGTGGCACTGGAGAACATTTGGATGTCCTGTTGCTAATCATGATTGTACCAGACAGTGCCTTAATTGACTGTGTTTCATGAAAATGCTGTAGAACATAGATGCCAGTAAGTTGGAGCCTGCAGACTAGTGGGCATAAAGCAGTGGAGTGTAGGTGTGTGAAAAAACATCAGTTGTGGGTCCACGTGGATCTGGCATTGGCTTAGAAATGACTTGTCACTGACATGGTACATCCAGCAGACCCTTCTATGTAAAGGCATCTTGTTATATGGAGAGGATTCCTGCCAATGATCAGAATAAGGGGGCTATTGTCGAGTTGAAAAGCTATGTGGGATTTAAGCCTCATTGGTGCATTTTACTGCAGACCCTCACCCACCACATATGAGAGTACATCCTCCAGCACTGTGTCCCAGTGGAGCTCCTTGTATTTCGTGAAGCCAATACAAAACTCACAGTGCAGCAGTAAGAAACACCACGAAAGTGGAGCATGAACAAATGGCTTTACAGACAACACGGTTAGATACTTAGACCCCAGTGGCCAAAGTTTCCCTACAAATAGAGAATTCAGCACTGCTGCCTCATGTCCACTAGAAAATAAGGAACCATGTCATCCAGGTCACATAGATGGAGACCCAGCATTGATGGTCTCACTACAAAGGAAGCAAAAGCTCCTGACAAAAACATATTTCAACTGCCCAACCTCAGAGGCAGTTTCTCAAAAAGTCATTAGGCCAGCAGAGCTCCATGTTTGTGAAGTGTTTACCCTCTCCCTTTTTGTAAACTGTTCTACCTCCTACAAGTTTGTGAAGTTCTGAGCATTTTCCTTTCCACATATGTATTCACAGATTTTCTAACTCTTCTCCACTAATTGGGTCTTATTTGGGGCGAAGATAATGTCAAAGCATTGTTCTGGCTGAGAATGGGAAGATTTTTGTGTAGCACATATTTGCATACATATTAGATTCATTTTCCTATTTTCCATTTGAAATACTGAATCCCTGACACTAACCCATACCCTACTAGACTCTGACTACTAAACCTAATATGATGGAGAAAAAGAAACCTAACAGAATAGAAATACAGGCCTTTCATAGGAGGCATGGTGTATACTTGGACTTGCCTTCTGCTTTATCAATGGTATGTGTTATAAATCTAGTCAACTTTTCATTGTAATACTTCTCCATGAGTTTTTAAAGTTAACACATATGTAAATTTCTGTCTCCCTTTCTCTGTAGCCTATTCATCAAATGTATTTTTTTATGCATTTTTAGAATTCTACCTGGTATCACATGTACATTCTTGTGAGATCGCTTATTTTGGAAGATACAAATTGTGAGAAGAGATCGCTCCCTCTAAATACAGATGGAACTGGAATTTCCACCTATGGGTGAATTTCCTAGATGAACAATATTATGTATAAATAAATGTTCAGTAAAATGAATATTTTTGGATACGTGGATGATATATATTTCATGATGAATTTCGAATGGCATATATATTGCTACATTTTAATGTCTGTGTATGTGTGTATCTATCTATTTATCTATCTATCTATATAGATATAGATATCTACTCTTAAGATTTTCAAAATATGAAATATATGTGTCTTATTATACACTCCCTAAGTAAACTCATGTGTGTGTATGTAGATTTATAATCAACTTTTCACAAAATTATTCTTAGAAATATTCATCCACCTTAAATACATATTTTTTCCTAGTACTGAAAAGTAAATTAAGTGAATGGTGTATACAATTCGTAATATTTCTACAGTGACTGAACCAGTTTCACATCAATGTAAGTAGACACCTATGGGACCATGATGTGTATTTTGAAGTTCATTTTTATTCAGACACTGGTACATTACTATTTCTGCAGTTTATGGACATTATAGGATATATCCTTTCATCCACAATTTCACAAATTTATAGGCATTTGGTTCACTTTCAATCACTTCCTACTTCAGAACACATGTATTCCTCCATGTTTCTTGACTGTTCTTTTCATGAGATTCTTTCCAAACACAGTATTATTGATTTCCATAATCACTTTTGAAGCCAAACTCACACACTCTTCATGATAAACCATAACGCTAATATTACCATTAGATGTATAACTGGTTGGAATGAATGTATGTATATCAATATAAGATTTCCTATATATTTTCAGATATCAATTCAATCCATTATTTAACGTTTGAACCAGTTATATTATTTATTCACAGTATGGTCTATTAAGGCATCATCTCTATATTCGTAGACCGATGGTATACCTGTTTGTATCCCCAATAATAATTTTTAAGTCTTTAAAATATTGCTTTCAGAAATGGTGGAAGAAATACTGTAGTCACCTGATATACATATACATTTCATCACGGTAATATTCCTGAAACAAAATGCAAGGGTCACACTTATGATTGTATCAAAGCCTATATTGAAAGTGAGCATGTACTACTAACAACATCCATGCCCTGATTAACTAATGATCTCAAATATCATTCCTATTGGTGACTACATATTTGTTTCTTCCTAAGATTATATATTGAAACTGAACCCTGTTAAAAATGTCTTATCCTATCACCCACTTTGTACTTTGCCTTATTTCCTAATGTCTCTATTGATATCTGCTTTCCTACACATTTTCCCCAGTTTATCACTGTGACTGACTGTTCACATATGCTGACATTTACACTCACTCTCTAATCAAAACTCTATATCTAAAGAACATTTGGTCCAACTCCTCGACTCACTCAAATGGATTCTTCAAAGCCCTGCAGAGGGTAGCCCATAGTTGCTTGAGTTTTCTCATGACCCCAATTCACATAAAGAATCTATACCCCACAGAGAATAGGCCTCAAATTGGAGAAGTAGAGCAGTATTATTGGCAGGCCTATTTGATCACTCCTGCTTCACAGGAAGAGTTTCCATGCCACCCTGACTTTAGGCAAATGAGAGGCATGTGAGCTTATATTGGACACTGTCTTAAGCTGCGCCCTTCATGGAAACCTCCAGCCAGAGGTTATGATGAGTCTCTAAATTGAAGAAGATGAGGGCCATGTGGGAGTGTTTTGGTTTAATTGTGGTCATTTGTGTGGTGGTTGGAAGAGATGACTGGGTCCACCTGTGCTTGAACTCTGGAGTGATTCCCCTTAGAGACTGAGTTCTGGAACAGATCTCAGAGAAGTATTGGCATGAATTGTGTTGGGATTTTAGGAGGCCACGCATGAGAGTTGCCCTTGGAGACTGAGATCTAGGCCCAGGATAGCTTTCAAAGAGCACTGGGAATCTCAGCCAGGATATCACATGACTTTATTCAGAAAGACTTGGAAGCCATAGTTGAGAGTCAAAAAAAACATGGCCCTCAATTGTAGACCTCAATGGGCCTGGCTTAATGTGACCTTTTGGCCACTCTTTGGGAAGCCTTGCCTCTGAGAGTTCTCCCGAGCTTTAATTGAAATGAGCTTCCTCACCATTTCATGGTTCCTGAATGAATTGAATGCCACAGTGCCTCCAAATTTATCTTTGAAAATTGGCTAGATAAATACCATGAAATTTTTTAAATTCTTATGAACAGGTGGCACTGGAGAACCTTTGGATGTCTATTGCTGATCACGAGTGTACCAGACATTGCATTGATTGACTGGGTTTCATGAAAACGGTGAGAACAGAGATGCCAGAATGTTGAGGCCTGCTGACTAGTTGGCCTAGAGCAGTGGTGGGCAGGTGTATGATAAAACATCTGTCGTGGGGCCATGTGGATCTGCCATTGGCTTCCAAATGCCTTGTGACTGACATGGTGCAGCCAGCAGAACCATACAAGTTAACGGACCTTATTATATGGAGAGGTTTCAGGGCAATATTCAGAATCAGGTTGATATGGACATGGGTGCAAGCTTTGGGGGATAGAAGCCTGGTTGGTGCATTCTCCTGCAGACCCTCACCCACTACACGTGAGAGTACTCTCTATAGCACTGTGTCCCAGTTTTTCTTTTTGTATTTTGTGAAGCCAATACCAAAATCCCAGTGCAGCAGTAAGAAACACCACGAAAAGTGAAGTATGACCAAATGGCTTCACAGACCACATGGTTAGACACTTAGACCCCAGTGGCCTCAGTTTACCTACAAAGAGAGAATTCAGAACTGCTGCCTCATGTTCTATTGCAAATAAGGAACCATGTCATCCAGGTCACATAGATGCTGACACAGCTTTGATGGTCTCACTACAAAGGAAGCGAAAGCTCCTGACAACAACAAACATTTCAAGGGCCCAAACTCAGAGGCAGTTTCTCAGAAATTAATTAGGCCACCAGAGCTCCATGTTTGTGAAGTGTTTACCCTTTACCTTACTTTTGGAAATTCCTCTACCACCTCCAAGGTTGTGAACTCCTGAGCATTTTCTTTTCCAGATATATATTCACAGATTTTCAAACTCTTCTCCACTAATTGTGTATTACTTGTGGTGAAGGAACTATCAAGGCATTTTTTTGGATGACAGTAGGAAGATTTTTGTCTAACAAATATTCGCATACACATTAGATTCATTTCCCTATTTTCCATTTGAAATACTGAATCCCTGACACTAACCCATACCCTACTAGACTCTGACTACTAATCTTAATATAATGGAGAAAAAGAAACCTAACTAAATAGAAATACAGGCCTTTCATAGGAAGCATGGTGTATGCTTGGACTTGCCTTCTGCTTTATCAAGTGTATGTGTTATAAATCTAGTCAACTTTTCATTGTAGTACTTCTCCATGAGTTTTTAAAGTTAACACATATGTAAATTTCTGTCTCCTTTTCTCTGTAGCCTATTCATCTCATGTATTTTATTATGCATATTTAGAATCCTACCTGGTATCACACATACATTCTTGTGAGGTCACTGTTTTTGGATGATACAAATTGTGAAAAGAGATCACTCCACCTAAATACTGATGAAACTGAAAATTCAACAAATTGGTGAATTTCCTAGATGAACAACATTATACATAAATCCATGCTCAGTAAAAAGAATATTTTTGGATATGAGGATGATATATATTTCATGATGAATTTTGATTGGCATATATATTGCTACATTTTAATGTCTGTGTTTTTATCTTTATAAATATATATATATATATATATATATATATATACTCTCCAGATTTTTCACAATATTAAATATATGTGTCTTATTATTCACTCCCTAAATACATTCATATTCATGTATGTGGATTTGTAATCAAATTTGCACAAGATTATTCTCAGAAAAATTCATCCACATAAAATACATATTTATTTTCCAGTACTGAAAACAAACTTCGGTGAATTGTGCTTACAAATCCTAATATTTGCATGGTAACTGACCCAGTTTAACATTAATGCAAGTATAATCCTATGGGACATGATGTGTATTTTGAAGTTCATTTTTATTCAACAGTGGTACATTACTATTTCTTCAGTTGATGGATATCATAGGATATAACTTTTCATCCACAAGTTCACAAATCTGCAGGCATTTGGTTCACTTTCAATTACTTCTTGCTTCAGAACATATGTATTCCTCCATGTTTCTTGACTGTTCTTTTCATGAGATTCTTTCCAAACACATTATTTTCGATTTCCATAATCATTTTTGAAGGAAAGAGGCGCCTTACTTACCCCCAGAAAGGTTCGTTGAGGTCTCCTTGTCCTGCGCTGCGTGATTCCCGGCCAATGCACCAAATGTAAGGTTCCGGCGAATGTTGGAGGAAGAGATCATCAAGAAACTGCGGCTCATGCAACAGTAAAAGCCGTTTATTGAGGATCCAATCCAGCATGCTGGGGCTACGTGCTCACTCAAGATGGGAGAGCATCCCAGAGCCCCGAGCAGGGGTTGAGCAGTGCTTAAGTACACTTTTGGGCAGGGCGGGACTTTACATATATTACAGTCTCCTTTCAGAAATCATCATACACCACGGGAAAATCAAACAACAATTCCTAAACATGATTAGTTCATTTATTGGTGGGAACATGTAAGGCGGGAGTGATAGGTCAGTTCTAAAGCGGGGTACACATTCAAAATGATTGGTTTAGGCCCTGCAATGCCTATGTGCCAGGCCTCACAGGGTCCTAGGTTATTAAAAAACCAGGCGGTCAGGGGGAATATTTACTGGGTAGTCCGGGAATTGTCCTACAAGCTACAGGAATTTCAGGTTTTGCGTGTAGCATAGGAACTTAACAATACCTGGTCCTTTACATTTTAACTCAAGCCTTGCTGCTTAAAAACTTTACAACACCCGGTCTTTTACACTTTAACTTTTACACTTTAATTTCAATTTCTTTTACGCTTACAGATCACTCCTGGTGCACAAGAAGGGTGTCCAAGCCACCATGACTTTAGGCAAATGAGGGCCAAGGGAGCTTATTTTGGACACTGTCTTGGGCTGTGCCCCTCATGGAAACCTCCAGCCAGATGTTATGATGAGTGCCTTTATGGAAGAAGAGGAGGACAATGTGGGATTGTTTTGGTATTAATTGTGGTCATTTGTGTGACGGTTGGAAGAGATGACAGGGTCCACCTGGGCTTGAAGTCTGGTGTGAATCCCCTTAGAGACTGAGTTCTGGAACTGACCTCAGAGAAGTATTGCATGAATTGTGTTGAAATTTTAGGAGGCCACGCATGAGAGTCGCTCTTATAAACTGAGATCAAGGCCCAGGGTGGCTTTCCACAGAGCACTGGGAATATCAGCCAAGATATCCCATGATTTTATTCTTAAAGACTTGGTAGCCATAGTTGAGAGTCAAAAACACATGGAACTCACAACGTATACCTCAATGGGCCTGGCTATATTTGACCTTTTGGCCACTCTTTGGGAAGCCTTGCCTATGAGAGTTCTCCAGAGTTTCATTGAAATGAGCTTCCTCAACATTTAGTGGTTCTTGAAACCCACAGTGCCTCCAACTTCATCCTTGAAAAATGGCTAGATAAATACCATGAAATTTTTGAAAATCCCATGACCAGGTGGAACTGGAGAATCTTTGGGTGTCCTGTTGCTGATCATGAGTATACTAGAGGGTGCCTTGATTGACTGGGTTTCATAAAAATAATGTAGAAAAAAGATGCCAGTAAGTTGGAGCCTACTGAGTAGTGGGCCTAGAGCAGCGGTGGGCAGGTGTGCAGGTGTGTGATAAAACATCTGTGGTAGGTCCATGTGGTTTGGCCATTGGCTACCAAATGCCTTGTGAAGGACATGGTGCAGCCAGCAGACCCTTATTTGTAAAGGCATTTTGATATATGGAGAGGTTTCAGGGCAATTTTCAGAATCAGGTTGACATGGTCAATGGTGCAAGCTATGTGGGAAAGAAGCCTGGTTGGTGCATTCTCCTGCAGACCGTGACCCACCACAGTGACAGAACTCTCTCCAGCACTGTGTCCCAGTTGAAATTGTTGTATTTCGTGAAGCAAATACCAAAGTCCCAGTGTAGCAGCAAGAACCACAACAGAAAGTGGAAGAGGACCAAATGGCTTCACAGTCCACACGGGGTGACACTTAGCCCCCAGTGGCCACAGTTTACCTACAAAGAGAGAATTCAGCACTGCTGCCTCAGGTTCATTGGATAATAAGAAACCATGTCCTCCAGGTCACATAGATGCAGACCCAGCTTTGATGGGCTCACTATAAAGGAAGCTAAAGCTCCTGACAACAACATATATTTCAAGTGCCCAACCTCAGAGGCAGTTTCTCAAGAAGTATTTAGGCCAGCAGAGCTCCATGTTTGTGGAGTGTTTACCATGTCCCTTACTTATGGAAACTGCTCTATCACCTCCAAGGTTGGGAAATCCTGAGCGTATTCCATTCCAGATATGTATTCACGTATTTTCTAACTCTTCTCCTCTAATTGTGTCTTACTTGTGGCAAAGGTAATGTCAAGGCATTGTTGTGGATGAAAGTGGGAAGATTTTTGTGTAGCACATATTTGCATACACATTGGATTCATTTTCCAATTTTCCATTCAAAATACTGAATCCCTGACACGAAACTATACCCTACTAGACTCTGACTACTATTCCTAATATGATGGAGAAAAATAACTCAAACAGAATAGAAATACAAGCAGTTCAGAAGAGGCATGGTGTATAGTTGGACTTGCCGTTTGCATTATGTAGGTTAGGTGTTATAAATCTAGTTAATTTTTAATTGAAATAGTTCTCCATGTGTTTTTAAAGTTAATGAATATGTGAATTCCTGTATCCCTTTCTCTGTAGCCTATTCAGCACATGTATTTTTATATGCACATATAGAATCCTACCTGGTATCACATATACATTCTTGTGAGGTGGCTGACTTGGCAGATACAAATTATGAGAAGAGATCACTCCTGCTAAATGCTGTTGGATCTTAAAATTCAACCTATGGGTGACCTTCCTAGTTGAACAACATTATTCATAAATCCATGTTCATTAAAATTAATATTTCGGGATCTATGAATGATATATATTTCACCATGAATTTCGATTGGCATATATATTGCCACTTTATAATGTCTGTGTGTGTTTTGTATATATATACTCTCCAGATTTTTCACAATATGAAATATGTGTCTTATTATTCACTCCCTAAATACATTCATATTCATGTATGTGGATTTGTAATCAACTTTGCACAAGATTATTCTCAGAAATATTCATCCACCTGAAATACTTATTTGTTTCCTAGTACTGAAAACAAACTTCAGTGAAAGGTGCATACAAATCCTAATATTTCTACCGTAACTTACCAAGTTTAACATCAATGCAAGTAGATTCCTATGGGACATGATGTGTATTTTGACGTTCATTTTTATTTAAAACTGGTACAGTACTATTTCTTCAGTTTATGCACATCCATGGATAAATTTTTCACCCAAAATTTCAAAATTAAAGACATTTGTTTCACTTTCAATCACTTCCTGCTTCCGAACACATGTAGTCCTCCAGGTTTTTCGACTGGTCGTTTCATGAGACTTCTTAACAAACACATTATTTTCGATTTCCATAATCACTTCTGAAGGAAAACTCACACACCCTCTTCATGATAAACCGTAACCCTAATATTACCATTAGACTTATAATTGGTTGTAATGAATGTATGTATACCAATATCAATATAAGATTTCCTGTATATTTTCAGATATCAATTTATTCTAACTCCAATTTCTAAAGTTGGAACCAGTTATATTATTTATTCACAGTACGATCTATTCATGCATCATCTCTATATTCATTGACACAGGGTACACCTATTTGTATACCCAATACTAATTTATGGGTTTTAAAAATATTGCTTCCCATAATGGTGGAAGAAATACTCATGTCACCTGATCTACATATACATTTTATCACAGTAATATTCTGGACAAAAATGCAAAGGTCACACTTATGATTGTACCAAACCCTAAATTGAAAGTGAGTATATATTACTAAAAACATCTTTGTCCAGGATGCCTAATTCTCCCAAGTGTCAATATTGTTGGGGACTATATATTTGTTTCTTCCTATGATTATATATTCAACCTCAACCCTGTTGAAAATGTCTAATCCTATCACGCATTTTATAATTTGTCTGATTTCCTAATGTCTCTATTGAGACCTGCTTTCCTACATATTTTCCCCAGTTCATCATTGTGACTGACTCTTCACATGTGCTGACATTTACATTCACTCTCTAAACGAAACCCTATTGCTAAAAAACTATTGGTCCTACTCGAAGACTCACTCTTCTTCCTAAAACTACTATCTTCCAAATCCTACCGACTATCCATTTTTGACTGGATGTTCTCTTCGACATTCAGGCATCTGAGGTGCAAGGTTTTATTCCATTGTGTATAGATTTATCTGAGACTAAAATGCAGAATGTAATTCAAAGCTAAATATCCCAAAGAAGGGCCCAATGCCCTTTCTGGCTTCAAATCGTAACTAGATTTATGTTTTCATACTTATATTTCAAATATATATTCTTATAAATTTTGCAGGTTCCCAATACCATTATTCATCCAGCAGAATGATTCCTAACACAAGTCAAATATGTTATTGACCCTAACCCTACACTGTTCCCTCATTCTAAATTTACAGAGAGGAGGGACAGAGTTGGTCTTACAATACAGGAAAGTAGGGGATCTTCCACCTGCTGAGAACCTCAAAGTTCCATGCAGAAATGTTGACTGAAGAAGATGTAGGCAGCTATGAAGAACCTGAGAGAACAAAAGTCATGTTCAATGGCAAACAACCTGTTCAGGATGAAGGGTTCTGTCTGAATCAGCCTCTCACATCTTAATTTAGAGAAGATGGACCAAACCAGGCCTGTGTGGGTAGCTGTTTCTGGGTGCCTATGGTTGTATACCATTCTAAATTGTGAAAGTGTCACAGGAAGTAGGGGCAGCCTCCTTCTCATGTGACACTTGGAAGCCACTGGTAGGACAAACTGGTTGCCAAGGCAGTGACCTCATTCAGTTCCTAAAGGAAGTGACCTCACCTCACTTCCTTGGTGATGGAAATCTCTGAACTTGGGATTCATGAAGCCAGGCACCCAGAGCCAGTCCCAGTCCCAGTCCCAGTGGTCTCACTTGTTTGGATTTACCAAGGACAGTGTCAGTCTTTCTTGGTACCTACTAATGTGAGGATGGCCAAATGCCAGGAAAGCTCTAAAGAGGGGTCATTCCTGAGAAAGCAGGTAGTTTCTCACCTCTGGGTCCTGACACCTGCACAGAGTTGGCCAAGGAGACCAGATCTGAGACAGATCAGGCCATTCCGTGGGAATATAGTATGGCTCACCAGTCAGAGGACAGTCCGGATAGTCACAGAACTTCTTGGGGGAAGGAGGTGCCTTTGTGGGTGTGGGGGTGGGTTTCTGGTTTTGTCTCATGTTCAGAGAATAGGTAGGCAAGGCGCTTTTTTTGGTGTGGAATGAACTGTTTCTAGTAAGTCATTTGACAAGGCGAGTGTTTCTATGTCTGTCTATCACACTGTGTCCGTGGTTGCAGATATTAGAAAAGAAAATGCATCAATGGATGTGTCCTGTCTAGTAGAATGCTTCCCAGCATTCATCCTGTCCAATTTATGAATGGATTTCAGATTGCCTTTTCGATGGGTAACACCTGCAATCTTCCTATGTTTCAGTTTTCTTCTGGACTTCTGCCCCTCTCCAGAATAGGCTCATGGTTTTATGTCTAAGGTATGTACCACTTCCAAGCTGTGTGCCATGACCATGTACTGGATAGCTCAAAGGAATGGCGAGCATCTCTGAAAAATCAGATATTAGTGTGACCATTAAATCCCAGTGGAGAAACCCTGCTTTGGGCCTTTTGCTTACCTATTGTTCTGTTGCCCTGAATGTCAGGAAGTTCTTTGCCTCAGGCCACCCCTTTGTGAAGCCTGAAGAAAACAGTTTTCAAATGGAAATGAATGGGCAACACCTGTGGCTCTTTGCTTAATTGCTTTGGAAAGGGATGTGTCTGAATCAGCCTCTTGGCCCTGTGTTAGGCTGTAGCTCAGATTCTCAGCACCTGATGGATCTAAAGAAAGATCCCATGGGTGCATTAAAAACCAAAATGGCCAAAAGAGCAGTCATTGTTTATGAAGACTCTCGCCTTCCTCTCTAAGGTTCCTGACATCCATCAAGTGAGAATAGGGATCCTTTGTTTCAAAAGAGTTCTTCAAAGCCCTGCAGAGGCTATCCCATAGGTGCTTGGGTTTTCTCATGACCCCAATTTACATGAAGAATCTAAACCCTACAGTCAGTAGGCCTCAAATTGGAGAAGCCAAGCTGTATTAACGGCAGGCCGATTTGATCACTCCTGTTTCACAGTCAGGATTTCCAGGCCACACTGACTTTAGGCAAATGAGGGGCAAGGGAGGTTATTTTGGACACTTTCCTGTCCTGCGCCCCTCATGGAAACCTCCATCCAGAGGTTAGGATGAGTGTCTATATGGAAGAAGAAAAGGGTTATGTGGGAGCATTTTGTTTGGAATTGTGGTAATTTGTGTGGCACTTAGAAGAAAAGACTGGGTCCACCTGGGCTTGAACTCTGTTGTGATTCCTCTTAGAGAATGAATTCTGGAACTGACCTCAGAGAAGTATTTTCATGAATTGTGTTTGGTTTTTACTAGGCCATGCATGAGAGTCGCCCTTGGAACCTGAGATCTAGGTGCAGGGTGGCTTTCCCCAGAGCACTGGGAATCTCAGCCAGGATATCACATGATTTTATTCTGAAAGACTTTGCAGCCACAGTTGAGAGTCAAAACACACATGGACCTCACATTGTAGACCTCAATGGGCCTGGCTTCATGTGACCTTTTTAGCCACACTTTGGGAAGTCTTGCCTGTGAGTGTTCTCTAGAGCTTTCATTGAAATGAGCTTCCTCAACATTTAATGGTTCCTGAATAAATTGAAACCCAAAGAGCCTCCAACTTCATCCTCGACAAATGGCTTGATAAATACCATAAAATTTTTGAAATTCCCATGACCAGGTGGCACTGGAGAACTTTTGGATATCCTGTTGCTGACCATCAGTGTACCAGACAGTGCCTTGACTGACTTTGTTTCATGAAAATTGTGTAGAACAGTGATGCCAGTAAGTTGGAGCCTGCTCATTAGTGGGCCTAGAGCAGTGGTGTGAAGGTGTGTGATAAAACATGTGTGGTGGGGCCATGTTGATCTGCCATTGGCTTCCAAATGCCTTGTGACTGACAGGGTACAGCAAGCAGACCCTTATATGTAAAGGCATCTTGTTATATGGATAGGTTTATGGGCAATGTTCAGAATCAGGTTGGCTACCTGGTACCACACGTACATTCTTGTGAGGTGGCTGACTTGGCAGATACAAATTGAGAGAAAAGATCACTCCTACTAAACCCCATTGAAACTGAATATTCAACATATGGGTGAGCTTTCTAGTTGAACAACATTATACATAAATCCATGTTCAGTAAAATGAATATTTTTAGATCTGTGGATAATATATATTATATGATGAATTTTGATTGACATATATATTGCTACTTTTTTGTTGTGTGTTTTGTGTTTGTGTGTGTATATATATATATATATATATATATATATATATATATATACACACTCTCCAGATATTTCAAAAAATGAAATATATGTGTCTCATATACACTCCCTAAATTCATTCATGTTCATGTATCTGGATTTATAATCAACTATTCACAAGATTATTCTCAGAAATATTCATGCACCTGAAATTTGCCTAATGCTCTCAAATATCAATCCTATTGGTGTCTACATATTTGTTTTTTCCTAAGATTATATATTCAAACTCAATCCTTTTCAAAATATCTAGTCCTGTCACTCACTTTGTAATTTCCCTGATTTCATAATGTCTCTATTGATATCTGCTTTCCTACATATTTTCCCCAGTTCATCATTGTGACTGACTCTTCAACTGTGCTCACATTTACATTCACTCTCTAACTGAAACCGTATTGCTAAAGAACTTTTGTTCTAAATTCTATACTCACTCTTCTTCCTAAACCTACTGACTATCTTCCTAATCCTACCAACTATACCTTTTTCACTGGATGTTCTCTTCTACATTCAATCATCCAAGTAAATGTCGGGGAAGCTTCGGAGAAGGAGACGACCAACAGAGTACTCATGATACAGCAAAAGGTTTATTGGGTTTCCAGCATGCTGGGGCTCAGAGCTCACTTTAATAGAGCAGATAGCCCTGAGAATAGCTTAAGTAGAGTTTGTATACTTTCCCTGGAGAAGGCAGGGAGGGAAGTTTATTGATGGGTCACGACGAGTGGGCAGTTTGCATGCAACTGGGTGAGGGAGTACATTCTGTAGTTTGGCAGTTGGGGACAGCACATTTTGGGAACAAGTTTTGCAAGCATTTCTCAAGATTTCAACAGTTTTTTGTTAAGCATAGGGAAATACAGGAAGTGACAAGTACTTATTTTATTAACCTTTCATTCCTCACTTCTTTTTCTGGCTACTTTTAATCATAAAAATTATCATTGGGGGGTTTCACATTCTATGTCTCCTAGTGGGGTATTACCATAAGTTTAACTCGTCCAATTTGAGCCTGGAGAAAAGAAATTACACGGTTGAGAAAACAGGGTTTTATAGTTAGCAATAATATGAGGATTATTATTGGACCGGCCAGGGTTGATAAAAACGTAGTTAACCAGGGGCACTGTGTGAACCAAGACTCAAACAACCCTTTTTTGGGTCTCTCTCTCTCTCTTGTTGATGCTCTTTAATGTGTCTTTTTAATTTACTCATAGATTTTATTACAACTCCAGTATGTTCGGCATAAAAACAACATTCTTCCCTCAATGCAGCACAAAGGCCCCCTTCTTTAATGAAGAGGAGGTCCAAACCTCAACTGTTCTGTAAAACAACTTCAGAGAGAGAGGTTAAAGTTTCATGCAAAGCTCTGATGGTGGTTTCTAATATCTTAGTTTTGGTCTATTGCTGCTTCTAATTGGGTAATTTATTGTGTCACATGGACAAGGGCAGTGGTTCCTGGGCCCACCCGTGCAGCAAATCCTATTCCTAATATGATGGCTAAAGTGAGGGATATATGCTCCCAGTGGAACCTGGTTGTATGTCCCCCTATTTGATCTTCAAATGAACCTGCTTCATAATAGAGCACTCTGGGAAACATCTGCACCATTACACCATTAATCACATCTGTTGACCATTTCATGAAAACATAAACAAGGTTTAAGTATATAGAATTATTCTGTTGTAAGGAGGACAAGGCAAGGCACCTAAGATAGCACTAAAGACAGGGAAACAGTCCTATTTGGTTGCAACCGGATTCAGAGGGCATTGCTTCTGTTGTAATCAATTAATCCCCTGAAACTCAAGTTTAGGTAGTTTCAGAATTTTGTACCCAACATGTAAGGGAAGGTGCTCAGAAGCTCACAGTCTGCAGAAGTTCAAAAACGCAGTATTTGTTCCTGTTTTTCCCCTGTTCTGGGCAAGTTAACTTTTAAAGGACACCTGGGAGGGGGAGAGCTTTTTCTTCCCTTTCTTATTTTACCCCTGCCAGCTGTTACCATGGAGACCAGTTGGTAACTTCTTTATCTTAGAAATGTAGCCATCTCTGTGAATCCCCAGCTCAAGGACAGAGGCCTTGTTCACATATTTTGTGAAAAACTAGAAAAAGGGTGTCTACCTGAGAAGTGCTGATTTTTTTAGCCACTGGCCAAGTAGAACAGGGCAACACGAAAAGAGGAAGTTTATCTACATTGAACTCTTTTATAGGGACTCTTTTGCTGAAAGTCCTAAAGTCAGCCATGGTGAAGACTTCTGGAGAAGGTCAGTTAAGACTTTTCTGTGGGCCTAGTGCAGAGGGGGAAGACGGGGAAGGTGGGCTGTGATCAGCTCCGTGGATCTGAGAATGAGGAAGGAGAGATGTAAAAGAATAATGGGAAACGGGTTTGAGATTTTCCTAGCAACAAACACTTGAGCAGTAGAACAGGTAGAGCAGAGAGGATGATGGGAGTGAGTATCTCAAAACGCATATGAGGGACGTTTAATTATTAGTAAACTGTTTTCAGTGATGACAAACCAACTTTAAAGGCCATTTTTATTACATCTTAGATAGGGGACTGAGGGCTCTCCTCAGCTGGTTTGAGCTTTGGTTTAGCTGGTAAGAAGACCTGGCGGGACCCGGTGCGGGCACTGACAGGACAAGAGAGGAGTGAGTGGGTGGAGGGGTACTTCAGTAACTGCTGCACCTCAGAGGAGGCAATGGTCTGAGAACCGGCAGAGGTTTGGGTTTTTGATCTAGTAATTGGAGGGGAGAAATCAGGTTGGTGAGGTGGGAGTGACAGCAGAATGTCTGGAGCAGAAGGCTGAGGGTGAGGATCTATTGGAGAAGCATAGTTCAGGATGTGAGTGAAGGAGGGAAAAGGTCACGCAGAATTTGAGGATCTAGAGACCCCTCTGGGGGCCATCGGTTCTTCTTATCTAATTGGTAATATGGCCAATGATGTGTACTGAATTTGATGAGGAGTTTGGGTTCCATCAGGCAGCCCCTGTTTGCTCAAATCCCCATGACTTACAGAAGAAGTCGGCTTTCCCCCCACACAGCCGTGACTGTGGCTTTGAGAGTCTGCCCGGCAAACATAGTAATCTAGGCTAGCCAACCTGCATCTGGCTTGCATGTCCCTTCATCCATAATGTTTGTTTCCATTATCTATGCTACAGAAGTAATTTAATGGATTTTAGTGGTATCCTCTTCATCAGGGATATCCCAATAGGTAAGACCCTATAGCCAGCTGACAAATGTCTGGGAGGAATGATGGCCACCAGGTCCCTCAGGGGGCTGTATGCGAGATAGATTATACTTCTTTTCCAGTAGGAATTGTGATCAGCCATCACTGCTGAATGGGCTGATGTGGCTTAGGACTACTTGTGGCCAAGGAGAGAGTCCACAGACTTATCCACATGGCGAATACGCAATTTGAAGGTTTTACCAGTCTTTTCCAGTTTCCAGCCAGAGTCTGGACAGGGCGCAGGCTTGAGATGAGAGGCATGGATCCAGAAATTGATTCCATCTACCTTTACCACTGGAGGTGTTATAAGTAGCACCGGCTATGGTCCTTTCCAGCGGGGTTTCAAGCGTGATACCTTGTCGTCTTACGTAGATGAAGTCTCTTACTTGATATCGATGTGGAGTCCCTTTGTCCCCAGTTTGGTAGGCAGTGGCCAGCTGTTTACACAGGTATCACTGAGTTCTTTTCAGAGCTTTAAGTCTGTCAAGCAAGGGGGTGTGGATGGAATGGTTAGGTCTTTGAGTCGGGCTTAGGTCCCTTACTGCAGGAGGGCAACAATAGAGAATTTCACAGGGGCTAAGGTTACTCAAAGAAACAGAGGGAGTATTTCTTGCATGAAACATTGCATAAGGCAGGAGCATAGTCCAATCTTTTATGCTGTTCTCTAAGTTTAATTTTCTTAAGGTCTCTTTAATGGTTCAATTTATTCTATCTGCCTGTCCTGAACTCGGGTATCTATAAGCACAATATAACTTCCAATTAATTCCCTGGTTCCTGGCTAACCCCTGACTTACCTGGGCCATGAACACCGGTCCATTATCAGACCCTATTACCGGCTTAGCTTCCTCCAATGGTAAAGAGGCTGAGTCAGCAGCAGGGAAATCCATTTGAGGGTGTTGTGGGTTAGGGGACAAGGGCAGGGGATTAGTAAGGGAAGAAGAGTCCAGTAGAGTCAAATCTGTGACTCGGGGAGAACAGGGGGTGGAGGAGGAGGAGGTTGAGAGGGTTTGAGAGATCATGGGGGAAGGAGTAGGAGCAGAGGCAGGGGCAAGGAAAGGCTTCACCCATGGAGGAGGAGATTTGCAGATGTTCTGCCAAGTTAAGATATATGGCTGTTGATCCAGATGGCTATGTGTCCCCGGCTGAGATAATATTTCTGAATTTTTAAATTAGTGCGAAGTAGAAAGATCCTTCTAGGGGCCATCCGAATTCAAAGGTGGGCCATTCTGAGGCACAGAGATTCTGCCAGGTCCAGCATTTTACTAAAACAAGAAAGATTCTGAGCTCTTAAGCGGACTTTGTTCCAGTGATCAAGGGTCAGGGACAGAGGCATTGAACTGCTCTGTCCCATAATGAAAGGTACACAAACAGCAAAAGTAAGGACACATGACACAGATAAGACAAGACCATAAACACAGGCAATGGACGTCAAACACTGAAACCAGGAATGAGTAGCCGGCAAAACCCGATGGGATGACAATACCGAATCTGAAACAAAATATCACTGAGTTGAGGAGACTATTGTTCCTTAATTTCCCGAGTTTTCTGCGGCGTCCCCCAGGGAGGTGCCCTGTGTCTCCGTGACACGTCTCTCAGCCACCTTCGGAGGGAGCTCAGGCTCTTCATCGCCAGAGATTTTGCCAAGCCCTAACATGAAACCTGAAACCAGAAAGAGGTGCCTTACTTGCTCCGAGAGGAGCCCATTGGGGTCTCTCGTCTGCCACTGCCAGAACTCTGTGGAACCTCAATATGTAAAGGTCGGGCGAGTGTCGAAGGAAGAGACCACCAAGAGTCTGTCTCATGCAACAGCAATGGGTTTATTTGGGGTTCAGCATGCTGTGGCTCAGAACTCACTTAAATAGAGCAGAGAGCCCTGAGAACACCTTAAGCACAGCTTATATACTTTCCTTGGAGAGGGAAGAGAGGGAAGTTTACTAATGGGTGAGGGCATGTGGGCGGTTTGCATGACACTGAGTGAGGGAGTACATTCTGCAGTTTGGCAGTTGGGAACAGAACATTCTGGAAACAAGATTAGCAAACATTTCTCAAGATTTCAACAGTGTTTTGTTAAGCATACAGAAAAACAGGAAGTGACAAGTACCTATTTTATTAACCTTTCACTACGGACTATCCCTTTTCGACTAGATGTTCCTTCTACATTAATTCATCCAAGGTACAAGGTCCTATGGCATTGTATATCGATTTAATTGAGACACCTCTGCAGAACGTAATTCAAAGCTGCATATCCCAATCAAGAGCCCAATGCCCTTCTGGACTTCAAATCATACTTAGATTTCTGTTTTCATACATATATTTCACCTATATATTCTTATACACATAGCAAGTTCCCAATACCATTATTCATCCAGCAGAATGATTTCTAACCCAAACCGAACATGTTATTAACCATAACCATACACTGTTCCCTCAATCTAACTTTACAGAAGAGCAGGGAAAGAGTTGATCTTACAATACTGAAATGTAGGGAATCTTCCACCTCCTGAGAACCTCAAAGGTACATGCAGAAATGATCCCTGGAGAAGAGGTAGGCAGCTATGAAGGACCTGAGAGACCAAAAGTCATCTTCCATGGCAAACAACCTGGTCAGGATAAAAGGTTGTGTATGAATCAGCTTCTCTTCTTAACGTAGAGAAGTTGGACCAAACTAGGCCTGTGTGGAGATCTATTCCTGGGTGCCTATTGTTGATATACCATTCTAACTTGTGAAAGTGTCACAGAAAGTAGGGGCAGCCTCCGTATCATGGGACCCTTGAAAGCAACAGTTAGGACAAAGTGGTTGCCAAGACAGTGACCTCATTCAATTTCTGAAGGAAGGGACCTCACTTAACTTCCTTGGTGATGGAACTCTCTGAATTTGGGATCCAGGAAGCCAGGCACCCAGAGCCAGTCCCTGTTCCAGTCCCAGTGGTCTCACTTGTTTGGATTCAGCAAGGACAGAGTCAGTCTTTGTTGGTACCTACAGATGTGAGGAAGGCCAAATGAGAGGAAATCTCTGAAGCGGGGCTTTTCCTGAGAAAGCAGGTAGTGGCTCACCGCTGGCTACTGAGAACTTCACAGAGTTGGCCAAGGAGACCAGATCTGAGACAGGACAGGCCAATTTGGGGGAACATATTTTGGCCCACAAGTCAGAGGACACTCTGGATAGTCACAGACCTACTTGGGGGAAGGAGGTGCCTTTGTGGGTGTTGTTGTGGGTTTGTGGTTTTGTCTCATTTTCCTAGAATAGGTATTAAAGTCGGTTTGCTTGGATTGAAGTTTAGTATTTCTAGTAAGTCTTTTGACATGGCGAGTGATTCTATGTCTCAGTATTTCACTGTGTCCGTGGTTGTATGCATTAGAAAAAAGAATGCATCAATGGATGTGTCCTGTCTAGTAGAAAGCTTCTCAGCATTCAAATTGCCCCATTTATGAATGGACTGTAGCTTGCCCTATTGATGCGCAATACCTGCTATATTCCTAAGTTCCTGTTTTCTTTCTGAATTCTGGCCACTCTACAGAATAGGACCATGGTTTTTTGTTCACGATATGTACCACCTTCAAGCTCTGTGACTGGCCATGTACTGGATAGCTGAAAGAAATGGCAAGCATCTCAGAAAACTCAAGTATCAGTGTGACCAGGAAATTCTCAGTGGAGCAACCCTGCTTTGGACCATTTGCTTACCTATTGTTCTGTTTTCCTGAATTTCAGGAAGGTCTTTGACTCAGGCCACCCTTTTGTGAAGCCTGAAGAAAACAGTTTTCAAATGGAAATTATTGGGCATACATGTGGCTCTTTCCTTAACTGCTTTGAAAAGGGATGTGTCTGAATCAGCCCCTTGGCTCTGTATGAGGCAGTGGCTTAGATTCTCAGCACCTGAGGGATCTAAAGAAATTTCCCATGCGTGCATTCAAAACCAAAATGGCCAAAAGAGCAGTCATTGGCATGAAGTCTCTAGCCTTCCTCTGTAAGGTTCCTGACCTCCATCAAGTGAGAATAGGAATCCTTTGGGTCAAACGAGTTCTTCAAAACCTGCAGAGGCTAGCCCATAGGTGCTTGGGTTTTCTCATGACTCCAATTCACATAAAGAATCAATATCTGACAGTCAGTAGGCCTCAAATTGGACAAGCAGAACAGTATTAACACCAGGCCTATTTGATCACTCCTGGTTAACAGGAAGCGTGTCCAGGCCACCCTGACTTTAGGCAAATGAGGGGCAAGGTAGATTATTGTGGATACTGTCTTGGTCTGCGCCCCTCATGGAAACCTCCAGCCAGAGGTTATGATGAGTGTCTATATGGAAGGAGATGAGGTCCATATGGGAGTGTTTTGGTTTTAATTGTGGTCAATTGTGTGGTAGTTGGAAGAGATGACTGTGTCCACCGGAGCTTGAACTCTGGTGTGATTACCCTTAGAGACTGAGTTCTGGAACTGACCTCAGAGAAGTATTGCAAAAAATAGTGTTGGGATTTTAGGAGGTCACGCATGAGAATCACCCTTGTAATCTGAGATCTAGGCCCAGGATGGCTTTCCACAGTGCTCGGGGATTCTGAGCCAGGATATCACATGATTTAATTCTTAAAGACTTGGGACGCTTAGTTGAGAATACAAACACACATGGATCTCACTTTGTATACCTCAATGGGCCTGGATTCATGTGACCTTTTGGCCACTCTTTGGGAAGCCTTCCCCGTGAGTGATCTCCAGAGCTTTCATTGAAATGAGCTTCCTCACCATTTAATGGTTCCTGAATTAATTGAAACCCACAGTGCCTCCAACTTCATCCTTGAAAAATGGCTAGATAAATACCATGAAATTTGAAATTTCCATGACCAGGTGGCACTGGATAAACTTTGAATGTCCTGTTGCTGATCATGATGGTTCCAAACTGTGCCTTGATTGACTGGGTTTCGTGAAAATGTTGTAGAACAGAGATGCCAGTAAGTTGGAGCCTGCTGAGTAGTGGGCATAGAGCAGTGGACTGTAGGTGTGTAAATAAATATTTTTGGTAGGATCACCTGGATCTTCCATTGGCTTCCAAAAGACTTGCGACTGACATGGTGCAGGCAGCCGACCCTTATATGTAAAGGCATCTTTTTATATGGAGAGGTTTCAGGGCAATGTTCAGAATCAGGTTGCTATAGTCAAGTGGGAAAGCTATGTGGGATTAAAGCCTGGTTCGTACATTCTCTTGTCGACCATGACAAACCACACGTGACAGAACTCCCTCTATCATTGTGTCGCAGTTGAACTCCTTGTATTTCATGAATCTAATACGAAACTCCCAGTTCAGGAGTAAGAAACACCCTGAAAATTGGAGCATGACCAAATGGCTTCACAGACCACACGGGAAGACACTTAGCTCCCAGTGGCCACAGTTTACCTACAAAGAGAGAATTCAGAACTGCTGCCTCATTTTCATTAGAAAATAAGGAACCATGTCCTCCAGGTCACATAGATGCAGACCCAGATTTCATGGTGTCACTACAAACGAAACTAAATTTCCTGACAATTACAAATATTTCATTTGCCCAACCACAGAGGAAGTTTCTCAAGAAGTCTTTAGGCCAGCAGAGCTCCATGTTTGTGAAGTGTTTACCCTCTCCCTTACTTTTGGAAACTGTTCTTCTACTTCCAGTGTTGTGAACTTCTGAGCATTTTACATTTCTCATATGTATTCACAGATTTTCTAACTCCTCTCCTCTAATTGTGTCTTACTTGGAGTGATGGTTATGTCAAGCCATTGTTCTGGAAGAGAGTGGGAAATTGTTCCTGTAGTACATGTTTGCATACACATTAGATTAATTTTTCTATTTTCCATTTGAAATACTGAATCCCTGACACCAACCCATACCCTACTAGAATCTGACTACTAATCCTAATATGATGGAGAAAAAGAAACCTAACTGAATAGAAATACAGTCCTTTCATAGGAAGCATGGTGTATACTTGTATTTGCCTTCTGCTTTATCAAGAGTATGTGTTTTAAATCTAGTCAACTTTTTATTATAATATTTCTTCATGAGTTTTTAAAGTTATCACATATGTAAATTCCTGTCTCCCTTTCTCTGTATCCTATTCAGCACATGTATTTTTTATGCACATATACTATCCTACCTGGTATCCCACGTACATTCTTGTGAGCTCACTGACATTGGAATATAAAAATTGTGAAAAGAGATGACTCCCCCTAAATACTGATTGAACTGAAAATTCAACCTATGGGTGAGCTTCCTAGTAAAAAACATTATACATAAATCCATGTTAAGTAAAATGAATATTTTTGGATATGTGGATGAATTATATTTTATGATGAATTTCAATTGGCATATATATTTCTACATATTAATTTGTGTGTGTGTGTTTGTGTGTGTATTTGTGTGTATATATATATATATATATATATATATATATATATATATATATATATTCTCCAGAATTTCCAAAATATGAAATATATGTATCTTATTATACACTCCCTAAATTCATTCGTATTCATGTATTTGGGTGTATAATCAACTTTACACAAGATTATTCTAAGAAATACTCAACCACCTGAAATACATATTGGTTTCCTACTACTGAAAACTAAGTTCAGTGAATGGTGCTTACAAATCCTAATATTTCTACTGTAACTGACCCAGTTTAACATCAATGGAAATAGATTTCTATGGGACATGATGTGTATTTTGAAGTTCATTTTTATTAAACACTGGTACATTAAAATTTCTTCAGTTTATGTACAACATAGGATATATTTTTTTCATTCACAACTTCACAAATTTATAGGCATTTGGTTCACTTTCAATTACTTACTATTTCAGAACACATGTATTCCTCCATATTTCTCTACTGTTCTTTTCACTTGACTTCATTCTAAACACATTATTTTCGATTCCATTATCATTGTTCAAGCAAAACTCACTCTTCATGATAAACTGTAACCCTAATATTACCATTAGATATATAACAGGTTGGAATGAATTTATGTATATCAATATAAGATTTCATATATTTTTTTCAGATGCAAATTCAATCCATTATTTAAAGTTGGAACCAGTTATATACTTTATTCACAATATGGTCTATTCATGCATCATCTGAATAATCATCAACACAGGGTACACCTTTTCGTATCCCCATTACTAATTTATAAGTTTTCAGGATATTGCTCCCCATAATGGTGGAAGAAAGACTCATGTCACCTGATCTACATATACATTTATCACAGTAGTATTCTGGACACAAAATGCAAAGGTCACACTTATGATTGTACCAAAGCCTAAATGGAAAGTGAGCATGGATTATTAAAAACATCTGTCCAGGTTGAGTAATGCTCTCAAATGTCAATCCTCTTTGTTACTACATATTTGTTTTTTTCCTAAGATTATATATTCAACCTCAAGCCTTTTGAAAATATCTAATCCTATCACTCACTTTATACTATGCCTGATTTCTTAATGTCCCTATTGATATCTGCTTTTCTACATATTGTCCCCAGTTCATCATTGTGACTGTAACTTCAAATGTGCTGACATTTACATTCACTCTCTATCTGAAACCCTATTGCTAAAGAACTTTTGGTCCAACTCCTATACTCACTATTCTTCCTAAACCTACTGACTATCTTCCTAATCCTACAGACTATCCCTTTTTGACTGCATGTTCTCTTCTACATTCAAACATCCGAGGTACACGGTCCTATGCCATTGTATATCAATTTATCTGAGACCTCGGTGCAGAACATAATTCAAGCTAAGTATACCAATCGTGGTTTCAATTCCTATCTGGGCTTCAAATCTTTCCTAGATCTCTGTTCTCATACATATATTTCACGTCTATATTCTTATAAATATCACAGGTTCCCAATACCATTATTCATCCAGCATAATTATTCCTAACCCAAATCGAACATGCTATTAACCCTAACCATACACTGTTCCCTCAATCTCATTTACAGAAGAGCAGGAACAGAGTTGGTCTTACAATACAGGAAGGTAGGGGATCTTCCACCAGCTGACAACATCAAAAGTCCATGCAGAAATAATCCCTGGAGAAGATGTAGGCAGCTATGAGGGACCTGAGAGAGCAAAAGTCATCTTACATGGAAAACATCCTGGTCATGATGAAAGGATGTGTCTGAATCAGCCTCTCTTTTCTTAATGTAGTGAAGATGGACCAAACCAGGCCTGTGTGGAGAGTTGATCCCGGGTGCCTACGGTTGATATACCATTCTAACTTGTGAAAATGTCAGAGCAAGTAGGTGCAGCCTCCATCTGATGGGACCCTCGGAAGGAACTGTTAGGAAAATGTGGTTGCCAGGGTAGTGACCTCATTCAGTTCCTGAAGGAAATGAACTCAACTTACTTCCTTGGTGATGAAACTCTCTGAACATGGGATCCAGGAAGCCAGGCACCCAAAGCCAGTCCCAGTGCAAGTCCCAGTGGTCAAACTTGTTTGGATTTACCAAGGACAGAGTCAGTCTTTCTTGGTACATACTGATGTGAGGTTGGCCAAATGCCAGGAAGATCTGAAGAGGGGCCTTTCCTGAGAAAGCAGGTAGTGGCTCATCGCTGGCTTCTGACAGCATCACAGAGTTGGCCACGGAGACCATATCAGAGACAGGACACCCCAATATGGGGGAATATATCATGGCCCACCAGTCAGAGGACACTCTGGATAGTCAGAGACCTACTGGGGGAAGGAGGTGTCTTTGTGGGTGTGGTTGTGGGTTTGTTGTTTTGTCTCCTGTTCTCAGAATAGGTAGGAAAGGTGGTTTGTTAGTTTTGGAGTGGACTGTTTCTAGTAAGTCATTTGACAAGGCGAGTGTTTCTGTGTCTATATATCCCATTGTGTCCGTGGTTGTAGACATTAGAAAAGAAAATGCATCAAGGGATTTGTCCAGTCTACTAGAAAGCTTCCCAGCATTCATCCTGTGCAATTTATGAATGAACTGCAGCTTGCCTTATAAATGGGCAACACTCGCCATCTTCCTAAGTTCCTGTTTTCTTCCTGAATTCTGGCCACTCTCTAGAATACGCTCATGGTTTTGTGTCCAAGATATGTACCACCCCAAGCACTGTGACATGGCAATGTACTGGATAGCTGAAGGGAATGGCGAGTATCTCAGAAAACTCAGATATCAGTGTGACCAAGAAAGTCTCAGTGGAGAAACCCTGCTTTGGGCCTTTTGCTTCCCTGTCTGTTGCCCTGAATGTCAGGAAGGTCTTTGCCTCCGGCAACCCCTTTGTGAAGACTGAAGAAAACAGTTTTCAAATGGAAATAAATGTGCATCACCTGTGGCTCTTTGCTTAATTGCTTTGGAAAGGGATGTTTCTGAATCTGCATCTTGGCCCTGTGTGAGCCTGTGGCTTAGATTCTCAGCACCTGATGGATCTAAAGAAAGATCCCATGTGTGCTTCCAAAACTAAAATGGCAAAAAGGGCAGTCATAGTGGATGAAGTCTCTTGCCTTCCTCCAGACAAAAGCTGAATAAAGATACTATAGAACTCAATAGCACAATCAATAACCTAGACGTAACCAACATATATAAAATATATCAACCATCATCAAGTGGATACACGTTCTTCTCAGCAGCACATTGATCCTACTCCAATATAGACCATATATTATGCAATAGGGAAACTCTTAGTAAATATAAAGGTATGGAGATAATACCATGCACCATATCTGATCATAATGGATTGAAACTTTAAATCAATGAAAAAAAAAAGGAAGGAAAAATTCTACATCACATGGAAAATGCACAATATGTTACTGAATGATCAGTGGGTTACAGAAGACATAAAGGAGGAGATAAAAAAATTCTTAGAGACAAATGACAATAGAGACACAACATACCGGTTTGTATGGGACACAATGAAAGCCGTTTTAAGAGGGAAATTCATTTCTTGTAATTCTTTCCTCAAAAAAAGAAAAAAACAACAACAAATAAATGAACTCACACTACACCTCAAAAACCTAGAAAAGGAAGAGCAAAAGAACATCAAATGTAGTAGAAGACAAGAAATAATTGAAATTAGAGGAGAAATCAATGAAATTGAAACAAAAAATCTACATTGTAAAAATTGAAATAAATAAGAGTTGGTTCTTTGAAAAAATAAATATGTTCGACAGGCCCTTAGCCATGCTAACGAAGAGAAGAAGAGAGAGAACTCAAATTACTAACATATGGAATAAAGATGGAAATATCACAACACACACTACAGAAACACAGAAGATAATTAGAAAGTATTTTGAAACCCTATATTCCAATAAAATAGAAGATAAAGAAGATATCGATAAATTTCTTAAGTCATATGATCTGCCCAGATTGAGTCAGGAAGACACCCACAATTTAAATAGACCAATAACAAAGGAAGAAAAATAAGAAACCATCAAAAGACAACCAACCAAAAAGAGCCCTGGACCGGATAGGTATACAGTGGAGTTCTACAAAACCCTCAAAGAAGAATTAATACCAATACTTTTCAAGCAATTTCAAAAAATAGAAAAAGAAGGAGTTCCTCCAAATTCATTCTATGAGGCCAACATCACCCGATTCCAAAACCAGACAAAGACACTTCAAAGAAAGAAAACTACAGACCAATACCTCTAATAAACTTGGATGCAAAAATTCTCAATAAAATCATGGTGAATTGAATACAAAAGCATATCAAAATAATTGTGCTTCATGATCAAGTAGGATTCATCCCTGGGATGCAAGCCTGGATCAATTTATGGAAATCAATAAATGTAATCCACCACATCAATAGACTTAAAGACAAAAACCATATGATCATCTCGATAGATGTAGATAAAGCGTTTGACAAAGTACAGCATTCCTTTACGTTCAAAACACTATAAAAATTAGGGATAACAAGAACTTACCTCAACATGGTAAAAGCTATATATGCTAAACCTCAGGCTAGCATCATCCTAAATGGAGAAAAACTGAAGGCATTCCCTCTAAAATCTGGAACAAGACAGAGATGCCCTCTATCACCACTTCTATTCAGTTTAGTTCTTGAAATACTAGCCAGAGCAATTAGACAGACAAAAGAAATTAAAGGCATAAAAATAGAAAAAGAAGAACTTAAATATTCGCTATTTGAGGATGACATGATAACATATTTAACAAACCCTAAAGGGTATGCAAAGAAACTGCTAGAGTTAATAAATGAATTCAGCAAAGTGCCAGTATATAAAATCAACAAGAAAAAATCAAAGGCATTCCTGTATATCAGCAACAAAACTTCTGAAATTGAAATGAGGAAAACCACTCCATTCACAATATCCTCATAGAAAATAAGATACTTGGGAATCAACCTAAAAAAAGAGGTGAAAGATTTATACAATGAAAGTTACATAACTCTAAAGAAAGAGATAGAAGAAGATGTTAGAAGATGGAAAAATGTACCCTGTTCATGTATAGGCAGAACTAACATCATCAAAATTGCGATATTACCCAAAGTTCTCTACAGGTTTAATGCAATGCCAATCAAAATCCCAATGGCATTTCTTGTAGAAATATATAAAGCAATCATGAATTTCATATGGAAAAACAATAGACACAGAATAGCAATAGCAATTCTAAGCAGGAAGTGTGAATCAGGATGTATAGCGATAACAGAGTTCAAACTGTACTACAAAGCAATAGTAACAAAAACAGCGTGGTACTGGTATCACAAAAGTCAGCTGGACCAATGGTACAGAATAGAGGACACAGAAACCAATCCACAAAAGTACAACTTTCTTATATTTGAAAAAGGGCCTAAAAGCATGCAATGGAGGAAGGATAGCATCTTCAACAAGTGGTCCAGGGAAAATTGGAAATCCATATGCAACAAAATGAAAATGAATCCCTTTCTCTCGCCATGCACAAAAGTTAACTCTAAATGGATCAAGGAGCAAGATATAAAATCAGAGACACTGCATCTAATAGAAGAAAAATTTGGCTACGATGTACATACTGTGGGGTTGGGCTCCAAATTCCTTAATAGGACAGCCATAGCACAAGAGTTAATAACAAGAATCAACAAATGGGACTTATTTAAACTAAAAAGTTTTTTTCGAAACAAGAGAAACAATAAGAGAGGTAAATAGAGAGCCTACATCTTGGGAACAAATTTTTACCCCTCACACTTCAGATAGAGCCCTAATATCTAGAATATACAAAGAACTCAAAAATTAAACAATAAGATAACAAATAAACCAATCCACAAATGGGCCAAGGACCTGAACAGAAACTTCACAGAGGAGGACATACAATCCATCAACAAGAACATGAAAAAATGCCCACCATCTCTAGCAGTTAGGGAAATTCAAGTCAAAACCACCCTAAGATACCATCTCACTCCAGTAAGATTGGCAGCCATTATGAAATCAAACAACAATAAGTGTTGGCGAGGATGTGGGGAAAAGGGTACACTTGTACACTGCTGGTGGGACTGGAAAATGTTGAGGCCAATTTGGAAAGCAGTATGGAGATACCTGGGAAAGCAGGGAAAGGATCCACCATTTGACCCAGCTATCTCACTTCTCGGACTATTCCCTGAGGATCTTAAAAGAGCGCACTATAGGGATACTGCCATATCACTGATCATAGCGGCACAATTCATAATAGCTAAACTGTGGAACCAAACTAGATGACCTTCCATAGGCGAATGGATAAAAAAGGGGCATCTATACACAATGGAGTATTATGCAGCATTAAAAAATGACAAAAATCATTGAATTTGAAGGGAAATGGATGGCATTAGAACATATAATGCTAAGCAAAGCTAGCCAATCCTTAAAAAACAAATGCCAAATGTTTTCTTTGATATAAAGAGAGCAAATAAGAACAGAACAGGGAAGAAGAGCATGAGGAAAATATTAACACTAAATGGAGATGAGTGGGGGGAGAGAAAGGGAGAGAGAATGGAAAGCATATGGAAATGGTAGGAGACACTTAATGTTACACAAAATTCCATATAAGAGGTTGTGAGGGGAAAGGGGGGGAAACAAGGGAGAGAATTGAACAATAGCAGATGAGGTATAGAGGGTAGATGGTTGGGGAGGGGAGGGGGATAGTAGGGGATAGGAAAGGTAGAAGAATACAACAATCACTAATATGCCATTATGTAAAAACGTGAGTGTGTAACTGATGTGATTCTACGATTTGTATTGGGGTAAAAATGGGAGTTCATAACCCAAATGAGTCAAATGTATGAAAGATGATATAGCATGAGCTTTTGAACAACCAAAATAAAGAAAAAAAAAGGAATTTAATATCCAATATTTGAGACATTTTACAACTTTATTTTTTAATAAAATTGGCTTTTATTTGTTATCTTACTTGCTGTTATCTGCCTTTCAGTTTGAAAAAACGATGTGCTGTAGCCATTCATCCATGTAGTATGTAACAGAAAATTTTCAGTGTCTCCATATAACCAGATTGGCAAGGCATCAAGGTTTCCCTCACAAACAAGATAAAGGCTTTTGCATAAGAAATTTAATATTCTGCAATACAATTTTTTTAACTTTCCAATTAAATTTCAATTTTTTTTTAAAAAAAGAAGAAACTAAACCCCACAGTAAGAAGGCCTCAAAGTGGAGAAGTGGAGCAGTATTAATGGCAGGCCTATTTAATCACTCCTGGTTCACAGGAAGGGTGTCCAGGCCACCCTGACTTTAGGCAAATGAGGGGCAAGAAAGCTTATTTGGGCCACTGTCTTGGGCTGTGCCCCTCATGAAAAACTCCAGCCAGAGGTTATGAGGAGTGTCTATGTGGAAGAAGATGAGGACAATGTGGGAGTGTTTTGGTTTTAATTGTGGTCATTTGTGTGGCAGATGGAAGAGATGACTGGGTCCAACTGGGCTTGAACACTGGTGTGATTCCCCTTAGAGAATGAGTTCTGGAACTGACCTCAGATAAGTATTGCCATGAATTGTGTTGCGATTTCAGGAGGCCACACATGAGAGTCGCCCTTTGAAACTGAGATCTAGGCCCAGGGTGGCTTTCCCAAGAGTACTGAGAATCTCAGCTAGGATATCACATGATTTTATTCTGAAAGACTTGGCACCCATAGTTGAGAGTCAAAACACACAAGGACCTCACATTGTAGACCTCAATGGGCCTGGCTTCATGTGACCTTTTGGCCACTCTTTGGGAAGCCTTGCCTGTGAGTGTTCTCCAGATCTTTCATTGAAATGAGCTTCCTCAACATTTAATGGTCCCTGAATGAATTGAAACCCACAGTGCCTCCACCTTCATCCTTGAAATTTGTCTAGATCAATACCATGAATGTTTAGAAATTTTCATGACCAGATGGCACTGGAGAACATTTTGATGTACTTTTGCTGATCATGAGTATACCAGACAGTGCCTTGATTGACTGGGCTTCATGAAAATGTTTAGAACAGAGATGCCAGAAAGTTGGAGACTGCAGAGTAGTGGGCCTAGAGCAGTGGTGGGAAGGTGTGTGATAAAACATCTGTGGTGGGGCCATGTGGATCTGCCATTGACTTTCAATTGTCTTGAGACAGACATGGTGCAGCCATCAGACCATTGTATATAAAGGCATCTTGTTATATGGAGAAGTTTCAGAGTAATGTTTAGAATCAGGTTGCTATGATCAAGGGGGCAAGCTATGTGGGATAGAAGCCTGGTTGGTGCATTCTACTGTAGACCAGGGTACACGTACCACACGTGACAGAACTCCCTCCAGCACTGTGTCCCAGTTGAACTCCTTGTATTTCGTGATGCCAATACCAAACTACCAGTGCAGCAGCAAGAAACACCACGAAAAGTGGAAGATGACCAAATGGTTTCACAGTCCACACGGGGAGACACTTAGCCCCCAGTGGCAATAGTTTACCTACAACGAGAGAATTCAGCATTGCTGCCTCATGTTCATTGGAAAATAAGATGCCATGTCCTCCAGGTCACATAGATGCAGACCCAGCTTAGATGGTCTCACTATAAAGGAAGCGAAAGCTCCTGAAAACAACATATATTTCAAGTGCCCAACCTCAAAGGCAGTTTCTCAAGAAGTGTTTAGGCCAGCAGATCTTCATGTCTGTGGAGTATTTCCCATGTCACTTACTTTTGGAAACTCCTCTACCACCTCCAAGGTTGTGCACTCCTGAGCATTTTCGTTGCAGATATATATTTACAGATTTTCTAACTCTTCTCCTCTAATTGTGACTTACTTGGGGCAATGGTAATGTCAAGTCATTCTTCTATATGAGAGAAGGAAGATTTTTTTGTAGCACATATTTGCATACACATTGGATTCATTTTTCAATTTTTCATTCGAAATACTGAATCCTTGACACTAGCCCATACCCTTATAGACTCTGACTACTAATACTAATATGATGAGAAAAATAACCAAAACAGAATAGAAATACAAGCAGTTCAGAAGAGGCATGGTGTGTAGTTGTACTTGCCTTTTGCATGATATAAGGTAGGAGTTATAAATCTAGTCAATTATTTGTTGAAATAATTCTCCATGTGTTTTTAAAGTTAAGAAATATGTGAATTTCTGTCTCTCTTTCTCTTTAGCCTATTAAGCACATGTATTTTTATATGCAAAAATAGAATCCTACCTGGTTTCACACGTACATTCTTGTGAGGTGGCTGACTTGGCAGATACAAATTGTGAGAAGAGATCACTTCTCCTAAAGGCTGTTGGAACTAAAATTCAACCCATGGGTGACCTTCCTAGATGAACAACATTATACATAATCCATGTTCAGTATAATGAATATTTTTTGATATGCAGATGAGTTATTTTTCATGATGAATTTCAATTGGCATATATATTGCTACATTATAATGTGTGTGTGTTTGTGTCTATATATATATATATAGTCTCCAGATTTTCAAAATATGAAATATAAGTGTCTTACTATACACTGCCTAAATTCATTCATGTTCCTGTATGGGGATATATAATCAATTTTTCACAAGATTATTCTTAGAAATATACATCCACTGAAATACATATTTGTTTCCTAGTACTGAAAACTAACTTCAGGGAATGGTGCTAAGAAATCCTAATATTTCTACAGTGACTCACCCAGTTTAACATCAATGCAAGTAGACACCTATGGGACATGATGTGTATTTTGAAGTTTATTTTTATTCAACACTGGTACATTACTATTTCTGCAGTTTATGGGCAATATAGGATATATCATTTCATCCACAATTTTACAAATTTATAGGCATTTGGTTCAATTTCAATCACTTCCTACTTGAGAAGACATGTATTCCTCCATGTTTCTTGACTGTTCTTTTCATGAGATTCTTTCCAAACACATTATTGTCGATTTCCATAATCACTTTTGAAACAAAACTCACACACTCTTCATAATAAACCGTAACACTAATATTATCATTAGATGTATAACTGTTCGGAATGAATGTATGTACATCAATGTAAGATTTCTTGTATATTTTCAGATATCAATTCAATCCATTATTTAAATTTTGAACCAGTTATATTATTTATTCACAGTATGGTCTATTAAAGAATCATCTCTATATTCATAGACCCAGGGTATACCTCTTTGTATCCCCAATACTAATTTATAAGCCTTTAAAATATTGCTTTCAAAAATGGTGGAAGAAATATTCTAGTCACCTGATATACATATGCATTTCATCACAGTAATATTCCTGACAAAAAATGCAAGTGTCACACTTATGATTGTACCAAAGCCTATATTGAAAGTGAGCATGTATTACTAACAACATCCATGTCCTGATTCACTAATGATCTCGAATATCATTCCTATTGGTGACTACATATTTGTTTCTTCCTAAGATTGTATATTCAAACTCAACCCTGTTAAAAATGTCTTATCCTATCACTCTCTTTGTACTTTGCCTGATTTCCTAATATCTCTATTGATATCTGCTTTCCTACACATTTTCCCCAGTTCATCACTGTGGCTGACTCTTCACATATGCTGAAATTTACATTCACTCTCTAACCAAAACCCTATATCTAAAGTCTTTTGATCCAACTCCTTGGTTCACTCAAATGGGTTCTTCAAATCCCTTCAGAGGGTAGCCCATAGGTGCTTGGGTTTTCTCATGACCCCAATTCTCATAAAGAATCTATACCCCACAGAGAGTAGGCCTCAAATTGGAGAAGTAGAGCACTATTAATGGCAGGCCTATTTGATCACCCCTCGTTCACAGGAAGGGTTTCCATGTCACCCTGACTTTAGGCAAATGAGTGGCAAGTGAGCTTATTTTGAACACTGTCTTGGGCTGCGCCCCTCATGGAAACCTCCAACCAGAGTTTATTATGACTGTCTATATGGAAGAAGATGAGGGCCATGTTGGAGTGTTTTGGTTTAATTGTGGTCATTTGTGTTACGGTTGGAAAAGATTCCAGGGTCAACCTGGGCTTTAACTCTTGTGTGATTCCCTTTAGAGACTGAGTTCTGGAACAGATCTCAGCGATGTATTGGCATGAATTGTGTTTGGAATTTAGGAGGCCACACATGAGAGTTGCCCTTGGAGACTGAGATCTAGGCCCAGGTTGGCTTTCCAAAGAGCACTGGGATTCTCAGCCAGGATATCACATGACTTTATTCAGAAAGACTTAGCAGTCATAGTTGAGAGTCAAAACACACATGGACCTCAATTGTAAACCTCAATGGGCCTGGCTTCATGTGACCTTTTGGCCACTCCTTGGGAAGCCTTGCCTGTGAGAGTTGTCCCGAGCTTTCATTGAAATGAGCTTCCTCACTATTTCATGGTTCCTGAATGAATTGAAACCCACAGTGCCTCCAACTTCATCCTTGAAAATTGGCTAGATAAACACCATAAAATTTTTGATATTCCTATGAACAGGTGGCACTAGAAAATCTTTGGATGTCTGTTGCTGATCACGAGTATACCAGACAGTGCCCTGATTGACTGGGTTTCATGAAAATGTTGTAGAACAGAGATGCCAGAAAGTTGGAACCTGCTGAGTAGTGGGCCTAGAGCAGTGGTTGGCAGGTGTATGATAAAACATCTGTCGTGGGGCCACATGGATCTTCCCTTGGCTTCCAAATGGATTGTGACTGACATGGTGCAGCCAGCAGACCCTTACAAATAAAGGGATCTTGTTATATGGAGAGGTTTCATGGCAATGTTCAGAATCAGGTTGCTATGGACATGGGTGCAAGCTTTTTGGGATAGAAGCCTGGTTGGTGCATTCTCCTGCAGACCCTCACTCACCACACATGAGAGTACTCCCTCTAGGACTGTGTCCCAGTTTATCTCCTTGTACTTCATGAAGCCAATACCAAACTCAGAGTACTGCAGTAAATAACACCACAAAAATTCGAGTATGACCAAATGGCTTCACAGACCACACGGTTAGACACTTAGACCCCAGTGGCCTCAGTTTACCTACAAAGAGAGAATTCAGAACTGCTGCCTCATGTTCAATAGAAAATAAGGAACCATGTCATCCAGGTCACATAGATGCTGACCCAGATTTGATGGTCTCACTACAAAGGAAGCTAAAGCTCCTGACAACAACAAATATTTCAAGGGCCCAAACTCAGAGGCAGTTTCTCAAAAATTTATTAGGCCACCAGAGCTCCATGTTTGTGGAGTGGTTATCCTTTCTTTTACATTTGGAAATTCCTCTACCACCTCCAAGGTTGTGAACTCCATTCATTTTTTTTCCAGATATATATTCACAGATTTTCAAACTCTTCTCCACTGATTGTGTCTTACTTGTGGTGAAGGAAATATCAAGGCATTGTTGTGGAGGACAGTGGGAAGATTTTTGTCTAGCATATATTTGTATACACATTAGATTCATTTTCCTATTTTCTATTTGAAATACTGAATTCCTGACAGTAAGCCATACCCTAGTAGACTCTGACTGTTCCCGGGTGCCTATGGTTGGTATACCATTCTAACTTGTGAATGTGACACAGGAAGTAGGGGCAGCCTCCTTGTCATGGAGCCATTGGAAGCAAATGTTAGAACAAAGTGGTTGCCAAGGCAGTGACCTCATTCAGTTCCTGAAGGAAGTGACCTACCTCACTTCCTTGGTGATGGAACCCTCTGAACTTGGGATCCAGGAAGCCAGGCACCAAGAGCCAGTCCCAGTCCCTTTCCCAGTGGGTTCACTTGTTTGGATTTACCAAGGACAGAGTCAGTCTTTCTTGTGGATCACTAAATGCCAGGAAAGCTCTGAAGAGGGGCCTTTCCTGAGAAAGCAGGTAGTGACTCACCGATGGCTCCTGAAAACTTTAGAGAGTTGGTAAAGGAGACCAGATCTGAGACAGGACAGGCCATTTCGGGGGAACATAGTATGGCCTATCAGTCTGAGGACACTCTGGTTACTCACAGACCTATGTGGGTAAACGATATGCCTTTGAGGGTGTAGATGTGAGTTTATGGTTTTGTCTCATGTTCTGAGAATAGGTAGGAAAGGCAGTTTGTTTGGTTTGGAGTGGACTGTTTTTAATAAGTCATTTGACATGGTGAGTGATTCTATGTCTGTGTATCCCACTTTGTCGGTGGTTGAAGATATGAGAAAAGTGAATGCATCAATGCATGTGTCCTGACAAGTAGAAAGCATTCCAGGACACATCCTGCCCAATTTATGAATGGAATGTTGCTTGCCTTATCGATGGGCAACACCTACTATTTTCCTTAGTTCCTGTTTTCTTCCTGAATTCTGGCCATTCTCCAGAATAGGCTCATTTTTTTTGTCCAAGATATGTACCACCTCCGAGCTCTGTGACATGGCCATTTACTGGATACCTGAAATGAATGGGGAGGATCTCAGAAAACTCAGATATCAGTGTGACCAGTAAAGTCTCAGTAGAGAAACCCTGCTTTGTGCCTTTTGCTTACCTACTGTTCTGTTGACCTGAATGTCAGGTAGGTCTTTGCCTCAGACCACCAGTTTGTGAAGCCTGAAGAAACTGCTTTCAAATGGAAATGAATGAGCATCACCCGTGGCTCTTAGATTAATTGCTTTAGAAAAGGATGTGTCTAAATCATCCTCTCGGCTCTGTGTGAGGCTGTGGCTTACAATCTCAGCACCTGATGGATCTAAAGAAAGATCCCATGTGTGCATCCAAAACCTAAATGGCAAAAAGATCAGACATTGTGGATGAAGTCTCTTGCTTCCTCTGTTAGGCTCCTCACCTCCATCAAGTACGAATAGGGATCCTTTGGGTCTAATGAGTTCTTCAAAGATGAGAAAAGGTGCTTGGGTTTCACATGACTCCAAATCACATAAAGAATCTATACCTCACGTTCAGTAGGCCTCAAAAAGGAGAAAAAGAGCATTATTAATGGCAGGCCTATTTGATCAATCCTGGTTCACAGGAAGGGTGTCCAGGAAACCCAGACTTTAGGCAAATGAGGGGCAAGGGAACTTATTTTGGACACTGTCTTGGGCTTCGCCCCTTGTGGAAACCTCCAGCCAGACGTAATGATGAGTGTCTATATGGAAGAATATAAGGGCCATGTGGTAGTGTTTTGGTTTTAATTGAACATGTTAATAACACTAACCATACATTGTTCCATCAATTTAAGTATTCAGAAGAGCAGGGACAGATTTGTTCTTACAATACAGGAATGTAGGGGATCTTCAACCTGCTGAAAACCTCAAAGGTCAATGCAGAAATTATCCCTGGAGAAGATGTAGGCAGCTATGAAGGACCGGAGAGAGCAAAAGTAATCTTCCATGGAAAACAACCTGGTCAGGATGAAGGGTTGAGTCTGAATCAACTCTCTATCCTTAACGTAGAGGAGATGGAGCAAACCGGGCCTGTGTGGAGAGCTGTTCCTGGGTACCTATGGTTGGTATACCATTCTAACTTTTGAAAGTGTCTCAGGAATTAGGGGCAGCCTCCATCTCATGGGACCCTTGGAAGCAAGTGTTAGGACAAAGTGGTTGCCACCGCAGTGACCTCATTCAGTTCCCGAAGAAATGACCTTCCTAACTTCCTTGGTGATGGAACTCTCTGAACTTGTGACCCAAGTAGCCAGGCACCCAGAGCCAGTCCCAGTCACAGTTCCAGTGGGCTCACTTGTTGGATTTACCAAGGACAGCGTCAGTCATTCTTGGTACATACTGATGTGAGGATGGCCAAATGCCAGGAGTGCTCTGAAGAGGGGCCTTTCCTGAGAAAGCAGGTAGTGGCTCAACACTGGCTCCTGACAACTTTACAGAGTTGGCCAAGGTTACCAGATCTGAGGCAGGACAGGCCATTTCGGGAGAACACAGTATGGCCCACAAGTCAGAGGACATTCCGGATAGTCACAGACCTACTTGGGGGAAGAAGTTGAATTTGTGAGTTCGGGTGGGGTTTGTGGTTTTGTCTCATGTTCTCAGAATAGGTAGGAAAGGAGGTTTTTTGGTTTGGAATTATCTGATTCTTCTAAGTCCTTTGACAATGCGAGTTTTTCTATGTCTGTGTATCCCACTGTGTTAGTGGTTGTAGACATTAGAAAAGAGAATGCATCAATGGATGTGTCCTGTCTAGTAGAAAGCTTCCCAGCATTCATCCTGCCCAATTTATGAATGGACTGCGGCTTGCCTTATGGATGGGCAACACCTGCAATCTTCCTAAGTTCCTGATTTCTTACTCAATTCTGGTCACTCTCAAGAATAGACTCATGGTTGTGTGTCCAAGATATGTACCACCTCCAAGGTCTGTGAAATGGCCATGTACTGGATAGCTGAATGGAATGGCCGAGCATCTCAGAAAACTCAGATAGCAGTGTGACCAGGAATATCTCAGTGGAGAAACCCTGCTTTGGGCCTTATGCATACATATTTTTCTGTTGCCCTGAATGTCAGGAAGGTGTTTTCCTCAGGCCAAAACTTTTGGAAGCCTTAACAAACGACTTTTCAATTGGAAATAAATGTGCATCTCCTGTGGCTCTTTGCTTAATTGCTTTGGAAAGGGATGTGTCTGAATCAGCCTCTTGGCCCTGTGTGAGGCTGTGGCTTAGATTCTATGCACCTTATGGATCTAAAGAAAGATTCCATATGTGCATCCAAAACCAAAATGGCTAAAAGTAGAGTCATTGTGGATGAAGTCTCTTGCCTTCCTCTGGTAGGGCACTTACTTCCATCAAGGAAGAATAGGGATCCTTTGTGTCAAATGGGTTCTTCAAAGCTCTGCAGTGGCTTGCCCATAGTTCTTGTGGTTTCTCATGCGTCCAATTCCCAAAAAGAATTTAAACCCCTCAGTCAGTAGGCCTCAAATTGGAGAAGTGGAGCAGTATAAATGTCAGGCCTATTTGATCACTCCTGGTTCATAGGAAGGGTGTCCAGGCAAACGTGACTTTAGGCAAATGAGGGACAAGGAAGCTTATTTTGGACACTGTCTTGGGCTGTGCCCTCATGGAAACCTCCAGCCAGAGGTTATGATGAGTGTCTATATGGAAGAAGATGAGGGTCATGTGGGAGTGTTTAGGTTTTAATTGTGAGAGATTACTGGTTCAACCTGGGTTGAATTCTGGTGTGATTCCCCTTAGAGACTCAGTTCTTGAACTGACCTCAGAGAAGAATTGCCATGAATTGTGTTAAGATTTTCGGAGGCAACGCATGAGAGTCGCCATTGGAAGCTGTGATCTAGTCCCAGGGGGACTTTCCACAGTTCACTGGGACTCTCAGCCAGAGAATCACATAATTTTATTCTGAAAGACATGGCAGCCACAATTGAGAGTCAAAACACACATGGACCTCACATTTTAGACCTCAATGGGCCTGGCTTCAAGTGACGTTTTGGCCACTATTTGGGAAGCCTTGCCTGTGAGAGTTCTCCAGAGCTTTCATTAAAATGAGATTCTTCACCATTTAATGGTTTCTGAATAATTGAAACCCACAATGCCTCCAACTTCATCCTTGAAAATGGTTACATAAATATCATGAAATTTTTAAAATTACCATGACCAGGTGGCACTGGAGAACCTTTGGATGTCCTGTTGCTGATCATGAGTATACCAGAGAGTGCCTAGATTGACTGGGTTTCTTTAACATGGTGTAGAACACAGATGCCAGTAAGTTGGAGTCTGCTGAGAAGTGGACCTAGAGCAGTGGTGGGCAGGTGTGTGATAAAACATCAGTGGTACGGCCATGAGGATCTAGCATTGGATTCCAAATGCCTTGTGACTGACATGGTGCAGGCAGCAGACCCTTCTATGTAAAGGCATCTTGTTATATGCAGAGGTTTCAGGGCAATATTCAGAATCAGGTTGCTATGGTCAAGGGGAAAAGCTATCTGGATAGAAGCCTGGTTGGTGCATTCTCCTGCAGACACTGACCCACCACACGTGACAGAACTCCCTCCAGCACTGTGTCCCAGATAAACTCGTTGTATTTAATGAAGCAAACACCAAACTCCCAGTGCAGCAGCAAGAAACACAACGAAAAGTGGATCATGACCAAATTGCTTCACAGTCCAAACGGGGAGACACTTAGCCCCCAGTGGCCACAGTTTACCTGCAAAGAGAGAAACCAGCACTGCTGCCTCATGTTCATTGAAAAATAAGATGCCATGTCCTCCAGGTCACATAGATGCAGACCCAGCTTTGATGGTCTCACTAGAAAGAAGCTAAAGCTCCTGAAAACAACATATATTTCAAGTGCCCAAACTCAGAGGCATTTCTCAAGAAGTCTTTAGGCCAGCAGAGCTCCATGTTTGTGGAGTGTTTATCCTGTCCCTTACTTTTGGAAACTCCTCTACCACCTCCAAGGTTGTGAATTTCTGAGGATTTTTCATTGAATATATGTATTCACACATTTTCTAATTCTTCTCCTCTAATTGTGTCTTTCTTGGTGCGAAGGTAATGTCAAGGCATTTTTCTGGATGAGAGTGGGAAGATTTTTGTGTAGCATATATTTACATACACATTGGATTCATTTTCCAAATTTCCATTAGAAATACTGAATCCATGACACTAACCACTACATTACTAGACTCTGACTACTAATCCTAATATGATGGAGAATAAAAACCCAAACAGAATAGAAATATAAGCAGTTCAGAGGATGCATGTTGTATAGTGGGACTTGCCTTTTGCATTATATAGGGTAGGAGTTATAAATCTAGTCAATTTTCTGTTGAAATATTTCTCCATGTATTTCTAAAGTTAACAAATATGTGAATACCTGACTCCCTTTCTCTGCAGCCTATTCAGCACACGTAATTTTATATGCACATATAGAATCCTACCTGGAATCACACGTACATTCTTGTGAGATGGCTCACTTGGCAGATACAAATTGTTAGAATAGTTCACTCTTCCTAAATGATGCTGGAACTGAAAATTCAACCAATGGGTGAGCTTCCTGGTTGAACAACTTTACACAAAAACCCATGTTCAGTAAAATAAATATTTCTGATCTGTGGATGATATATATTTCATGGTGAATTTCAATTGGCATATATATTCCTACTTTTTAAAGTCTGTTTGTGTGTGTGTGTGTATACATACTCTCCAGATTTTTCAAAATATGAAATATGTGTCTTATTATACACTCCCTAAAATAATTCATATTCATGTATGTGGATTTTTAATCAACTTTTCACTAGATTATTCCCAGGAATATTCACACACCTGAAAAACATATTTGTTTCCTCGTACTGAGAACTATCTTCAGTGAATGGTGCATACAAATCCTTGTATTTCTGCAGTAACTTACCCAGTTTAACATCAATGCAAATAGATTTCTATGGGACATGATGTGTATTTTGAAATTCATTTTTATTCAACACTGGTACATTGCAATTTCTTCCGTTTATGCACATCATAAAATATATATTTCATCTAGAAATTCGAAAATTAATAGGCATTTGTTTCATTTTCAATCACTTCCTGCTTCAGAACACATGTATAACTCCATATTTCTTGACTGATCTTTTCATGAGGTTTCTTTTTCGATTTCCTTAATCATTTTTGAAGCAAAACTCACACACTCTTCATGATGAACCATAACCCTAATATTACCATTAGATGTATATTTGGTTTTAATGAATGTATATATATCAATATAAGATTTCCTCTATGTTTTCATTTATCAATTCAATCCATTATTCAAAGTTGGAACCAGTAATACTATTTATTCACAGTATGGTCTATTCATGCATTATCTCTATATTCATAGACACAGGGTACACCTATTTGTACCCCCAGTACTAACTTATACGTCTTCACAATATTGCTCCCAGAAATGGTGGAAGAAATACTCATGTCACCTGATCTACATGTACATGTTATCACAGTAATATTCTGGAAACAAAATGCAAAGGTCACAGTTATGATTGTACCAAAACCTAAATGAAAAGTGAGCATGGATTACTAAAAATATTCCTGTCCAGGTTGCTACCGCTCTCAAATGTCAATCCTATTGGTGACTATATATTTGTTTCCTCCTAAGATTATATATTCAACCTCAAGCCTGTTGAAAATGTGTAATCCTATCACTCACTTTATACTTTGCCTGATATCCTAATGTCTCTATTGATTTCTGCTTTCCTAAATATTTTCCCAGTTTATCATTTTGACTGACTCTTCACATGTGCTGACATTTAAATTCACTTTCTAACCGAAACCCAATTGCTAAAAACATTTCCTCCAAAACCTATAATCACTATTCTTTCTAAACCTACCGACACTTTTCCTAATCCTACCGACTATAGCTTTTTGACTGGATATTCTCGTGACATTCAATCATCCAAGGTACAAGGTCCTATGACATTGTATATGGATTTATTTAAGACATCTGTGCAGAACGTAAGTCAAAGCTAAGTATCCCAATTAAAGGCCCAATGCCCTTCTGGGCTTCAAATTTTACCTAGATTTCTGTTTTCATACTTATATTTCACCTAAATATTCTTGTAAATATCGCACATTCCCAATACCATTATTCATCGCTCAGAATGATTCTTAATCCAAATCGAACCTGTTATTAAGCCTAACCAAACACTGTTCCCTCAATCTAACTTTACAGAAGAGCAGCGACAGAGTTGGTCTTACAATACAGGAATGTAGGGGATCTTCCAGATGCTGAGATCCTCAAAGTTTTAAGCAGAAACGATCCCTGGAGAAGACATAGGCAGCTATGAAGGACCTGAGAGAGCAAAAGTCATCTTCCATGGCAAACAACGTACTCAGGATGAAGCATTGTGTCTGAATCAGCCTCTCTTTTCTTAATGTAGAGAAGAGGGACCAAACCAGGCCTGTGTGGCGAGCTGTTCCCGGATTCCTATGGTTGATATACCATTCTAACTGTTGAAACTGTCTCGGGAAGTAGGGGCAGCCTCCACCTCATGGGAACCTTGCAATCACCTGTTAGGACAAAGTGGTTGCAAAGGCAGTAAAGTCACTCAGTTCCTGAATGAAGCGACCTACCTCACTTCCTTGGTGAAGAAACTCCCTGACCTTGGGCTCCAGGAAGACAGAGAATACCAAGACCTTGTCACAGTTCCAGTGCCAGTGGGCTCCATTGTTTGGAAAAACCAAGGATAGACTAAGTATTCCTTGGTACCTACTCATATGAGGATTTCAAATGCCAGGAGAGCTCTGAAGAGGGGCCTTTCCTGAGAAAGCAGGTAGTGGTTCACCGCGACCAGATCTGAGACAGGACAGGCCTTTTGGGGGAACATAGTATGGCCCACCAGTCAGAGGACACTCCAGATAGTCACAGACCTACTTGAATGAAGGAGGTGCGTTTGCGCGTGTGTGTGTGATTTTGTGGTTTAGTCTCTTCTTATGAGAATAGGTAGGAAAGGCGGTTTGTTTGGTTTGGAGTGGACTGCTTCTAGTAAGTCGTTTGACAAGGCGATTTTTTGCATGTCTTTGTAACCCACTGTGTCCGTGGTTGTAGACCTTAGAAAAAAGAATGCATCAATGTGTCCTGTCTAGTAGAAATCTTCCCAGCATTCATCCTGCCCAATTTAGGAGTGGACTGCCCCTTGCCTTATGGATGGGCAACACCTGCAATCTTCCTAAGTTCCTGATTTCTTCCTCAATTCTGGTCACTCTCAAGAATAGGCTCATTGTTTTGTGTCCAAGATATGTACCACCTCCAATCTGAGTGACATGGCCATGTACAAGATAGATGAAGGGAATGGCGAGCATCTCAGAAAACTCTAATATCAGTGTGTCCAGGAAAGTCTCAGTGGATAAACCCTGCTTTGGGCCTTTTGCTATTGTTCTGTTGCCCTGAATGTCAGGAAAGTCTTTGCCTCAGGCCATCCCTTTGTGAATCCTGAAGAAAACAGCTTTCAAATGGAAATAAATGGACATCAACTGTGGCTCTGTGCTTAATTGCTTTGGAAAGGGATGCGTCTGAATCAGCCTCTTGGTCCTATGTGAGGCTATAGCTTAGATTCTCAGCACCTGATGGATCTAAAGAAAGATCCCATGTGTGCATTCAAAACCAAAATGGCAAAAAGATCAGTAATTGTGGATGAAGTCTCTTGCCTTCCTCTGTAAGGTTCCTGACCTCCATCAAGTGAGATTAGGCATTCTTTGGGTCAAATGAGTTCTTCAAAGCCCTGTGGAGGCCATTAACAGGTGGCACTGGAGAACTCTTAAATGGTCTGTTGCTGATCATGAGTATACTAGCCAGGGCCTTTATTGACTGAGTTTCATAAAAATTATCTAGAACAGCAATGCCAATAAGTTGGAGCCTGCTGAGTAGTGGACCTAGAGCAGTAGTGTGTGATAAAATATCTGTGGTGGGACCATGTGGATCTGCTATTGACTTCCAAATGGCTTGTGACTGACATGGTGCAGCCAGCAGACCCTTCTATGTAAAGGCATCTTGTATATGGAGAGGTTTCAGGGTAATGTTAAGAATCAGGTTGCTGAGGTTAAGGGGACAAGCTATCTGGTATTGAAGCCTGGTTGGTACATTCTCCTGCAGAACGTGACCCACAACATGTGACAGAACTTCCTCCAGCACTGTGTTCCAGTTGAACTCATTGTATTTCGTGAAGCAAATACCAATGTCCCAGTTCAGCAGCAAGAAACACCACAAAAGTTGGAGGATGAACAAATGGCTTCAGAGTCCACATGGGGTGACACTTAGCCCCCAGTGGCCACAGTTTACATACAAAGAGAGAAATCAGCACTGCTGCCTCAGGATCATTGGAAAATAAGAAACCAAGATCTTCATGTCACATAGATACAGACCCAGCTTTGATGGTCTCACTAGAAAGGAAGCTAAAGCTTCTGACAAACACATATATTTCAAGTGCCCACCCTCAGAGGCAGTTTCTCAAGAAATCTTTTGGCCAACAGAGCTCCATGTTTGTGGAGTGTTTACCCTGTCCCTTACTTTTGGAAACTGCTCTACAACCTCCAAAATTGTGAACTTTTGAGCATATTCCACTACAGATATATATTCACAGATTTTCTACCTCTTCTCTTCTAATTGTGTCTTATTTGGGGTGAAGGTAATTTCAAGGCATTGTTGTGGATGAGAGTTGGAAGATTTTTTTGTAGCACATATTTGCATACACATTGGATTCATTTTCCAATTTTCCATTCGAAATACTGAATTCCTGACACTAACCCATAACCTACTAGAATCTGACTACTAATCCTAATATGATGGAGAACAATAACCCAAACAGAATAGAAATCCAAGAAGTTCAGAGGAGGCATGGTGTATAGTTGAACTTGCCTTTTGCATTATATAGTGTAGGAGTTATAAATCTAATCAATATTTTGTTGACATAGTTGTCCATGTGTTTTTAAATTTAACAAGTATTTGAATTCCTGTCTCCGTTTGTCTGTAGCCTATTCAGCACATGCATTTTTATATGCACATATAGAATCCTACCTGGTATAAAATGTACATTCTTGTGAGGTGGCTGACTTGGCAGATACAAATTATGAGAAGAGATCACTCCTCCTAAACGCTGTTGGAACTGAAAATTTAACCTAAGGGGGAGCTTCTTAGTTGAACAACATTATACACAAATCCATGTTCAGTAAATTAAATATTTTTGGATCTTTGGACGATATGTATTTCTACATCAATTTCAATTGGCATATATATTGCTACATTTCAATGTCTCTGTGTGTATATGTGTTTGTTTGTGTGTGTGTGTATATATATATATATATATATATATATATATATATATATATACTCTCCAAATTTTTAAAAATATGAAATACTTCTGTCTTCTTTTACACACCCTAAATTCATTCATATTCATGTATGTGGATTTATAATAAACTTTTCACAAGATTATTCTCAGAATTATTCATCCACCTGAAATACATATTTGTTTTCTAGTACTGACAAGTAACATCAGTGAATGGTGCATACAAATCCTAATATTTCTACAGTAACTGACCCAGTTTAACATCAATCCAAGTAGATTACTATGGGACATGATGTACATTTTGACGTTCATTTTTATTCAACACTGGTACTTTACTATTTCTTCAGTTTATTCACATCATAGGATATGTATTTCATCCACAAGTTAGCAAAATTATTTGCATTTGTGTCACTTTCAATCACTTTCTACTTCAGAACACATGCATTCCTCTATGTTTCTTGACTGGTCTTTTCATGAGACTTCTTTCCAAACACATTATTTTCCTTTTCCATTCTCACTTTTGAAGCAGATCTCACACACCTTTCATGATAGAATATAACCCTAATATTACCATTAGATGTATAACTCATTGGAATGAATGATTCTATATCAATATAAGATTTCTTATATATTTTCAGATATCAATTCTAGCAATCCATTATTTGAAGTGGAATCAGTTATATTATTTATTCACAGTATTGTCAATTCATGAATTACTTCTATATTCATAGACACAGGGTACACCTCTTTGTACCCCCAATACTAATTTATTTTTTTTTATTTTGCATTCTTTCTTAAAGTAGTTTTATATTATTTTCAACAACATTTGAAACAACAGGATTTTCTAAATAGACTTGTCTTTAGCATACCCAGATGAAAAAATATAATTCTATTTCATATCCCTTTGTGGGATAATGTGGGTTTTTTGTACTGAAAAAATGCTAGGAATATTAGAATATATGATCCGTTAGCCAACTTTGTTTGTTTGTTTGTTTGCTTTTGCAAAGCTAGGAATTGAACCCTAGTAGTAACTAGTAATTCTACTCATTCAGAAAAGTTAGTGTGTCATTTTATTGAAATAACCATACTGGATATAAAATAGATACACATGTGATACAATAGATTGCATGGTATATAAATTTGTATCTCAGTAAAGCTGTAATTAAAATAAAATTTAAAGTATTGAAATTCAGGCAAAGGATAGGAAAGATATTTGTGTCTGTTTTTCAGAAGTTTATTGTCATCCATTTAAAAAATCTTTTAAAACAGATTGCATTTGAACAAAAAGTATTGTTTAGTGTGCTTTCTCTGTATTCTTAGTGGTTCTTCACTATTACTATTTTATTCACACTCTCTTAATTTCTTATTGTTGAGCCAATTCTGCATCTAAATGTAGTGGCAAGATATATTCAGGAGTCTGGTGCAATAGTGCATGCCTGAAATCCCAGCTACTAAGACCCTTTCTCAAAACAACAAAAAAGTAGTGGGGGTGGGGAGCATGGATGTAGTTTAGCAGTCAAGTGCTTTTCGAAGCATGTGGAGGCCCTGGGTTCTATGTGCAGCACCGCAAAAGCAAAACAAACAAAAGACGTATTCCAGAGATTTTGATTATTTCTGCAGGAGACATGCAGTCAAGACTAAGTAATTTGAAACAGGAGTGGCACAAGAAGTGGAAGATAAAGTATCAATTTTTTTTTCTTTTTTTTTTGGTTAGAATTAGTTCACTTTGCATTCCTTGCGTATGCGCCTCTACCTTTGGAACCACATTGGTAAAAGTTTGTGTAAGAATTGTTTGTTGGCATATCCTAGAGTGCTCAATTTATACGTCTTCAAAATATTGCTCCCAGAAATTGTGGAAGAAATACTCATGTCACCTGATCTACATATACATTTTATCACAGTAATATTCGGAACACAAAATGCAAAAGTCACACTTATGATTGTACCAAAGGCTAAATAGAAAGTGAACCTGTATTATTAAAAACATTCATGTCCAGGTTGCCTAATACTCTCAAATGTCAATCCTAATGGTGACTACATATTTGTTTCTTCCTAAGATTATATATTGAAACTCAACCCTGTTGATAATGTCTAATCCTATCACTCACTTTATACTTTGCCTGATTTCCTAATGTCTCTATTGATATCTGCTTTCCTACATATTTTCCCCAGTTCATCATTGTGACTCATTCTTCACATGTGCTGACATTTACATTCATTCTCTAACCGAAACCCTATTACTAAAGAACTTTTGGTCCAAATCCTATACTCACTCTTCTTCCTAAACCTACGGACTATATTCCTAATCCTACTGACTATCCCTTTTTGACTGGATGTTCTCTTCTACATTCAATCATCCAAGTAAAGGTCGGTCGAGTGTCGGAAGAGGAGACCACCAAGAATCTATCTCATGTAACAGCAAAGGGTTTATTGGGGGTCCAGCATGCTGGGGCTCAGAGTTCACTTGAAAAGAGTAGAGAGCCCTGAGAACAGCTTAAGCAGAGGTTAAATACTTTCCCTTGCGAGTGCTGGGAGGGAAGTTTATTGATGTGTCAGGGCGAGTGGTCAATTTGCATGCAACCTGGTGAAGGAGTACATTCTGCAGTTTGACAGTTGGGGACAGCACATTCTGGGAACAAGATTGGCAAACATTTCTCAAGATTTCAACAGTGTTTTGTTAAGCGTACAGAAAAACAGGAAGTGACAACTACATATTTTATTAACCTTTCATTCGACACTTCTTTTTCTGGCTACTTTTAATCATAAAAATGATCATTGGGGGGTGTCACATTCTATGTCTGCTAGTGGGGTATTACCATTAGTTTAACTTGTCCAATTTGAGCTTGGAGAAAATAAATTACATGGTTGAGCAAGCAGGGTTTAATAGTTAGCAATAATATGAGGATTATTATTGGACCGGCCAGCCGACAAGACAAGACAAGACAATAAAGACAAGACAAGACAATAAAGACAGGATATGGAAGTCCAACACTGAGACCAGGACTTAGTAGTTGGCAGAACCCGATCGGTTGGCAATAACGAATCTGAAACAAAATATCACTGAGTCATGGAGACTATTGTTCCTCAATTTTCTGAGTCCTCTATGACGTCACCCAGGGACTTGGCCTGTGGCTCTGTGACATGACTGTCAGCCATCGTTGGAGAGAGCTCACGCTCTTCATTGACATCCATTTTGCCAAGCCCTGACCTGAAACCTGACCAGAAAGAGGCACCTTACTTACCCTGAGAGGAGTTTGTTGGGGTCTCCTGTCCACCGCTGCCGGATCTCAGTGGAACCTCCATATGTAAAGGTCCGGTGACAATCGGGGGAAGAGACCACCAAGAGACTGTCTCATGCAAAAGCAAAGGGTTTATTGGGGGTCCAGCATGCTGGGGCTCAGAGCTCACTTGAATAGAGCAGAGAGCCCAGTGAACAGCTTAAGCAGAGCTTATATATTTCCCTTGGACAGGGCAGGGGGGTAAGTTTATTGATGGGTCCGGGCGAGTGAGAGGTTTGCGTGCAACCGGTTGAGGGAGTACATTCTGCAGTTTGGCAATTGGGGACAGCACATTCTGGGAATAAGATTAGCAAACAGTTCTCAATATTTCAAAAGTGTTTTGTTAAGCATACAGAAAAACAGGAAGTGACAAGTACTTATTTTATTAACCTTTCACTGCGAACTATACTTTGCCAGAATTCCTAATGTCTCTATTGTGTTTGTTAAAGTTCATTTTTATTCAAACCTGGTACGTTATTATTTCTTCAGTTCATGGACATCATAAGATATTTCCTTTCATTCACAAGTTCACAAATTTATAAACATTTGGTTCACTTTCAATCACTTCCTCCTTCGGAAGACATATGTTCCTCCATGTTTCTTGACTGGTCTTTTTACTAGACTTCTTTCTAAACATATTATTTTCGATTCCATAATCATTTTTGAGGCAAAACTCACACACTATTCATGATAAATGATAACCCTAACATTACAATTAGATATATAACTGGTTGGAATGAATGTATGTATATCAATATAAGATTTTCTATATATTTTCAGATATCAATACAATCCATTATTTAAATATGGAACCAGTTATATAATTTATTCACAGTATGGTCTATTAATGCATCATCTCTATATTCATCAAAACAGGGTAAACCTAATAGTATCCCCAGTACTAATTTATAAGTTTTCAAAATATTGCTCACAGAAATGGTGAAAGAAATACTCATGTCACCTTAGCTACATATACATATTATCACACTAATATTCTGGACACAAAATGCAAAGGTCACACAGAACATAATTTAAGCTAAGTATCCCAATCAAGGGCCCAAAGTCCTTCTGGGCTTCAAATATTACCTAGATTTCTGTTTTCATACTTATATTTCACCTCCATGTTCTTGTAAATATCACAGGTTCCCAATATCATTATTCATCCAGCAAAATGATTCATAACCCAAATCGAACATGCTATTAACCCTAACCATTCTGTAAACTGAGATTGTTCACTCAATCTCACTTTACAGAAGAGCAGGGACAAAGTTAGTATTACAATACAGGAAGTTTGGAGATCTTCCACCTGCTGAGTACCTCAAAATCCATGCAGAAATGATCCCTGGAGAAGACGTAGGCAGCTATGAAGGACCTGAGACAGCAAAAGTCATCTTCCTTTGCAAACAACCCGATCAGGATGAAAGGATGTGTCTGAATCATCCTATCTCTTCTTAATGTAGGGAAGATGTATGAAACCAGGCATGTGTAGAGAGCTGTTCCCAGGTGCCTATGTTTCTATACCATTCTAACTTGTGAAAGTGTCACAGGAAATAGAGGCAGCCTCCTTTTCCTGAGACACTAGGAAGCAACTGTTAGGACAAAGTGGTGGCCAAGACAGTGGCCTCATTCATTTTCTGAAGAAAGTGACCTCACCTCACTTTTTTCATGATGGAACTCTCTGAATTTTGTGATCCAGGAAGCCAGGCACCAAGAGCCAGTACCAGTCCCAGTCCAAGTGGGCTCACTTGTTTGGATTTACCAAGTAAAGAGTCAGTCTTTCTTGGTACCTACTGATGTGAGGGTGGCCAAATGCCAAGAAAGCTTTGAAGAGGGTCCTTTCCTGAGAGGGCAGGAAATGGCTCACCACTGCCTCCTGAAAACTTCACAGAATTGGCCAAGGAGACCAGATCTGAGACAGGACCGGCCATTTCTGGGGAACATTCTATGGCCTACTCGTCAGAGGACACTCCGGATAGTCACAGACATACTTGGGGAAGGAGGTGACTTTGTGTGTGTGGATTTCAGTTTGTGGATTTGTCTCATATTCTGAGAATAGGTAAAAAAGGAGGTTTGTTTGGTTTGGAGTGGACTGTTTCTAGTAAGTCATCTGACAAGGAGACTGTTTCTATGTCTGTGTATCCCACTGTGTCCTTAGTTGTAGATATTAGAAAAGAAAATGGCTCACTGGGTGTGTCCTGTCTAGTAGAAAGCTTCACAGCATTCATCCTGCCCAATTAATGAATGGACTGAGGCTTGACTTATCCATGGGCAACACCTAGTATCATCCTAAGTTCTTGAATTCTTCCTGAATTCTGGCAACTCTCCAGAAAGGCTCATGGTTTTTTGTCCAAGATATGTACCACCTCCAAGCTCTGTGACATGGCCATGTACTAGTTAGCTGAAAGGAATGGCGAGCACACCAGAAAACTCAGATATTGGTGTGACCAGGAAAGTCTCTATGGTGAAACCTGGCTTAGGGCCTTTTGCTTAACTATTGTTCTGTTGCCCTGAATGTCAGGAACCTCTTTGCCTCAGGCCACCCCTTTATAAAGCCAGAAGAAAACAATTTTCAAATGGAAATGAATGGGCATCACCTGTGCCTCTTTGATGAATTGTTTTGGAAATGGTTATGTCTGAATCAGACTCTGGGCCCTGTGTGAGGCTGTGGCTTAAATTGTCAGCACCTCTTGCTGATCATGAGTGTACCAGACAGTGCCTTGATTGACTGGGATTTATGAAAATGGTGTAGAACAGAGATGCCATTAAGTTGGACCCTCCTGAGTAGTGAGCCCTGAGCTGTGGTGTGCAGGTGTGTGATAAATCTTCTGTGGTTGCGCCATGTGGTTTTGCCATTGAATTCCAAATGGTTTGTCACTGACACGGTGCAGTGACCAGACACTTATATGTAAAGGTGTCTTGTTAAATGGATAGTTTTCAGGGCAATGTGCAGAATCAGGTTGCTATGGAGAAGGGGGCAAGTTATGTGGGAATGAAGCCTGGTTGGTGCATTCTCTTGTAGACCCTGAAAAACCACAAATGACAGAACTCCCTCCAGGACTGTGTTCCAGTTGAACTCCTTGTATTTTGTGAGGCAAATACCAAACTCTCAGTGCTGCAGCAGGAAACTCTACGAAAATGGAGGATGAACAAAAGGCTTCACAGTCCACACAGGGAGACACTTAGACCCCAGTGGCCACAGTTTACATACGAAGAGAGAATTCAGCACTGCTGCCTCATGTGTATTGGAAAGCAAGAAAGAATGTCCTCCAGGTCACATAGATGCAGACCCAGCTTTGATGATCTCACTACAAAGGAAGCTAAAGCTACTGACAACATATATTTCAAGTGCCCATCCTCAGAGGCAGTTTCTCTAGAAGTCTTTAGGCCAGCAGACCTCCATGTTTGTGGAGTGTTTACCCTGTCCCTTACTTTGGGATACTCCTCTACCACCTCCAAGTTTGTGAACTCCTGAATATTTTCCATTCCAGATATGTATTTACAGATTTTCTAACTCTTCTCCTCTAATTGTTTCTTATTTGGCGTGAAGGTAACGTCAAGGCATTGTTCTGGATGAGAGTGGGAAGATTTTTGTGTAGCACATATTTGCATACACATTGGATTCATTTTCCAATTTTCCATTCCAAAGACTGAATCCCTGACACTAACGCATACCCTACCAAACTCTGACTACTAATCCTAATATGATGAAGAAAAATAACCCAAACAGAATAGAAATACAAGCACTTCTGAAGAGGCATGGTGTATAGTTGGACTTGCCTTTTGCATGATAAAGTGTAGGTGTTATAAACCTAGTCAATTTTTCATTGAAATAGTTCTCCATGTGTTTTTTTTTCCTTTAATATTTATTGTTGGTTCTACAAAACATTACATAGTTCTTGACATGTCATATTTCACACTTTGATTCAAGTAGGTTATGAACTTCCATTTTTCTTCGTATACAGATTGCAGTATCTCATCAGCTACACATCCACTATTTTACATATTGCTATACTAGTGTCTGTTGTATTCTGCTGCCTTTCCTGTCCTCTACTATCTCCCATCCCCTCCCCTCCAATCCTCTCTCTCTACCCCATCTATTGTAATTCATTTCTTCCACTTGTTTTTGTCCCCTTTCACCTCACTTCATCTTGTATTTAATTTTGTATAACCATGAGGGTTTCCTTCCATTTCTATGTAATTTTCCTTCTCTTTCCTTTTCCCTCCCACCTCTCACCCCTGTTTAATATTAATCATCTTCTCATGCTCTTCCTCCCAACTCTGTTCTTAGTTACTCTCTTTATATAAAAGAAAACATTTGGCATTTGTTTTTTAGTGATTGGCTATCTTCACGTAGCATAATACGTTCTAATGCCATCGATTTCTCTGCAAATTGTATGATTTTGTCATTTTTTAATGCAGATTAATACTCCATTGTGTATAAATGCCACATTTTTTTTAATCCATTCATCTATTGAAGGGCATCTAGGTTGGTTCCACAGTCTTCCTATTGTGAATTGTGCTGCTATGAACATAGATTTATCAGTGTCCCTGTAGCATGCACTTTTTGGGTCTATAGGGATTAGACCGAGAAGGGGAATTGCTGGGTCAAATGGCGGTTCCATTCCCAAGTTTCCAAGAAATCTCCATACTGCTTTCCAAATTTGCTGCACCAATTTGCAGTCCCACCAGCAATGTACAGGTGTACCCTTTTTCCCACATTCTCGCCAGCACTTGTTGTCGTTTGACTTCATAATGGCTGCCAAGCGTACTGCAGTGAGATGGTATCTTAGGGTGGGTTAGTTTAGCATTTCTCTGAATGCTCGAGATGGTGAGAATTTTTTGATGTACTTATTGATTGATTGTATGTCCTCCTCTGAGAAGTGTCTGTTCAGGTCCTTGGCCCATTTGTTGATTGGGTAATTCATTTGCTTATTGTTTAATTTTTTGAGTTCTTTGTATAACTCTGGATATTAGGGCTCTATCTGAAGTGTGAGGAGTAAAGATTTGTTCCCAGGATGTAGGCTCCTTTTTTACCTCTCTTATTGTTTCATTTTCTGAGAAAAATCTATTTAGTTTGAGTAAGTCCTGTTTGTAGATTCTAATTATTAACTCTTATGCTATGGGTGTCCTATTGAGGAATTTGGAGCCCGACCCCACAGTATGTAGATCATAGCCAAAGTTTTCTTCTATCAGATGCCGTGTCGCTGATTTGATATCAAGCTCCTTGATCCATTTTGAGTTAACTTTTGTGCATGGCGAGAGAAAGGGATTCAGTTTCATTTTCTTACATATGTAATTCCAGTTTTTCCAGCACCATTTGTTGAAGATGCTATCCTTCCTTCAGTTTATGCTTTTAGCTCCTTTATCAAATATAAGATTGCTGTAATTTTGTGGATTGATTTCTGTGTCCTCTATTCTGTACCATTGGTCCACCCGCCAGTTTTGGTACCAGTACCATGCTCTTTTTGTTACTATTGCTCCGTAGTATAGTTTGAGGACATGTATCGCTATACCGCCTGATTCACACTTCCTGCTTAGAGTTGTCTTTGCTATACTGGGTCTTGTATTATTCCATATGAATTTCATAATTGTTTTATCTATTTCTACAGGAAATGCCGTTGGGATTTTGATTGGCATTGCATTAAACCTATAGAGAACTTTTGGTAATATCGCCATTTTGATGATGTTAATTCTGCCTATCCATGAACGGGGTATATTTTTCCATCTTGTAAGATCTTCTTCTATTTCTCTCTTTAGGGTTCTGTAGTTTTCATTGTGTAAGTCTTTCACATCTTTTGTTACGTTGATAACCAAATATTTTATTTTATTTTTTTTGAGGATACTCTCAATGGAGTGGTTGTCCTCATTTCCGTTTCAGAGGATTTGTTGCTGATATTCAGGAATGCTTTTGATTTATGATTGTTGATTTTATATCATGCCACTTTGCTGAATTCATTTATTATCTCTAAAAGTTTCTTGTAGACCCTTTTGGGTCTACCAGGTATGGAATCATGTCATCTGCAAATAGTGATAATTTAAGTTCTTCTTTTCCTATTTTTTATGCCTTTAATTTCTTTCATTTGTCTAATTGCTCTGGCCAGTGTTCGAGAACTATGTTGAACAGAAATCGTGAGAGAGGGCATCCCTGTCTTGTTCCAGATTTTAGAGGGAATGCCTTCAATTTTTTCTCAATTCAGAATGATACTAGCCTGAGGCTTAGCATAGATTGCTTTTACAATATTGAGGTATGTTCCTGTTATCCCAGTTTTTCTAGAGTTTTAAACATAAAGGGATGCTGTACTTTATTGAATGCTTTTTCTGCATCTATTGGGGTGATCATATGGTTCTTATTTTTAAGTCTATTGATGTGGTGAATAACATTTATTGATTTCCGTATATTGAACCAGCCTTGTATCCCAGGAATGAATCCTACTTGATCATGTTGCACAATTTTTTAAATATGTTTTTGTATCTGATTCGCCAGAATTTTATTGAGGATTTTTGCATCTAGGTTCATTAGAGAGATTGGTCTGTATATTTGTTTCTTTGAAGGGTCTTTGTCTGGTTTAGGAATCAGGGTGATATTGGCCTCCTCTGCTGTATACCCATTCGGTCCTGGGCTTTTCTTAGTTGGTAGTCTTTGGATGGTTTCTTCTATTTTCTCAATTGATATTGGTCTGCTTAGGTTGTCTATATCCTCCTGACTCAATCTGGGCAGATCATATGACTTAAGAAATTTATTGATGCCTTCACTATCTTCTAATATAATTTCTGATTATCTTCTGTATTTCAGAAGTGTCTGTTGTGATATTGCCTTTTTCATCCCTTATGATAGTAATTTGAGTTCCCTCTCTTCTTCTCTTCATTAACATGGCTAAGAGTCTGTCGATTTTATTAATTTTTCAACTTTTAGTATTTTCAATTTTTTCAATTGTTTCTTTTGTTTCGATTTCATTAATTTCAGCTCTGATTTTAATTATTTCTTGCCTTCTACTTCTTTTTCTGTTGTTTTGCTCTTCTTTTTCTAGGATTTTGAAATGAACTATGAGATCATTTATTTGTTGTTGTTTTTTTTTTCTTTTTTTAAGGAAAGAACTCCAAGCAATGAATTTTCCACTTAGAACTGCTTTCAATGTGTCCCATAGATTCTGATATGTTCTGTCTGTCTTTTTCATTTATGTCTAAGAATTTTTTTTATTTTTCTCCTTGATGTCTTCAATAACCCATTGATCATTCAGTACGTATTGTTCATTCTCCAAGTGATGCATGAATTTTCCTTCCTTCTTTTATTGTTGATTTTCAGTTTCATTCCATTACGATCAGATAAGATGCCTGGTATTATCTATACTCCTTTATATTGTCTAAGAGTTGTTCTGTGACATAATATATGATCTATTTTTGAGAGGAATCCATGTGCTGCTGAGAAAACAGTGTAACTGCTTGATGTTGGGTGCTATATTCTATATATGTTAATTAAGTCTAGGTTATTATTTGTGTTATTGAGTTCTATAGTTTCCTAATTCAACTTTTGTTTGGAATATCTGTCCAGTAGTGAGAGAGGTGTGTTGAAATCTCCCATGATTATTGTATGGTGGTCTACCAGACTCTTGAACTTGAGAAGAGTTTGTTTGATTAACATAGCTGAACCATTGTTTGGGGGCACATATATTTATGATTGTTATGTCTTGTTGGTGTATGGTTCCCTTGAGCAATATGTAGTGTCCCTCTTTATCCCTTTTGATTAACTTTGTCTTCAAATCTATTTTATTTGATATGAGTATGGACACTTCTGCTTGTTTCTGAAGTCAATATGAGTGATATGATTTCTCCCAACCTTTCACCTTTAGTCTATATATGTCTTTTCCTATCAAATGTGTCTCCTGTAGGCAGAAAATTTTTGGGTCTTCTTTCGTGATCCATTCTACTAGCCTGTGTCTCTTAATTGGTGAGTTTAAGGCATTAACATTTAGGGTTATTTTTGAAATATGGGTTGTTCTTCCAGCCATATTTGTTTATTTATGTTACTAAACATGGTTTGTTTTTCTCTTTGATTATTTTTCGCCTCTTTACTGTACTAACTCCCACTGTTGGTTTTTATTGTTATTTTCCATTTCGTCTTCCTATAATGTTTTGCCAAGGATCTTTTGAGGAGATGGTTTTCTAGCTGCAAATTCTTTTAACTTTTGTTTATCATGGAAGGTTTTAATTTCATCTTCCATCCTGAAGCTTAAAATCGCTGGATACACAATTCTTGGTTGGAACCCAATTTCTTTCAGTGATTGAAAAATGTTATTCCAGGATCTTCTAGCTTTCAGAGTCTGTGTTGAAAGATCAGCTGTTATCCTGATTGGTTTACCCCTAAATGTAATCTGCTTCCTTTCTCTTGTAGCTTTTAAAATTCTCTCTTTATTCTGTATGTTTGGCATCTTCATTATAATATGTCTCGGTGTTTATCTCTTATGATTTTGCACATTTGGCGTCCTGTAGGCTTCTAGGATTTGGGATTCTGTCTCATTCTTCATGTCTGGAAAGTTTTCTCATATTATTTCATTGAATAGATTGCTCAATCCTGTGGTTTGGACCTGTATACCTTCCTGTATCCCAATTACTCTTTAGTTTGGTCTCTTCATGTTATCCCATATTTCTTGGATGTTCTGCTCATGGTTTCTTAACAGTCTTGCTGAGCTTTCTATGTTCTTTTCAAGTTGAAATACTTTGTCTTCATTGTTCTAAGTGATCTATTCTGCTGGTAGTATTCTCAATTGAGTTTTTAAGTTGGTTTATTGCTTCCTGCATTTCTATGATTTCTGTTTGTGTGTTTTTTATAACCTCTATCTCCCTGTATAGTTGATCTTTTGCTTCTTGGATTTGTTTTTGTAATTCATTGTCAAAGTGATCTTTCATTGTCTGATTTTGCTGTCTAATGTCTCCCTGGAGACTTCAGATCATCTGAAGCAAGTATATCCTGATTCTTTATCTGACATTCCATATGCTGCAGATATTACCTCTTCTAATGTTGAGTTGACCTGCGTTGCTTGTGGTCCTTTCTTTCCTTGTCTTTCCCTACTGTTCACGTTTTTTTCGGCTTGGTGAAACTTTTGTGTTATTGAATTTTACCCCTAAATGTTTATATTGCTATTGTATTCTTGAAAAGTCTCCCTCACAGGCGTAAGCAGCGGCTCTGCCCCTCCTCCAATTGGGGCAATGTGCCTACCACACCAGCACGCCGCTGGGCCTGTTCTGCCTCCTGGTAGCTGGTCCGCCTACCTTGCAGGAGCGGGCAGTTGATCTACCCCTCTGCGGGTGCTGGTCCTGTTCAGCCAGTGGGTAACAGGTCCAGCTACCTTGCAGGCACAGGCGTCGGCTCTGCCCCTCCGCGCTCCGCTGGGCCTCTTCTGTCTGTGGGTTGCAGGGCTGTCTACATTGCAGGCGTGAGTGGCATCTCTGCCCCCCCCCAAACCGGGGCGATGTGTCTACCACGCTGGTAGGTCGCTGGGTCTGTTCTGCCTCTGGGTGAGAGGTCTACCTGCTTTGCAGGCACGGGCAGCGGCTCGGCCCCTCCCCAAACCTGGTTATGTGTCTAGCACCCTGGCGGGGCCTAGCACCTGGTCTGTCGGTGTTCGCAGGTCCACCTACTTCGCAGGCGCGGGGGCCGGCTCTGCCCCTCTGAAGGCAGCTGGGCCGCTTCAGCTGGTGGGTCGCAGGTTCACCTATCTTGAAGTCACAAGGGGTGTCTCTGCCCCTCCGCGGGTGTCTGGGCCTGTTCTGCCTGTGGGTTGCATGTCCGCGTTCCTTGCACGCGTGCAGTGGCTCTGCCCAACCCCCAACCAGGGTGATGTGTCTTTCACGATGGCGGGCCGCTAGGCCTGTTCTACGGGTGGCTCGCAGGTCCGCCTACCTTACAGGCGCGGTTGGCGGCTCTGCCCCTCCCTTCTCCATGTGTTTCTAAAGTTAACAAATATGAGAATTCCTGTCTCCATTTCTCTGTACCCTATTCAGCACATGCATTTTTATATTCACATATAGAATCCTACCTGGTATCACATGTACATACTTGTGAGGTTGCTGACTTTGCAAATACAAATTGTGAGAAGGGATCACTCCTCCTAAATGCTGTTGGAACTTACAATTCAAACTATTCGTGAGCTCCCTAGTTGAACAACATTATACATAAATCGATGCTCAGAAAAATGAAGATTTTTGGATTTGTGGATGATATATAATTCATGATGTATTTCGATTGGCATATATATTGCTACTTTTTAATGTATACGTGTGTGTGTGTGTGTGTGTGTGTGTGTGTGTGCATATATATGTATAAACTCTCCAGATTTTTCAAAATATGAAATGTATGTGTCTTATTATATACTCCCTAAATTCATTGATGTTCATGAATGTGGATTTATATTCAACTTTTCATAAGAATGTTCTCAGAAATATTAATCCACCTGAAATACATATTTGTTTCCTAATACTGAAAACTAACTTCAGTGAATGGTGCATACAAATCCTAATATTGCTATAGTAAATGACTCAGTTTAACGTCAATGCAAGTAGATTCCTATGGGACATGATATGTATTTTGACGTTCATTTTTATTCAAAACTGGTACATTAATATTTCTTCAGTTTTTGCACATAATAGAATACATATTTCATTCACAAATTCACAAATTTATAGGCATTTTTTTCACTTTCAATTACTTCCTGCTTCAGAACATATGTATTCCCCCAGGTTTTTTGACTGCTCTTTTAATGAGACTTCTTTCCAAGCACATTATTTTCAATTTCCATAATCATTTTAGAAGCAAAGCTCACACACACTTCATGATAAACCATAACAGTGATATTACCATTAGATGTATAACTGGTTGGAATGATTGTATGAATATCAATATATGATTTCCAATATATATTCAGATATCAATTCAATCCATTATTTAAATTTGGAACCAGTTATATTATTTATTCACAGTATGGTCTATTTATGCATTATCTTTATATTCATATAACACAGAGTATACCTATTTGTACCCACAATACTAAATTATATGTCTTCAAAATATTGCTCCCAGAAATGGTGGAAGAAATACTCATGTCACCTGATCTATATATACATTAATCACAGTAATATTGTGGAAACAAAAAGCAAGGTCACACTTATGATTGTACCAAATCCTAAATGGAAAGTGAGCATGGATTAAAAAAAAATCCATGTCCAGGTTGCCTAATGCTCTCAAAAGTGAATCCTATTGGTGACTACATATTTGTTTCTTCCTGAAATTACATATTCAACCTCAACCCTGTTGAAAATGTCTAATCCTATCACTCACTTTATACTTTGCCTGATTTCCTAATGTCTCTATTGAAATCTGATTTCCTGTATTTTTTTTTCCCATTTCATCATTATGACTGACTCTTCACATGTGCTGACATTTACTTTCACTCTCTACCCAAAACCCTATTGCTAAAGATCTTTTGGTCCAAATGCTATACACACTCTTCATTCTAAATCTACCGAATATCTTCCTAATCCACCAACTATCCCTTTTGGACTGGATTTTCTCTTCGACATTCAATCATCCAAAAGACAAGGTCCTATGCCATTGTATATCAATTAATCTGAGACACCTGTGCAGAACATAATTCAAAGCTAAGAATCCCAATAGTGGGGCCATTTCCCTTCTGTGCTTCAAAAATTACCTAGATTTCTTTTTTCATACTTATATTTCACCTATATATTCTTGAAAATATAGCAAAATTCCAATACCATTATTCACCCAAGAGAATGATTCCTAACCCAAATGGAAGCTGTTATTAACCTTAACCATACAATGTTTCCTCAATCTAACTTTACAGAAGAGGAGGGACAGAATTAGTCTTCCAATACAGGAGTGTAGGGGATCTTCCACCTGCTGAGAACCTCAAAGTTTCATGCAGAAATGATCCCTGGAGAAGATGTAGGCAGCTATGAAGGACCTGAGAGAGCAAAAGTCATCTTCCATGGCAAACAACCCAGTCAGGATGAAGGGATGTGTCAGAATAAGCCTCACTCTTCTTAATGTAGAGAAGATGGACCAAACCAGTCCAGTGTAGACAGCTGTTCCTGGCTGCCTATGGTTGATATACAATCCTCAGTTGTGAACGTATCACAGGAAATAGGGGCAGCCTCCATCTCATGGGAACCTTGGAAGCAAATTTTAGGACAAAGTGGTTTCCAAAGCAGTGACCTCATTCAGTTCACAAAGGAGATGACCTTCCTCACTTCTTTGGTGATAGAACTCTCTGAACTTGGGATCCAGGAAGCCAGGCTACCAGAGGCAGTCCCAGTACCATTCCCAGTGGGCTCACTTATTTGGATTTACCAAGAACAGAGTCAGTCTTTCTTGGTACATACTGATGTGAGAATGGCCAAATTTCAGGAGAGCTCAGAAGAGGGGCCTTTCCTGAGAAAGCAGGAAGTTGCTCACAGCTGGCTCCTGACCACTTCACAGATTTGGCCAAAAAGACCAGATCTGAGACAGGACAGAACATTTCAGGGAACATAATAAGGCTCACAAGTCAGAGGACACTCCGGATAGTCACAGACCTCTTTGGGGGAAGGAGGTGCCTTTGTGGGTGTGGGTGTGAGTTTGTGGTTTTGTCTCATTTTCTGAGAATAGGTAAAAAAGGCGGTTTGTTTGGTTTGGAGTGGACTGTTCCTAGTAAGTCGTTTCACAAAGTGAGTGTTTCTATGTCTGTGTATCCCACTGTGTCTGTGGTTGTAGACATTTGAAAAGAGAATTCATCAATGGATGTGTCCTGTTTAGTAGAAACCTACCCAGCATTCATTCTGCCCAATTGATGAATGGACTGTGGCTTCCCTTATGGATGGGCAACACCTACTAATTTCCTAAGTTCCTGTTTTCTTCCTGATTCTGGCCACTCTCCAGAATAGGCACATGGTTTTGTGTCCAAGATATGTACCACCTCCAAGCTCTGTGACAAGGCCATGTAATGGATAGCTAAAGGGAATGGCTAGCATCTCAAAAAACTCAGATATCAGTGTGACCAGGAAAGCCTCAGTGGAGAAACTCTGCTTTGGGTTTTTTGCTAACCAATTCTTCTCTTCCCCTGAATGTGAGGAAGGTCTTGGCCTCAAGACACCGCTTTGTGAAGCCTGAAGAAAACAGTTTTAAAATGGAAATAAATGGGCATCACCTGTGGCTCTTTGTTAATTTCTTTGGAAATGGATGTGTCGGAATCAGTCTCTTGGCCCTGTGTGAGGCTGTGGCTTAGGTTCTCAGCACCTGATGCATCTAAAGAATGATCCCATGTGTGCATCCAAAACCAAAATGGGAAAGAGATCAGTAATTGTTGATGAAGTCTCTCGCCTTCCTCTCTTAGGTTCCTGACCACCATCAAGTGAGAATAGAGATCCTTTGAATCAAATGAGTTCTTCTAAGCCCTGCAAAGGCTATCCCATACATGCTTGTGTTTTCTCATGACTCCAAATCACATAAAGAATCTATACCTGACAGTCAGTAGGCCTCAAATTGGAGAAGCAGAGCAGTATTAAAGGAAGGCATTTTTGATCCCTTGTGGTTCACAGGAAGGGTGTACAGGCCACCCTGCCTTTAGGAAAATGACGGGCAAGCGAGGTTATTTGGACTCTGTGTTGGGCTGCGCCCCTCATGGAAACATCCAGCCAGAGGTTATGAGGAGTGTCTATATGGAAGAAGATGAGGGCCATGTGGGAGTGTTTTGGTTTTAATTGTGGTTATTTGTGTGGAAGTTGGAAGCGATGACTGGGTCCACCTGGGCTTGAAATCTGGTGTGATACCCTATAGAGACTGAGTCCTGGAACTGACCTCAGAGAAGTATTGCCATGAATTGTGTTGGGATATTAGGAGGCCACACATGAGAGTCACCATTGGAAACTGAGATCTATTCCCAGTGTGGCTTTCCACAGAGCACTGGGAATCTCAGCCAAGGTATCACATAATTTTATTCTGAAACACTTGGCAGCAATAGTTGAGAGTCAAAACACAAATGCACTTCACATTGTAGACCTCAATGGGCCTGGCTTCATGTGGCCTTTTGGCCACTCTTTGGGAAATCTTGGCAGTGAGAGTTCTCCAGATCTTTCTTTGAAATGAGCTTCTTCACCATTTAATGGTTACCGAATTAAATGAAACACTCAGTGCCTCCAACTTCAACCTTGAAAGATGGGCTCGATAAATACCATGAAATTTTTGAAATTCCCATATCCAGGAGGCACTGGAGAACCATTGGATATCCTGTTGGTGATCATGAGTGTACCAGACAGTGCCTTGATTGGCTGGGTTTCACGAAAATGGTGTAGAACAGAGATTCCAGTAAGTTGGAGCCTGCTGAATAGTGGGCCTAGAGCAAAGGTGGGCATGTGTGAGATAAAACATCTGTGGTGCTTCCATGTGGATTTCCCAATGGCTTCCAAATGGCTTGTGACTGACATGGTGCAGCCAGCAGACCCTTATATGTAAATGAATCTTGTTATATGGGTAAGTTTCAGGGCAATGTTCAGAATCAGGTTCCTATGGTCAAGGGGTCAAGCTATGTTGGACAGAAGCCTGGTTTGTGCATTCTCCTGCAGACCCTGTCCCACCACACGTGACAGAACTCCCTCCAGCACTGTGTCCCAGGTGAACTCCTTGTATTTCGTGAAGGAAATACTGAACTCCCAGTGTAGCAGCAAAAAATATCACAAAAATTGGAGGATGATCAAATGGCTTCACAGTCCACATGAGGAGACACTTAGCCCCAAGTGGCCACAGTTGACCCCGAAAGAGAGAATTCAGCAATGCTGCCTCATGATCATTGGTAAATAAGAAAGCATCTCCTCCAGGTCACATAGATGCAGACCCAGCTTTTATGGTCTCACTACAAAAAAAGCTAAAGCTCCTGACAACAACATATATTTCAAGAGCCCAACATCAGAGCCAGTTTTTCAAGAAGCCTTTAGGCTAGCAGAGCTCCATGTTTTTGGAGTGTTCACATTGTCCCTTACTATTGGAATCTCGCCTTCTACCTGCAAGTTTGTGAACTCCTGAGCATATTAAATTCCAGATATGTATTCACAGATTTTCTTACTCATCTCCTCTACATGTGTTACTTGGGACGAAGTTAAGGTCAAGGCATTGTTGTGGATGAGAGTCGGAAGATTTTTGTGTAGCACATATTTGCATACACATTGGATTCATTTTCCAATTTTCCTTTCGAAATACTGAATCCCTGAAACTAACCCATACCCTACAAGACTCTGACAACTAATCCTAACGTAATGGAGAAAAATAAGCCAAATAGAACAGAAATACAAACATATCAGAGGAGGCATGGTTTACCATTGAATTAACTTTTCCATTATATAGGGAAGGAGTTTTAAATCTAGTCAATTTTTTGTTGAAAGAGTTGTCCATGTATTTTTAAACTTATCAAATATGTGAATTCCTGTCTCCCCCATTTCTTTGTATCCTATTCAGCACATGTATTTTTATATGCACATATAGAATTGTACCTTGTATCACACATATATTCTTGTGAGGTGGCTGACTTGGCAGATACAAATTGTGAGAAAAGTTCACTCCTCCTAAACGCTGTTGGAACTGAAAATTCAACCTATGGGTGAGCTTCCTAGTTGAACAACATTATACATAAATCCATGTTCAGTAAAATGAATATTTTCAGATACGTGGATGATATATATTTCATGATGAATTTCGATTGGCATATATATTGCTAGTTTTTAATGTCTGTGTGTGTTTGTATATATATATATATATATATATATATATATATATATATATATATATATATATATACTGTCAAGATTTTTCAAAATATGAAATATATGTGTATTTTGGCCACTCTTTGGGAAGCCTTACCTGTGAGAGTTCTCGAGAGCTTTCATTGAAATGATTTTCCTCAACATTTAATGGTTCCTGAATGAATTGAAACCCACAGTGCCTCCAACTTCATCCTTGAAAAATGGCTCTATAAATACCATAAAATTCCCCTGACCAGGTGGCACTGGAGAACCTTTGGATGTCTTGTTGCTGATCATGAGTGTACCAGACAGTGCCTTGACTGACTCGATTTCATGAAAATTTTGCAGAACAGAGATGCCAGTAAGTTGGAGAGTGCTGAGAAGTGGGCCCAGGGCTGTGGTGTGCAGGTGTATGATAAAACATCTGTGGTGGGGCCATTTGGGTCTGCCATTGACTTCCAAATGGCTTGTGGCTTACATGGTACAGCTAGCCGACCCTTATCTGTAAAGGCATCTTGTTATATGTAAAGGTTTCAGGACAATGTTCAGAATCAGTTTGCTATGGATAATGTTTCATGTTATGTGGGATAGAAGTCTGGTTGGTGAATTCTCCTGTAGACCCTGACCCTCCACACGTGACAGAACTCGCTCCAGCACTGTGTCCCAGTTGAACTCCTTGTATTTCATGAAGGAAAAACCAAAAGCCCAGTGCAGCAGCAAGAAACACCACGAAAATTGTAGGATGGCCAATTGGCTTCACAGTCAAGACGGGGAGACACTTACCCCTCCGTGGCCACAGTTTACCGTCAAAGGAAGAATTGAGCACTGCTGCCTCATGTTCTTTTGGAAAATAAGAAACCATGTCCTCCAGGTCAGATAAATGAAGACCCATCTTTGATGGTATCACTACAAAGGAAGCTAAAGCTCCTGACAACAACATATATTTCAAGTGCCCAACCTCAGAGGCAGTTTCTCAAGAAGTCTTTAGGCCAGCAGAGTTCCATGAATTTGGACTGTTTATCCTGTCCCTTAAGTTTGAAAACTCCTCTAAAATGCCCAAGCTTGTGAACTCCTGAGCATTTTCCGTTCCAGATATGTATTCACAGATTTTCTAACTCTTGTCCTCTAATTGTGTCTTACTTGGGTGAAGGTAATGTCAAGGCATTGCTCTGAATGAGAGTGGAAAGTTTTTTTGTAGTGCATATTTGCATAAACAATGGATTCATTTTCCTTTATTTCCATTTGAATTACTGAATCCATGACACTAACGCATACCCTACTAGACTCTGACTACTAATGCTAATATGATGGAGAAAAATAACCCAAACAGAATAGAAATACAAGCAGTTCAGAAGAGGCATGGTGTATAGTTGGACTTGCCTTTTGCATGATAAAGGGTAGTTGTTAAAAATCTGGTTAATTTTTAATTGATATAGTTCTCCATGTGTTTTGAAAGGTATCAAATATGTGAATTCCTGTCTCCCTTTCTCTGTTGCCTATTCAGCACATGTATTTTTATATGCACAAATAGAATCCTACCTGGTACCACACGTACATTATTGTGAGGTGGCCTACTTGGCAGATACAAATTGTGAGAAGAGATCACTCCTCCTAAACGCTGTAGGAACTGAAAATTCAACCTATGCGTGAGCTTCCTAGTTGAACAACATTACACATAAATCCATGTTAAGTAAAATAAATATTTTTGGATCTGTGTATGATATGTATTTCATGATGAATTTTGATTGGCATATATATTGCTACTTTTTAATATCTCTGTATGTGTTTTTTGAAAAATCTGCACTCTATAGATTATTCAAAATATGAAATATATGTGTCTTATTATACACTCCTTAAATTCATTCATGTTCATGTATGAGACCACGGCTCATGCAACAGCAAAAGACATTTATTGAGGATCCAATCCAGTATGCTAGGGCTCCGTGGTCACTCAATAAGGGAGAGCAGCCCAGATCTCCGAGCTGAGGTTGAGCAGTGCTTAAGTACACTTTTTGGGGAGGGCGAGACTTTACATATATCACAGTATCTTTTAAAAAATCATCATACACTGCGGGAAAATCAAACAACAAATCCTAAACATGATTAGTTCATTCATTGGTGGGAACATGTCAGGCAGGAGGGATAGGTCAGTTCTACAGCGGGGTACAGATTCAAATTGATTAGATTAGGCCCTGCGATGCATATGTGCCAAGCCACACAGGGTCCTAGGTTATTAAACAACCAGGCGATCAGGGGGAATATTTACTGGGCAGTCCAGAAATTGTCCTACAAGTAACAGGAATTTCAGATTTTTCATGTAGCATAGGAACTTAACAATACCTGGTCCTTTACATTTTAAATCAGGCCTTGAATCTTAGAAACTTTACAAACCCGGTCTTTTACACTTTAACTTTTACACTTTAATTTCAATTTCTTTTACCCTTAAAGATCACTCCTGGTTCACAAGATGGGTGTCCAAGCCACCCTGACTTTAGGCAAATGAGGGGCAAGGGAGCTTATTTTGGACACTGTCTTGGGCTGTGCCCCTCATGGAAACCTCCAGCCATATGTTATGATGAGTGTCTTTATGGAAGAAGATGAGGGTCATGTAGGAGTGTTTTGGTTTTAATTGTGGTCATTTGTGTGGCGGTTGGAAGAGATGACTTGGTCCACCAGGGCTTGAACTCTGCTCTGATACTCCTTAGAGACTGAGTTCTGGAACTGACTTGAGAGAAGTATTGCCATGAATTGTTTTGGGATTATATTAGGCCACACATGAGATTAGCCCTTGGAAACTGAGATCTAGGCCCAGGGTGGCTTTCCACCGAGCACTGGGAATCTCAGCCAGGGTAACACATGATTTTTTTATTGAAAGACTTGGAAGTCATAGTTGAGACTCAAAACACACATGTACCTCATATTGTAGACCTCAATGAGCCTGGCTTCATGTGAACTTTTGGGCACTCATTGGGAAGCCTAGCCTGTGAGAGTTCTTCAGAGCTTTCATTGAAATGAGCTTACTCACCATTTAATGGTTCCTGAATGAATTGAAACCCACAGTGCCTCCAACATCATCCTTGAAAAATGGCTATACAAATACCATGAAATTTTTGAAATTTCCATGACCAGGTGGCACTGGAGAAACTTTGGATGTCCTGTTGCTGATCATGTGTGTACCAGACAGTTCCTTGATTGACTGGTTGTCATGAAAATGGTACAGAACCGAGATGTCAGTAAGTTGGAGCCTGCTGAGTATTGGGGCTAGAGCAGTGGACTATACATTTGTGAATAAATATCTGTGGTGGGACCACGTGGATCTCCCTTTGGCTTCCAAAATACTTGTGACTGATATGGTGCAGGCAGCAGACCCTTATATGTAAAGGCATCTTGTTTTATTGAGAGGTTTCAGGGCAATGTTCAGAATCTGGTTGTTATAGTCAAGGGGAAAGCTATGTGGGATAGACCCATGTTTCGAACATTCTCCTGAAGACCCTGAGCAATCACACGTGTCAGAGCTCCCTCCAGAATTGTGTCCCAGTTGAACTCCTTGTATTTCATTAAGCCAATTCCAAACTCCCAGTGCAGCAGTAAGAAACACCACAAAAATGGAGGATGACCAAATGGCTTCACAGACCACACGGGGAGACACTTAACTCCCAGTGGCCACAGTTTACCAAGAAAGAATTCAGAACTGCTGCCTCATGTTCATTAGAAAATAAGGAACCATTTCCTCCAGGTCACATAGATGCAGACCCACATTTGATGGTGTCACAATGAGGAAGCTAAATCTCCTGACAACTTCATATATTTCATGTTCCCAACCTGAGAGGCATTTTCTCAAGAAGTCTTAAGGCCAGCAGAGCTCCAAGTTTGTGGAGTGTTTAACCTCTCCCTTACTTTTGGAAACTGCTCTACCACATCCAATGTTGTGAACTCCTGAACATTTTCAGTTCCTCATATGTAATCACAGGTTTTCGAACTCCTCTCCACTAATTGTGTCTTACTTGGAGTGAAGTTAATGTAAAGGAATTGTTCTGGATGAGAGTGGCAAGATTTTTGTGTAGCACATATTTGCATACACATTAGATTTATTTTCCTATTTTCATTTGAAATACTGATCCCCGACACTAACACATACCCTAATAGACTCTGACTACTAATGCTAATATGATGGATAAAAAGAAAACTAACAGAATAGAAATACAGGCCTTTAATAGGAGGCATGGTATATACTTGGAATTTCCTTCTGCTTTATCAAGGGTACGTGTTATAAATCTTGTCAAATTTTCATTGTAATATTTCTCCATGAGTTTTATATATATATCTAGATTTTTCAAAATATGAAAAACATGTGTCTATTAAACACTATCTAAATTCATTCATATTCATGTATGTGGATATAAAATCAACTTTTCATAAGATTATTCTCAGAAACATTCAACCACCTGAAATACATATTTGTTTCCTCGTCCTGAGAACTAACTTCAGTGAATCGTGCTTACAAACCCTAATATTTTTACAGTAACTGACACAGTTTATCATCAAAGCAAGTAGATTCCTATAGGACATGATGTGTATATTGATGTTCATTTTTATTCAACAATGGGACATTAAAATTTCTTCATTTTATGCACGTCATAGGATATATATTTCCTCCACAGGTTAGCAAATATATAGGCATTTGTTTCACTTTCAATCACTTCCTGCTTCAGAACACATGTATTCCTCCATGTTTCTTGACTGGTCTGTTCATGAGACTTCTATCCAAACACATTATTTTCGATTTCCTTTATCACTTTAGAAGCAAAACGGACACACACTTCATGATAAACCATCACTGTAATATCACCATTAGATGTATTACTGGTTGGAATGAATGATTATATATCAATAAAAGATTTTTTATATATTTTCTGATATCAATTCAATACATTGTTTAAAGTGTAACAAGTTATATTATTTATTCACAGTATGGTCTATTCATGCATTATCTCTATATTCATAGACACAGGGTACACCTGGTTGTACCCCCAATACTAATCTATACATATTTGAAATATTGCTCCCAGAAATGGTGGAGGAAATACTAATGTCACCTGATCCACATATGCATGTTATCACTGTAATATTCTGGACACAAAATGCAAAAGCCACACGTATGATTGTACCAAAGCCTAAAGGTAAACTGAACATGGATTACTAAAAACATCCCTGACCAGGTTGCCTAATGCTCTCAAATGTCAATACTATTGCTGGCTACATATTTGTTTCTTCCTAAGATTATATATTCAACCTCAAAACTGTTGAAAATGTTTAATTTTTTCACTCACTTGATACTTTTGCCTGATTTCCTAATGTCTCTATTGATATCTACTTTCCTACATATTTTCTGCAGTTCAACATTGTGACTGACACTTCACATGTGCTGACATTGACATTCACTCTGTAACGGAAACACTATTGCTAAAGATCTTTGGTCCAAATCCTATACTCGCTCTTCTTCCGAAACATACTGACTATCTTTCTGATCCTATCGACTATCCCTTTTTGAGTAGATGTTCTCTACTACATTCAATCATCCAAGGTACAAGATCCTATGCCATTGTATATCGATTTTTCTGAAACATGTATCTAGAACGTAATTCAAAGCTACGTATCGCAATCAGTTGCCCAATGCATTTCTGAGCTTCAAATCTTACCTAGATTTCTGTTTTCATACTTATATTTTATCTCTATATTCCTATAAATATTTCAGGTTCCCAATACCATTATTCATCCCGCATAATGATTCCTTACCCAAATCGAACTTGTTATTAACCCTAACCATACACTGTTGCTTCAATTTAAAATTACAAAAGAGCAGGGACAGAGTTCGCCTTACAATACAGGAATGTAGGGTATCTGCCAACTGCTGAGAACCTCAAAGTTAGATGCAGAAATAATCCCTGGAGAAGATGTCAGCAGGTATGAAGGACCTGTGAGAGCAAAAGCCATCTTCAATGGCAAACAATCTAGACAGGAAAAAGGGATGTGTATGCATCAGCCTCTCTCTTTTTAATGTAGAGAAGATTGACCTAACCAGACCTGCATGGAGAGCTGTTCCCAGGTGCCTATTTTGATATACAATTGAAACTAGTCAAATTTTCAAAGGAAGTAGGGGCAGCCTCTATCTAATGGAACCCTTGGAAGCAACGGTTAGGGCAAAGTTGTTGCCAAGGCAGTGACCTCTTTCAGTTCCTGAAGGAAGTGACCTACCTAACTTCCTTGGTGATGGAACATTCGGAAATTTTGATGCAAGAAGCCAGGCACCGAGAGCCAGTCCCAGTCCCTGTCCCAGTGGGCTCACTTGTTTGGATTTACCAAGTACAGATCAGACCTTCTTGGTACCCACTGATGTGAGGATGGCCAAATGTCAGTAGAGCTCTGAAGAGAAGCTTTTCCTGAGATAGCAGGTAGTGGCTAACGGTTGGCTCCTCAAAGCATCACAGAGTTGGCCAAGGAGACAAGATCTGAGAGAGGAGAGGCCATTTTGTGGGGAAGATAGTATGGCCCACCAGTCAGAAGACATTCCGGATAGTTACAGACCTACTTTTGGGAAGGAGGTGCCTTTGTGTGTGGGTGTGAGTTTGCGGTTTTGTCTCATGTTCTGAGAATAGGTAGGAAAGGTGGTTGGTTTGGTTTGGAGTCGACTGTTTCTAGTAAGTCTTTTGACAAGGCGACTTTCTATGTCTGTGTATCCACTGTGTCCGTGGTTTTAGACATTAGAAAAGAGAATGCATCAATGGAGGTGTCCTGTCTAGTAGAAAGCTTCCCAGCATTCATCCTGCTCAATTGATGAATGGACTGTGGTTTGCCTTATGGATCTTAAACACCTACTAACATCCTAAGTTCCTGTTTTCTTCCTGAATTCTGGCCACTCTCCAGAATAGGCTCATGATTTATTGTGCAAGATATGTACCACCTCCAAGCTCTGTGACATGTCCATGTTCTTGATAGCTGAAGGGAATGGGAACATCTTGGAAAACTCAGACATCAGTGTGAGCAGTAAAGTCTCAGTCGAGAAACCCTGCTTTGGTCCATTTGCTTAACTATGGTTCTATTGCCTTGAATGTCAGGAAGGTCTTTGCCTCAGGCCACCCTTTTGTGAAGCCTGAAGAAACAGTTTTCAAATGAAAATGAATGGGCATCTCCTGTGCCTCTTTGCTTAATTGCTTTGAAAAGGATGGTGTCTTAATCAGACACTAGGCCCTGTTTGAGGCTGTGGCTAAGATTCTCAGCTCCTGATAGATGTAAAGAAGATCCCATGTGTGCATCCAAAACCAAAATGGCAAAAAGATCAGTCATTGTAGATGAAGTCTCTTGCCTTCCTCTGATAGGTTCCGGAAATCCATCAAGTGAGAATAGGATTCCTATGGGTCAAATGAGTTATTCAAATCCTGCAGAAGTACTTGGGTTCTCTCATGATGCCAAATCACATAATGAATCTATACCTGACTGTCAGTAGGCCTCAAATTGGAGAAGCAGAGCAGCATTAACAGCAGGCCTATTTGATCACTCCTGGTTCAAAGGAAGGGTGTCCAGGCCACACTGAATTTAGACACATGGGGGGCAAGGGTGCATATTTTGGACATTGTCTTTGGCAGCGCCCCTCATGGAAACCTCCAGCTAGAGTTTATGATGAGTGTCTATACGGCTGAAGATGAGGGCCATGTGGGAATGTTTTGGTTTTAATTGTGGTCATTTGTGTGGCGGTTGGAAGAGTTGACAGGTTCCACATTGTCTTGAACTCAGGTGTGATTCCTCTTAGAGACTGAGTTCTGGAACTGACCTCAGAGAAGTATTGCCATTAATTGTTTTGGCATTGTAGGAGGCCACACATGAGAGTTGCCTTTGAAACCTGAGATCTAGGCCCAGGATGGCTTTCCTCAGAGAACTGAAAATCTCAGCAAGGATATCGCATAATTTTATTCTGAAAAACTTGGCAGCCATAGTTAAGAGTCAAAAGACACATGGACCTCCCGTTGTAGACCTCCATAGGCCTTGCTTCATGTGACCTTTTGGCCAGTGTTTGGGAAGCCTTGCCTGTTAGAGTTCCTCAGAGCTTTCATTGAAATGAGCTTCCTCCCCATGTAATGGTTCCTTGAAGAATGGAAACCCCAAAGTGCCTCCAACTTCATTCTTGAAAAATGGATAGATAAATACCATGATATTTTTGAAATTCCCAATGACCAAGTGGCACTGGAGAACCATTGGATGTTCTGTTGCAGACAGTGGCTTGATTGTTGTGTTACAGACAGTGCCTTGATTGACTGGGTTTCATGAAAATGGTGCAGAACAGAGATGCCAGTAAGTTGGAGCCTGCTGAGTAGTGGGCCTAGAGCAGTGGTGGGCAGGTGTGTGATAATACAACTGTGGTGTCGCCATGTGGATCTGCCATTGGCTTCCAAATAGCTTGTGACTGACTTGGTACAGCCAGCAGACCATTATATGAAAAGGCATCTTGTTATATGGAGAGGTTTCAGGGCAATGTTCACAATCAAGTTGCTATGGTCAAGGGGGCAAGTTATGTGGGATAGAACCCTGGTTGGTGAATTCTCCTGCACACCCTGACCCAACACACGTGACAGAACTCCCTCCAGCCCTATATCCTAGTTGAACTCCTTGTATTTCATGAAGCAAATACCAACCTCCCATTGCAGCATCAAGAAACACCACAACCTCGCCAGCACTTGTTGTTGTTTGATTTCATAATGGCTGCCAATCTTACTGGAGTGAGAAAAGGGTTATCTTGTACATTGCTGGTGGGGCTGCAAATTGGTGCGGCCAATTTGGAAAGCAGTATGGAGATTCCTGGGAAAGCTGGGAATGGAACCACCATTTGACCCAGCTATTGCCCTTCTCGGACTATCCCCTGAAGACCTTAAAAGAGCGTATTACAGGGATACTGCCACATCGATGTTCATAGCAGCACAATTTACAATAGCTAGATTGTGGAACCAACCCAGATGCCCTTCAATGAATGAATGGATTAAAAAAATGTGGCATCTATACACCATGGAGTATTACGCAGCACTAAAAAATGACAAAATCTTGGAATTTGCAGGGAAATGGATGGCACTAGAGCAGATTATGCTTAGTGAAGCTAGCCAATCCCTAAAAAACAAATACCAAATGTCATCTTTGATATAATGAGAGCAACTAAGAATAAAGCAGGGAGGAAGAGCAGGAAGAAAAGATTAACATTAAACAGAGACATGAGGTGGGAGGGAAAGGGAGAGAAAAGGGGAATTGCATGGAAACGGAGGGAGACCCTCATTGTTATACTAAATTACATATAAGAGGTTGTAAGTGGAATGGGAAAATAAACAAGGTGAGAAATGAATTACAGTAGAAGGGGTAGAGAGAGAAGATGGGAGGGGAGGGGAGGGGGGATAGTAGAGGATAGGAAAGGTAGCAGAATACAACAGTTACTATTATGGTATTATGTAAAAATGTGGATGTGTAACCCATGTGATCCTGCAATCTGTACTTGGGGCAAAAAAGGGAGTTCATAACTCACTTGAAGCTAATGTATGCTAATGTATGAAATATGATATGTCAAGAGCTTTGTAGGGTTTTGAACAACCAATAAAAAAATAAAATTAAAAAAAAAGAAAGAAACACCACAAAAAGGGCAGGATGACCAAATGGCTTCACAGTCCACTCAGGGAGACAATAAGCTTCCAGTGGCCACAGTTTACCAACAAAGAGAGAAATCAACACTGGTACCACATGTTCAATGGAAAATAAGAAACGATGTCCTCCAGGTCACATAGATGCAGATCCAGGTTTGATGGTCTCACCAGAAATGAAGCTAAAGCTCCAGACAACAAGATATATTTCAAGTGCCCAAACTCAGAGGCAGTTTTACAAGAAGGCTATTGGCCAGCAGAGTTCCATGTTTGTGGAGTGTTTACACAGTCACTTACTTTTGGAAACTCCTCTACCACCTCCAAGGTTGTGAACTCCTGTGCATTTTCCATTCCCGATATGTATTCACAGATTTTCTAACTCTTCTCTTCGAATTGCATCTTACATGGGGTGAAGGTAATGTCAAAGGATTTATCTGGATGAGAGTGGGAAGACTTTTGTGTAGGACATATTTGCATACATATTGGATTCATTTTCCAATTTTCCATTTCAAATACTTTATCTCTGACACTAAACCACACCCTACTAGTCTCTGACTACTAATCCTAATATGAGGCAGAAAAATAACCCAAACATAATAGAAATACAAGCAGTTCAGAGGAGGCATGGTGTATAGTTGGACTTGCCTTTTGCATTTTAAAGGTTAGGGGTTATAAATCTAGACAATTTTTTGTTGCAATAGTTGTCCATGTGGTTTTAAAGATAACAAATATGTGAATTCTTGTCTCTCTTTCTCTGTAGCCTACTCAGCAAATATATTTTTATATACACATAGAGAATCTTACCTGGTACTACACGTACATTCTTGTGAGGAGGCTAACTTGGCAGATACAAATTGAGAGAAAAGATCACTCCTTCTAAATGTCGTTGGAACTGAAAATTCAACCTATGGGTGAGCTTCCTAGTTGAACAAAATTATACACAAATCCATGTTCAGTACAATGAATATTTTTGGATCTGTGGATGATATATATTTCATGGTGAATTTTGATTGGCATATATTGCTATTTTTAATGTCTCTGGGTGTGTATGTGTGTGTGTCTGTGTGTGTGTGTGTATATATATATATATATATATATATATATATATATATATATATATATACACTCTCTCCTTCTATTTTTCAAAATATGAAATATATGTGTCTTATATACACTCCCTAATTTTATTCATGTTCATGAATGTGGATTTATAATCAACTTTTCACAAGATTATTCTCAAAAAATTTCATCCACCTGAAATACATATTTGCTTCCTAGTACTGAAAACTAACTTCAGTGAATGGTGCATACAAATCCTAATATTTCTATAGTAACTGACACAGTTTATCATCAATGCAAATAGATGCCTATGGGACATGATGTGTTTATCGATGTTCATTTTTATTCAACACTGGGACATTACAATTTGTTCAGTTTATGCACATCATAGGATATATATTTCCTCCACAGGTTAGCAAATTTATAGGCATTTGTTTCACTTTCAATCACTTCCTGCTTTAGAACACATGGATTCCTCCATGTTTCTTGACTGATCTTTTCATGAGATTTCTTTCCAAACACATTATTTTCGAATTCCTTTATCACTTTTGAAGCAAAACGGACACACACTGCATGATAAATCATAACTATAATATGACTATTAGATGTATAACTGGTTGGAATGAATGATTTTATATTAATATAAGATTTCTTATATATTTTCAGATATCAATTCAATACATTTTGTAAAGTGGAACCAGTTATATTATCTATTCACAGTATGGTCTATTCATGCATTATCTCTATATTCATAGACACAGGTTACACCTCTTTGTACCCCCAATACTAATTTATACATCTTCAAAATATTGCTCCCAGAAATGGTGGAAGAAATACTCATGTCACCTGATCTACATAGGCATGTTATCACAGTAGTATTCTGGACACAAAATGCAAAAGTCACACGTATGACTGTAACAAAGCCTAAACGGAAACTGAACATGGATTACTAAAAACATCCATGTCCAGGTTGCCTAATGCTCTCAAATGATCATCCTGTTGGTGACTACATATTTGTTTCTTCCTAAGATTATATATTCAACCTCAATACCATTGAAAATGTCTAATTTTTTCACTCACTTTGTACTTTGCCTGATTTCCTAATGTCTCTATTGATATCTACTTTCCTACATATTTTCTCCAGTTCAACATTGTGACTGACCCTTCACATGTGCTGACATTGACATTCACTCTCTAACCGAAACCCTATTGCTTATGAACTTTGGTCCAAATCCTATACTCACTCTTCTTCCGAAACATACTGACTATGTTCCTGATCCTATCGACTATCCCTTTTTGAGTAGATGTTCTCTACTACATTCAATCATCCAAGGTACAAGATCCTATGCCATTGTATAAAGATTTTTCTGAAACATGTATCTAGAACGTAATTCAAAGCTACGTATCGCAATCAGTTGCCCAATGCATTTCTGAGCTTCAAATCTTACCTAGATTTCTGTTTTCATACTTATATCTCATCTCTATATTCCTATAAATATTGCAGGTTCCCAATACCATTATTCATCCCGCATAATGATTCCTTGCCCAAATCGAACCTGTTATTAACCCTAACCATACACTGTTGCTTCAATCTAAAATTACAAAAGAGCAGGGACAGAGTTCGCCTTACAATACAGGAATGTAGGGTATCTTCCAACTGCTGAGAACCTCAAAGTTCGATGCAGAAATGATCCCTGGAGAAGATGTAGGCAGCTATGAAGGATCTGAGAGAGCAAAATCCATCTTCATGGAAAACAACCTGAACAGGACGAAGGGATGTGTATGCATCAGCCTTTCTCTTCTTAATGTAGAGAAGATGGACCTAAGCAGGCCTGCGTGGAGAGCTGTTCCCAGGTGCCTATTTTGATATACCATTGTAACAAGTCAAATTGTCACACAAAGTAGGAGCAGCCTCCATCTCATGGAACCCTTGGAAGCAACGGTTAGGACAAAGTTGTTGCCAAGGCAGTGACCTCATTCAGTTCCTGAAGGAAGTGTCCTAGCTAACTTCCTTGGTGATGGAACTCTCTGAAATTGTGATGCAAGAAGCCAGGCACCAAGAGCCAGTCCCAGTCCCAGTCCCAGTGGGCTCACTTGTTTGTATTTACCAAGTACAGATTCAGACCTTCTTGGTACCTACTGATTTGAGGATGGCCAAATGCCAATTGAGCTCTGAAGAGAGGCCTTTCCTGAGATAGCAGGTAGTGGCTAACTGCAGGCTCCTCAAAGCATCACAGAGTTGGCCAAGGAGACAAAATCTGAGAGAGGAAAGGCCATTTCGAGAGGAACATAATATGGCCCACCAGTCAGAGGACACTCCAGATAGTCACAGATCCACTT